>NC_133471.1:15833774-16145441 GCF_048565385.1 Saimiri boliviensis | reverse complement strand
TGACAAGATTTGTTTTCTAGTGTAAAAAAGGCCAAGTAATTTTAGAAAAGGTACCATTTCTGAGTTTTGGGTGGGTTATTCATGTTGCGATATTGCATGTTGATTCACATATGAAGTAGAATTCTGAAGATTAAATAAAAAGATAAAACTCCGTAGTCATGTGTTTTCGCAGTGGCAATTCAAGATCTAGTGTGTTTTCAGGTGTGATAACTCAGGTCTTTAATCCCAGCATTTTGCGAGGCTGAGACAGACATTGTGTTTCACCTGAGGCATTTGAGACAAAGGCTGGGCAACATGGAGAAATAGAGTCTCTATTGAATAGCCAAAACTGGCTGCATTTAATTGTGCATCAGTGTACTTTTTGCTTTTTGGGATGCTAAGGCAGGAGGATAGCTTAAAGATGTGAGGGCCAGTCTGCAGTGAGCTTGCGAGCTGGCTCCACTGCATTTTATTTTTGGAAACAGAGTGAGTCACGGTTTTAAGAAAAACTGTCTATGATATTCTGACCCTGAGAGTAGTTTTCCTAAATTACCTCCATGTGGAATTCATCCATAAGAATTTAATAAAATGGGAAACAGAAAATAAGCTGTGAGATACAATCTCAGCTCACCGCAACTTCTGCCTCTCGGGTTTAATGGATTCTCCTGCCTCAGCTAGTGAAATGTGGTGAGGTGCAGTGGCTTGGGCCTGTAGTCCCAACAGGTTGGGAGGCTGAGGCAGATGGTTTACTTGAGGTCAGGATTTTGAGGCCAGTGTGGCCCCCATGGTAAAACCCTGTCTCTACTAACAATACACACATTAGAGGCAGGTTGGGTTTGCTGATGCCTGTGGTCCCAGCACTTTGGGAGTCTGAGGGAGACAGATCATGAGGTCAGTAGTTGCAGATTAGCCTGGCCAGCATTGTGAAACCCTGTTTTTATTACAAATACAAACGATTAGCTTGGCATGGTGGACTGCGCCTGTAGTGCCAGCTACTCAGGAGGCCATGACAGGACAATCATTTGAACCTGGGAGGTGGAGAGGTTGCGGTGAGCCAAGACTGGGCCAGTGCACTCCAGCCTGGTTGACAGAGCCAGACTCTGTCTCAAACAAACAAATGAAAAAAGTCAGTTGCCTGAATTCATTCTCAGGGTCATGGTACCTGATCTTAAGCTCTCCTGAATGCTGAGGAGATGGGAATAACATAGAAGGTGCTTGTAGTCCCAGCTATTCCTGGAGGCTGAGGTGAGAGAATCCCTTGAGCCCAGGAGGTTGAGACTGCAGTGAGTCAAGATTGCACCACTGCACTCTGCCCTGGATGACAGAGTGAGACCTAGCCTTGAAAAAGGAAAAAGGATATGGAAATTCCATTCGATTAAGAAAGTAATTAAAGCCCACACTTTAACTTCGAAATTGCTCCATTTTTTTTTTCTTTTTTTTTAGAGAGTCTGATTGTGTGACCCAGGCTGGAGTGTTTAGGGTGTGATCTCTGCTCAGTGCAGCCTCAGACTCCCGATGAGTTCAAGCGATTCTCATGTCTCAGTCTCCCAAGTAGCTGACATTACAAAGGCCCACCACCCCAGTCACCCAGCTGGTCTGCAATGGTCGGATCTTGGCTCACTGCAACCTCCACCCCGTGGGTTCAAGCGATTCTCCTGCCTCAGCCTCCTGAGTAGTTTGAATTACAGGTACCCACCACCACACCCAGCTAAATTTTGTATTTTTAGTAGACACCAGGTTTAGCCTCATTGGCCAGGCTGCTCTGGAACTCCTGACCTCAGACGATCCACCTGCCTCAGCCTCCCAAAATGCTGGGATAGCAGGTGTGAGTCACCATGCCCAGCCCAAATGTTCCAAATTTGTAAGTGACATGAACATATGTTGCTAATACTTATAGCGCAGAGGATTCAAGAAATTAAGATTTTTCCTGCTGGCAAAGAAATTCTACTAGCCACATATCCCTTGAATATTAACCCCTGTTATTCCACTTCATATATATATATATATATATATATATATATATATATATATTGTGTGTGTGTGTGTGTGTGTGTGTGTGTGTGTGTGTGTGTGTGATGGAGTTTCGCTCTTGTTACCCAGCTGGAGTGCCATGCCATAATCTCGGCTCACCGCAACCTCCGTCTCCTTGGTTCAGGCAATTCTCCTGCCTCAACCTCTTGTAAGTAGCTGGGATTACAGGCACGCACCACCATGCCCAGCTAATTTTTTGCATTTTTATTAGAGACGGGGTTTCACCATGTTGACCAGGATGGTCTAGATCTCTTGACATTGTGATCCACCCACCTCGACCTCCCAAAGTGCTGGGATTACAGGCTTGAGCCCCCGTGCCCGGCCTCCAGTTTTACTATCTTTTTTTTTTTTTTTTTTTTTTTTTTTTTTTTTTTTTTTTTGGGTTGGGGGACAGTGTCTGGCTCTGACAGTGTCTGTCTCTGATCAATCACTGGAGTGCAGTGGTTTGATCTCAGCTCTCTGCAACCACCACCTCATAAATATGATTCTCCTGCTTCTGCCTCCCCAGTAGTTGGCATTATAAATGCCACACATGGGTATTTTTTGTCCTTTTGTAGTACAGATGGGTTTCACCAGGCTGACCAGGTTTATCTTGAACTCTTGACCTCAAGTAATTTGCCTGCCTTGGCCTGCAAAACTGCTGGGGTAATAGGTGTGAGCCACATTGCCCGGCCTCCAGGTGGCATATCTTGCTGATAGGTTTGATTACCTGAATGAGCCCAATTTCACAGTAAAGGAGGGCAGTATCTCTTTCCAGCCGCACAGAGTGTCACAGATGAAATGAAATCGATCTTCAGTATGCAAGGTACTCAATGCATTCTGGTTTGCAATTTTGACTAATCTGGTAAGAGGTGGGGGCTGAGGAATTTCAAGCTGTTTTTTTTTTTTGTTTGTTTGTTTGTTTTACTGTTTTGTTTTGTTTTTTTGAGACAGAGTCTCACTCTGTCACTCAGGCCAGAGTGCCATGGTGTGATCTCAGCTCACTGCAACCTCTCCGCCTACTGGGTTCAAGCGATTCTCTTGCCACAGCACCCTGAGTAGCTGGGACTACAGGCACCCGCCACCATGCCCAGGTAATTTTTCATATATTTAGCATAGACAGGGTTTCCCCATTCTGGCCAGGCTTAGCTGGAACTCCCGACTTCGTGATCCAACCACCATGGCCTCCCAGGATGCTGACATGACAGGCATGAGCCACTGTTCCTGGCCACTGTTTTGTTTTTTAAACAAAAGCACTATTGCATGTCTCATGAGTGCTACAGAAAACACATTGTAAAATATTTTCCACCCAATTATGATTCTTTATTGTGACAAAAAAATCATGTACCAGAAAATCAGACCTTCTTTGTAAAACGTTGTATGTATATTATGGTTAGCATACATGCCCATGGCTGTCCGGCCAAGGAATAGTTGAAGTTGATTCAAGTTCAGTCTCTCAGAATGTATAACACCTGTTGAGTGGGGTTTGCTTTTCTAAGCAAAATGGGCCTTTGAAAGGCCCATTTATCTCTTTCCTTCAACTTCTGGATGTGTTGAAGTACAGATAATCCTGTGGGTACAATTTACACTTACTGCTGTCTTCCATCTGAAGCTATTGGAGCACATGATGACTTCTTAATATGGCACATCTGAAGGAAAACTCTGAAATGTGGCTAGGTGCAGTGGCTCAGGCCTGTTATCCCAGCAGGTTGGGAGGCTGAGGCAGGTGGATAACTTGAGGTCAGGAGGTTGAGGCCACTCTGGCCCACCTGGTGGAACCATTTCTCAACTAAAATCACAAATATTAGAGACCTGGTGCCTTGCTTGTAATCCTAGCAGTTTGGGAGGCTGAGATGGGTGAATCACCTGACGTCAGGAGTTCAGGACCATACTTAACAACATGGTGAAATGCCATCTCAAGTAAAAACACACAAATTAGCCAGCTGTAGTGCTGGGTGCCTATCATCCCAACTACTCTACAGGTTTGGGTAGGAGAATCACTTGAGTCCAGGAGGGAGACACTGCAGTGAGCTGAGATTGTGCCATTGTACTCCAGCCTGGGTGAAAGAGTGAGACTCTCTCTCTCTCTCTGTCTCTCTCTGTCTCTCTCTCTCCCTCTCTCTCGCTCTGTGTGTGTGTGTGTGTGTGTGTACACATGTATATCTTATATATACACAAATACACACACACACACACACACACATATATATACACACACACACACACGTATATAAACTATTGTGCCATGTTCATTGTTGCCAACTAAATGCTACCCTTTTCCACAAAAGCTTGTTGTCTTTAACAATAAAATTTTTTAACATTGCAGTAGAGCACACATCATATGAAGTCTATCATTTCAGCCATTTTTAATAGTCCAATTCATTGGTAATAAGTACCTTGAAATAATTATGCAACCCTCATCATCATCCAGCCCTGGAATGTTTCCATCTTCCCAAACAGAAACTGTCCACATTAAAAACCCAATTTCTAGGCTGGGCAAGGAGGCTGACACCTGTAACCCGAGCACTTTGGGAGGCCAAGGTGGGCAGATAAAGGGATCAAGAGATCAAGACCGTACTGGACACCAGGGTGAAACCCCATCTCCACTAAAATACAAAAATCAGATGAGCATGGTGGCACACAGCTGTAATTCCAAGCTACTTGGGAAGTTGAGGCAGAGGATTTCCTGAATCCAGGAGACAGAGGCAGCAGTGAGTCAAGATGAAGCCACTGTACTCCAATCTGACTGACAGAGGAAGACTGCACGTCAAACAAAGAGAAAGAAAGAAAACGAGAAACACCAGTTCCCCATTCCACATTCCTACTCTCTGCAACTCAGTTGTAGTTTCTGTCTCTGAAATCTGTGCCTGTTCTAGACATTTTAGATAAATGAAGTCATACGCTATGGGCCTTTCATGCCTGGCTTCTCTCACTCAGCCTGATGTCTTCAGGGTTCATCCATACTGC
Source organism: Saimiri boliviensis (assembly GCF_048565385.1). Classification (NCBI taxonomy): domain Eukaryota; kingdom Metazoa; phylum Chordata; class Mammalia; order Primates; family Cebidae; genus Saimiri; species Saimiri boliviensis. The sequence continues at coordinate 16,140,485 of NC_133471.1, read as the reverse complement.
CGCCTGTGTTTGAGCCTCATCCCTTTTCCTGGCTGTATCGTATTCCACTGAGTGCACAGAGCACATTCTGTTTACCCGCTCATCCATGGATTGGACACCTGTGTTTTTTCCATCTCTGGGTTGTTGTGAATCATGCTGCTGTGTATGTGAGTATAGCTGTATGCTCTGTTTTTCTAGGAAAGCCTTCAGAAATATGTTCATACATGACATCATGTCTTTTTTGGGGACGTCGATGGATCTGGAGACCCTCATTCTCAGAAAACTAACACAGGAACAGAAATCCAAACACTGCCTGTTCTCACTCCTAAGTAGGAGCTGAAAGATGAGAACACATGGACACAGGGAGGGGAACATTGCACACCAGCACCTCTCAGTGTGAGTGGTGGGAGGAAGAGCATCAGGAGCAATAGCTCAGGCATGGTGGCCTTAATAACTAGGTGATGGTTTGTCTGTTTCAGCAAAGCACCGAGAAAGACATTTACCTTTGTAACCAAGCTGCACACTTGTTTATGTTCCCCAGAGCTTGAAACACATTCTTTTTTAGATGGGGTTTCAGGCTTGCTGCCCAGGTGGAGTGCAGTGCTGTATCTCGGCTCAACTCAACGTCCACCTGGCAGGTTTCAAGTGACTCTCCTGCCTCAATATCTCGAGTAGCTGGGATCACAGGCATGCACCAGCACATCTGGCCAAATTTTGTATTTTTAGTAGAGATTGGGTTTCTCCGTGTTGATCAATCTGGTCTTAAACTACAGATCTCATTGATCCGCCCACCTCGCCCTCCCAAAGTGCTGGGATTGAAGGTGTGGGCACCACACTGGCCAGGATAAAATTTTCAGAAAGTTTACATAGTACAAAGAAAATGTGTCTAATTGTTTTTATTAGACCGATGGTAGAGTCAAGCACTTTCTCTGATAAGATATTGGGACCCATGTGAAATCACTAGACTGAATTGCATGTAGGATTTGAGGAAGAAGGCCAGTCAGCTGCACTCACTTTGTGGGGTGGCCAATGTGCCTGAGCCACCTGCCCCTGACATTCCCATCCATAGGGGACAGTTGATGGTTTGCTGACTTCCGTGGGAAAAGGTCTTCTCCTATCACCACTTTAAAAAAGACCAGCCCCAAACTGGTCCTGGGATTTACTTACAATCTTCTCATTATGTAGTTACCTCCTAGGAAAATCATGGCAAGACCCTTTCCTCACTTTTTTCTTATGCATTAAATTGGGGCAAGACCTTTTCTGATGTCCTGGTACCAGGCAAGTCCCTAGACATTTCCCAGTCTGAGCTGCCCTGAGTGTACACACCAATCTGCTGCTCGACTCCCACTGTCAGGTTATTCTACTGTGCAGCAGTGTCCTTTGACCAGCACACAGTAGCAGAGAGGCTAGCTTGGGAGAACAAAGTGTTTCCGCTGTTTACGGAGTAAATTGCGGAGAAAACCTGTTTCTCCTGCATGGTGAGTCATGGGGATGGCAGTCAGAGGAGGTCAACACTCTCACTCAAGAGCCTCAGCTGCCTGCATGGGAGCAGGGGCAAAACTGGGCTATAGATTTTCAAAGCTCAACTGCTGATACCCAGCAGGAGGTCTGTAATGCATATGGAAGGCAACACAAAAACTGCAAGAACTTTGACCGTCAAAGCCTCTTCCCTGAGACAACACAGCTCTTCTCACAGAAGCTGTGGTGACCAGAGTCCATATGGCACAAGAAGGTTAGCACCCTATTAGTGCCTCTCCAAGTCGGATGCTCGTGTAGGAACTATTTTATCTAGGAATGGAGAGGAAATTTCTCCACCCACCACTGAAATCCCCCTCCCCCTCTGTGGCAGAGACAACTCCTTATCTTGTGCAGAGACACAGGTGTTCCTTCGTACCAGCCACTCACTCCAGAAGAAAGGCTGTTATATTTTGTCCTCCTGCATGAGGCTTGTAACACATGCTCTGCCACTTTGGGTTCCTTCTGGGGTGGTTCGCAATCTGACTTAGGTCAAAGAGCCTTCACATGGATGGAAGGAAGAGCTACACACAACAGGGAAGCAGGTCTAAAAGCCAGAAGGAACAGGGAAGAAGCTCTAAGGCTGGGGTACGGGATTTCTGAGATCTGCTTGAGTGTGTGACCTTCGTTTCCCCACCCCCTCCCCCGAATTAAGGCTTCGTGGGTTCACGGAGTGTGTATAATTCTGAGGCTGACTGGGGCAACCTGCAGAGGGCTGCTGCTGTCTCAGGAGTGGCAGAAGCAGCTTATACCCGAAAATGCCCTGTCCCAGATCTGACTGGCAAGGGGGAGCAACCGCACTCCCTTCTCAATAGCTCGATTGTCAGAAAAAACTCTTCTGGCGAGAAGTCGCTTCTGCTCTTCAAAAAGATGACTCAAACTCCTGCTGCTCGGCATCAGGAAGGGTCTCTGTGCCGCAGGCCGGAGAGCAAGACCCGCGACCGCTCCGGCTTTCCACAGCCAGACTTTCACGCGGCAACTCGCAACTGGCACCTCACCGTGGTTTCCAGAATAGTCATATCCCCGCTGAGCTGCCCGTAAGTGACTTCCAGTTCCCCTAGGGCATCTTTCAAGTGGACACACAGAAAAGGTGCTGAAAAGGATACGGCATTGGCCCAGAAGCCGGGGATGCCCCTGATGATGGCGCCTCTGCGGTCCAGGTGGGGCTTGCGCCTGCGCTCCAGCTTTTCCGTCTGCTGAGAAAAGGCCCTCCTGGCTCGAGCATTAACAGGCTCCAGCTCCAGCTGAACGGCCCGCAGCTCCTCCAGTGCAGACTCTGGCGTCATGGGTCCAGGCCCTGGCTGTGCCCGTTTGTCCCGCTGCTCCCGCTCCACATCGGCTTCCTCCTCGGCCACCACTTCCACTTCCGCCATTATGTCGTCCTCCACCAGCAGCGCCTCCTCCTCCTCCCTCAAGGCCTCCTCGTTGCTCTCCTGCGCTCGCGGGAGCCTGCGGGTGGCTTGGCTGACCCCCAGGGCGCATGCGCCGGACTTCAAGGGCGAACTGCCTCCAAAGGCTGTCTGAGCGCGACGCAGACCGCAGGCCTCCCCCAGCGGCCAGTCAGTGCGAGGGTCCCTGGAGGCCACGCCCCCCGGCTGGCCTGCAGCCCCAGCCTCCTCGGGCAAGCCTCCGTGAGAAGCCCTGGGAGCTTGCGGCAGGCGGCGCTGGGTGCGGGCACACGCGGGCTGCCTGCCCTTTGGAATTGTGCGCATGGAAGCGCTGTGCCCTGACTGCCGTCATGCGTGTGGCAGGCCATTGACCCACAGGGAACACATGAAGCATCTGAGTTCAGTCGGCAGGCCAGGTAGACGGTACTGAGTGTTCCAAGATCAAGATCGAGAGGAGAGAGAGGGGCACCAGCGCTGGCTGCTGGGGCGAGGGCTGCGGAGAGGCTTGAGGAAGTGGGCGGGGCAGGCGCCTGGGAGGACAGTTGCCTAGTATCTTGCTGGAGTGGAATTTGTCCGCTCCGGCGGTGGAAACTCTCGCTCGGACTCTTGCAGGTCTATGCACAGACAGGCTCCGAGTACCTTGCTTCCTCCCTGAGGATGCTGGACGCCCAGGAGCATTCCAAAGGACCTCGCGTCCAGTGCCCTGGACACACCTTGTGGACCCAGAGGCTACCGCAAGCGCAGCAGCGGCCGTGGTGCCTGCTGGCTGGGCTCTGTAAGACCAGGGCCTCCGCCTCCTGCTCCTGGGCTCCTGGGCGCAGCTGACCCTTTTGGGGACCTGGGCCCCACGGCAAGTGCCGAGAGCAGCGAGCCCGGTGGGGCTCCCCAGGAACCCTGGGTCCACGTAGGCGCCGTCTGGCGTTCTCAGCATGGGAGGCCCCCGGGCCTCGCGGGGAGTCCAGGGCTGCTGGGGTCTTGGGGTGAATGCCACAGGGCATGGTCTGTGAGAGCCCCCAGGAGGGGCCAAGTTCAGGCTGGAGGCTCTGCAAGGGAGGGCGGCTGGGGCGAAGAGCTAGGAGGCAGCCTTGCGGCAGGAGGCAGTGCTGGTGGTGGACGACATAACGGTGGACGTGGACGGAGTGGCCGAGGAGGAGGCTGACACCGAAGAGCGGCAGCAGGTGGACCAGCGGGCCCAGCGCCCTGGCCCCAGCAAGCCCTGGCCGGCAACGGACTCGCCGGAGGTCCTTCACTTGGAGCTGGGCTCCGTTCATGCCCCAGATGGTAGAGCATCTCCGGCTTCTGGGGAGATCCGTATCCTTGCAGGTTCTCAGGACTCGGGTTCATGGGACGCGGGGCTGCCCTCCCCTGCAAGGCAGGCACTAGCTCCCCAGACACGCTTTTCTCGCTTTTGCTGGCCCTGCCCCCAAAGGGGTGTAGTAGGCCCTGAGCATATATAACTTCCATTGCACCCACAAGAGCCCCATGGGGAACATCAGGCCTGGCCCTGAGGCCCCTTCTACCCACAGCGGTTTCCTCATGGGGAGTCATCCACCCCTCAGGGAGTTCGGGAAAGCAGAACACCGTGCACTCAGGCAGCAGCTGACCCTGCTCAGCAGCCAGCACACAAGGGCCTCGTGCGGCTCAGAATCCCGAGGAAGCAGCCGCCTCACACCACCCAGGCTGCCCCCTAACCTCTTGACCACTTCTTCGGTGGCTGGCCCCTGGACAGCGTAGGCCTTCTCGGCCTCCTTCCACCCACCCCCACAGTCGTGAAGTGCCCCCATGCCAGACACAGCCAGAGGACCCCCACAGTCGTGAAGTGCTCCCGCCAGACACAGCCAGAGGACCACCAAGAAAGGGTGCCAGGCCAAAGGTCTGCCGGAGAGCCCTGCCCCACAACTCTCTGCCCTCTTGCAGAGTTCCAGGGTGTTTCAACACACACTCACTCAATCATCTGGAGGCTCTTTGACCAGAGGCAGATTGCACAGCACACCAAAATGTTCTACCACCCACCCCCAGATCACAAGCCACCATACAGCCTTGCTTACTTGCTGAGCTGCATGACGGATTTGCAGGTCACGCTGGGAAGCCTGGGGTCTAGGGTAGAGGTCAGGACTCAGGGGTTCCTCTGGATCCCAGAGGGCGGTGTCTCAGCGGGCGAGCTGGGTAGCAGAAATCCATGCTTCCCTCCAGCAGCTAGCAGGCCCGCTTCAGCCCAGCTAGCTGAAATGGTCTCTTTGTGTCCCTACTTCTTCTCCCTTCATCACCAAGCGGGAGGAGGAACTCAGCCATCCCGGGTATCAGCAGCAGGATGAAGTTGTCCTTTCATGCTAACCTTTACTTCCTCAGTGAAGTGATCATTAAGGGGTATCTCCTTGGCATCCTAGGTAAGTAGTGCCTCCAGGCGCCCCAGGGGAAGTGGTGTGTGAGAGGCTATGCCTGGCGTGAGCCTTCCCCACCCGCCTCTCTCCAGGGTACAGGGTGGTTGATTCCACTGCAGTCCAGTTGCTGTAGGATCATGAAGGTGAAGCCCCCATCTGCAGAAGGGACACCAGCTACCTGAGCTTGTTCAGCTGGTTGGCTGATAATATGATAATATAGGGAAAGAGACTCAAGAAAAATTTTGAGTGCCCTTTGGATTCCTTTAGACTACTCACTTGTAAATTTTTAACTTCTTCCCCCTGTGGTTCTGCTCAGTTTATTATTTGTAATTTATATTTGTTTCCTTATTTGCATCTTGTGGAATGTTTGTCTCAAAGGACTTTATTATTATTTTTTAAAATTTTCCCGTTGGATATGTGAGCACTTTTTCTTGAATATAATTTTTTATCTTATTTTTAATTTTTTCAGATGGAGTCTCACTCTGTTGCTCAGGCTGGAGAGGTGGGATCTCAGCTCACTGCAACATGGCCCTCCCAGCTTCAAGCAATTCCCCTGCCTCAGGCCTCTGAGGAGCTGGGATCATGGGTTCTTGCCACCATGCCCAGCTAATTTTTGTAATTTTAGTCAAGACTGGGTTTCACTGTGATTGGCAGGCTGGTCTCGAACCCCTGACCTCAAGTGATCCACACACCTGGGCCTCCCAAAATGCTGGGATTAAAGGCATGAGCCACCATGCCCGGCCTCATTTGTTTGTTGATGTATTTTAACTCTTGTTCTATTTTCTTCACTTTCTCATACTGTAGAGTTATTATAATAATATATTTTATGTATTTACTCACTACTTCAGTAGGATTTGAAAAGCAATGTTTCCATTCACTGAACACAGTGCTGTGAATAGGTTAAACCTTGGGTAGCACTGCCATCCTTTCCTTCATAAATTCTTCAGGAACTCTCATACTGTTTTCTCCCACCTGAGGAGAACATGCAGATATGAAAATTTGTGTGAGTGAGTAGCTGTCAAAATATAATCTGAAAGACCAGTGAAGTTCAGAAAGACAATTTTGCAGGTTTGCATTTTTAATTCACATAGTTTTGAAAACGTTATTTGCTGATCAATGAAATCCTGTATTCATGTTCATGTTAAAGACACACTGTGAATCATTTTCAAGAATGAAATGGCAACAATCCAAGGCCATTCGTTAGTTTAGGAAGTAATGACAGCGGTTGTTATGAAGAAAAATCGTATTTATTGAATGTATGTTTAGAGAGATTTTAGAAGACTTAACTCAGCATTTTTGCTTTTGTTGCTCTGGAGTTTTATCAGACTGTGATCAGACTGACTGTAGCATGACTAGCTAGAGTGGCTAGGCTACCAAAGTCTCCGGGCTGCAGTAGTTATTACTGAAGAAAGGGGCGATGAGTTTGGCTGTTTAAGGAGAGTGGACAACTGAGCAATTTCTATCCAAAGCCTGGTTTACTGGGTGGCCTCCTTTCACTGACATAGATAAGATCCGGAAGAAGTGTGTACTCAGTATAGTAGCTAGCCTTTGAGACTTGTGAAGCCTGTTTGCCTCCAACTGCCATAGCCAGATATTGGCCTGCACAAAACCAATATCTGTCATAGCCAGATATTGGCCTGCACAAAACCAATATCTGTCATAGCCAGATATTGGCCTATTTGCCTCCAACTGCCATAGCCAGGTATTGGCCTGCACATAACAGCCCTTCTGGACTCACTGAGTCCTATAAATTCAAAAATAGAATTTGGAAGATGTATTCCCAAGAAAGGTAGACATCGGATGAGTGCCTCGGAAACTCATCCGGATCAAATCACTTGTGGAAAAAAAAAAAAAAAAAAAACTTTACTTGGAAAGAAATCACTGAAGAGCAAATCCTAGAAAAATATGTTTTGGCCGGGCATGGTGGCTCACGCCTATAATCCCAGCACCTTGGGAGGCCGAGGAGGGTGGATCACTAGGTCAGGAGATTGAACCCATCTGCCTAACATGGTGAAACCCTGTGTCTACTAAAAATACAAAAATTAGCTGAGTGTGGTGGCATGTGCCTCTAGTACCAGCTACTGAGAAGGCTGAGGCAGAAGAAACACTTGCATCTGAGAGGCAGAGTTTGCAGGGAGCAGAGATGGCACCACTGCACTCCAGACTGGGCAGTAGTGCTAGACTCCTTCCAAAAAAACAATAATTAAAACAATTTTAAAAATAGAAACATTATATTTCACTGGGGAAATAAAACACACTGGACTCCTTTTAAACTGTGAAGTGTAAAGGTACTATTGTTAAAATAAGAGAATAACATACAATGTCTCATTTGTTTGAAGAGCAGCATACTAGCTCTCCGTATGCCTAGAGATTAATAACCCATGTAAGAAAACTCAGAGATTCGGAAAAATTCTTTTCAGAGAATGCTTTCTGTAATTACAGAGTTTTAATATTACTCCTACTGATCCACGATTCATGTATATTCGTCAGTTAGGCATAGGCCATATATTTTTTTATATAGGGACAAAGTTTTGTCTATATAACGATATTGTTTCTCTCATGTAAAAAGAGGAGAAAAAAATGAACTGCATACCACATTTGCATCAGAGACTTTGGCCTGAGTAATGAAGCAAACAGTGAAATTGTCTGTGCCAGGGTACAGATGGGAACATCTTGAAGCTTCCATCACTTACATCTGGATTCTCACTGGTCTCTCCTAGAAAGCCAAATGGACTATAAGCATCCTTAAGAACATATGGTACATTTAAACACCACATATTGTGGTAATAACTATCCTAAAGAACATGTGCTACGTTTAAACACTAAGCATTGAGATGAGGCCATGATTTGTCTTACCCTTAATGTCTCATCATCACTTAATCCTGTATGTATAACTTATACAAACAAATTCACTTTATTTTATCACCATTAACCTTTTACATCACACATTTATCTTCTATTTCATTCTCATTCCAGTCACTTTTTTTTTTTTTTTTTTTTTAATGGTGTTTCTCTCTGTCACCCAGGCTGGAGTGCAGTGGTGATCTTGGCTCTCTGCAAACTCTGCCTCCCAGTTCAAGCATTTTCTCCTTCCTCAGCCTCCTGAGTAGCTGGAATTACTGGCCCACATCACCACTCCTGGCTTATTTTGTATTTTTTTTTGTAGAGATGGGGTATCCCTGTGTGCATCAGACTAGTCTGAAATCAGAGGACCCACCTGATTTGGCCTCCCAAAGCCTCCCAAAGTGCTGGGATTACAGGCATGAGCCACTGCGCTTGGACTTTATTTACTTTTTTTCTTTCTTTCTTTTTTCTGAAACAAGTTCTTGCTTTGTTACCCAGGCTGGAGCACACTGGCACAATTTGGGCTCACTGCAGGCTTGACCTCCTGGGCTCAAACTATCCTCCCGCCTCAGCTTTCCATGTAGCTGGGACTATACATGTGCACCACCACGCCTGGTTTTTTTTTTTTTTTTTTTTTTTTTTTTTTTTTTTTTTTTTTTTAAGAAATGAAATCTTGCTGTATTGCACAAGCTGGTATCAAACCTCTTGGCTCAAAGACTCCTTCTAGTTTAAGCTCACAAAGCGCTTGACTTACAGGTGTGAGCCACTTCAACAGTTTAGTCCCTTTTTAATCACATTTAAAAATGCCACTATTCAAAATTAACAAGTCAGGTTTCTACTTACAAAGATTCCAAATTCCACATCAAGTTCAGATTCATTTGCATAAAGAGGTAAACACAACAATAAAACATACCTCTTATTTTTCTTTTGTTCCAAAGTTAGCAAAGATTTCGGAAACAAATCATCTCTACCTTGGTTTATAAAACTTGACTGTACAGAGAAATATCCTCCTATTTTTCCCATCTGAAATCCTGTCAAGTTATGGTCAGAAACATCATCTTATAAAACAGATCTCCCAGTGGGTATCTGATGTGGATTAAATGCCTTATAATTAGTAAGGCAGAGATTGTCAGTGTGGTTATTTTTTTGCAGAGTAATATTAAAAATATGAACTTCACTTTGTTTTTTGTTTTTTAAGAACGCTACCCTAATAAGGAAAGTAACTGCTGACCCGGAATAAGAATTCTTGGCCCAGACAGGCAGGGTTCTGGACTATTGTGGATCTTCAGATAGCCCAAGGGTGCTAAGAGCTGACTGTGAGTCTGGATCACTTGAAAGAGTAGCAATGCCAGGGCATTTCTTGCTACACCACTCACCAACTAGAATCTCTCATGCAGTGGAATGGTAGACACCTTAACAACTCTCAGTGGTGCCACAGGGTGCCTAAGGCCCAGTATCACAGCAGTGTCTTCAGGATTCGTGTGTTTGTGGGCAAATTAAAGTGCTTTCACTAGAAAACCGGAAACTTAAATACTGCATCAGGCCTTCCAGCATATTTCCTTAATCGTGATACCGGAGTCCCCTAGTTCATCTTCGGAGAAATCAGAAGTCTGTAAATAAAGAGTCGACACACAACGGGAATGCAGAGGAATTAACTGAACAGAAGTACTACTTAGCCAAACACAGAGAGGCAATTTCTTTTTAGCCTAAAACAAAACTGTCATCTGCATATGTGAAATGGCCAGGCACTATGGAAATGAATTTGCACAGAGAAACCTTCAGCAGTGTAATTACAGGATAATGAATTTTAGGTTATGGGCAGAGGCAGGCACAGACTTACCCTGTTCCTGACACAGTGGTCAGCTGTGAGAGTCCAAGCGCTGCTCGTTATGAAACCACTGCAGATCTGACTGCCACTGCTCATGATCACAGCCTGCCAAGGCATGGTATATCACAGAAAAATGTGATTTGCCAAAACTGAGGGGAAAAATAAGCGCCATTAATTTGAGTGGATCTGCCATCCGAAGACCAATTTTTAAAAGTTTTAACTTCCACCCTCTTTCTGCTAACCATGTCAGCATTGTGAACCATGACTAGCAAACACAACTTCTACATGCTTTGTGTTTACACATTCTTCTTGAAAAAAAAAATGTGTTTCTTTTAATATGTCTTCAAGATCTTAGTTTCTTTGTGTCCTAGCTTTAATTTGTTCAGGTAAAATGTTGTACATCATTACAGCATTCTCCACCATTGCAACCTTTATAAAGATACTATCTTAGCTACTAAGAAGTTGTTGAAGTAGATAGGCAACAAAAAATAATGTGATTTGAAGAAATTACATAAATAGTGAACATTTCCGAGATAAGGCACTTGTCTCTAAATTGTAGGGAACTTATCTTACTAAGCTTATAATCTTAGTGAGATATCAAAACAATGGTTTAAAGAGAAAATTCAAGTTTTAATTTCAGGAAAGAGCTAAAAAAACTAGATAGATAGATTGATTGGTAGATAGATGGATTAGATAGATAGATTGGATAGATTGATTAGATAGATAGATTAGATAGACAGACAGACAGATAGATAGGTAGATAGATAGGAAATACAGATGAAATTAGAAGCATGTAAGTCAGTGTGGTTGTTTCTGAATTAGATTTGGAGGATGCAAGCAAAGAATTATGGTCTCCTTTGCTTTTTAAATGTATTATGCACTGTAGCTATGGCAAAAGGAGATAACTATAAAATACATCTTATTGTGATTAAGTGAAAATTTAATTCATGAGACCAGAAGAGATCTCTCAGTTTCCAAAGAAATAAAGGAAACAGGAATATGAAACAGACATTGCTAATGTTGTGACAGGTTTTGTACCAGCTCATGGAAGGAGTAAAATGATAATCCCAGTGTAATACAGTCTAGTGTACTGGCACTGAAAACACATTATTTACCAACTACCATTCTGTTTCTAAACACCATACTGTCTTTATCTTGACTTACACTAAATTTAAAATAGTTCTGTTAGAAATGTAAGGTATTGTGTGGTAAGAAAGAAATGACTTTGTGTTAAAAGAGTGTGTCTTAATGTTAGTTCCATTCATATATTTAAATTGCACTCTTAAGTTCTGGGGTACCTGTGCAGATCTTGCAGGATTGTTGCATAGGTACACATGCAACGCCATGGTGGTTTGCTGTCTCCATTCCCGCATCATCTACATCAGGCAATTCTCCCAGTGTTATCCCTCCTCAAACTCCCCGACCCCTGCTGTCCCTCCCCTCACTCCCCACCCACCAACAGACCCCAGCGTGTGATGCTCCCCTCCCTGTGCACATGCATTTTCACTGTTCAACACCCACTTATGTGTGAGAACATGCAGTGTTTGTTTTCCTGTTCTTGTGTCTGTTTGCTGAGAATCATGATTTCCAGATTCATCCATGTCCCTACAAAGGACATGAGCTCATCGTTTTTGACAGCTGCATAGTATTCCCTCGTGTATATGTGCCATATTTTCCCTGTCCCGTCTATCATTGATGGGCACTTGGGTTGGTTCCTGGTCTTCACTATTGCGAACACTGCCGCAATGGACATACGTGTTCATGTGTCTTTATAATAGAACCATTCATAATCCTTTGGGTATATACCCTGTATTGGGATCATTGGGTCAAATGGTATCTCTATTTCTAGATCCTTGAGGAATCGCTATGCTGTCTTCCACAATGGTTGAACTAATTTACCCTCTGACCAACAGTGTAAAAGCAATCCTATTTCTCCACATCCTTTCCAGCATCTGTGGTGTCCTGATTGTTTTACTGATCCTCATTCTAGCTTGTGTGAGGTGGTATCTCAATGTGGTTTTGATTTGCATGTCTCTGATGACCACTGATGCTCAGCATTTTTTCATATGTTTCTTGGCCTCATAAAGGTCTTCTTTTGAAAAGATGTCTATTCATATCTTTGCCCACTCTTGAATGGCTTTTTTCTTTTCCTGCAAATCGGCTGCAGTTCTTTGCACATTCTGGTTGTTAGCCCATGTCAGATTGGTAGATTGCAGAAAAATTTTCCCATTCTTCTGGTTGGGGGTTACCTCTAATTATTGTCTCTTTTTCTGTGCAGAAACTGTTAAGTTTAATTACATCCCACTTGTCTATTTTGGCTTCAGTTGACATTGCTTTTGGTGTTTTGGTCATGACATTAACAGTCCCATTCATGTTTTGCCATGAGAACTTAACAAATTCATTCTACTTATTTAATATCAGAGTAAACAATTAAGATAACTATGATAATAAACTTGTATGGTCTTTATCATACAATAATCTATCTCATGCAGGGATACTATGGATGGAAACATACCAAGTAGGAAATGCCTTTGTAAGCCATAAGGAAAACAATTCCTATGATTTGGTAGATAAAAAAGACTTTCATTTCTCAGGAAGAGTTTTCCATTCCTTTTCTATTTCCATTCTCATCTTTTTCCACTTCCCCTACCAAGTTTTTGAGCCTTAGCCTGAGGCTGTGGCAGACAGATGAACTGTGGCAGAGAGATGAACCAGAAGCAGGAGTGGAGGTGAAAGCTGAGGCATTTGCAGAGGTAGAGAGTGAAAGAGACATGGAACCAGAAATAGTCATGGGCGCTTGCTTGTACCAGGGTGCATGGCTAAGCTGTGTCACTCCCTGGAGCCAGAAGAGGAAAGAGTAGACTTTGCTGAAGACAAAGGGCTTTGTGTAGTGCTCATTAAAGTGACTCAAGATTCCCACTTGCACCCAAGCGTCCTTTGGCTGTAGATGGCACACCAAAGGTGCCCGCAGGTCACCCTACAAGAAAAAAACAAACAAGGTATCAATTATTTTGAAGGAGGGCCAGAAGTAACTCTTGGTGTTTCAGTGATTCCTTTTTCTCCCTGATATTCACACTCCATGAATTTGTCACCTTAGAAACAGGCTCCCCCATAGCTTTTTGGCCTCCACACAGAAAGCAAATTTATTTAGCCTGGGCCAAAATTGAGCACAAGTGCTGACTTGTAGGATGTTCTAGATGCCTTTTTTTTTTTTTTTTTTTTTCTTTTCTTTTCAGAATTTCAGCACTTTCTGATGGAAAACAGAGAAGAGGTGTTAGTGTGGTTTGTTTTCAACTTTAGCCTAGATTAGAGGGAGAAGTATGACTGGAAGGGAAAGAAAAATCTTGTATTATTCATGAAAGGATACTATTATCTTTCCAAAATTGATTCTCTTCCATCCAAGAATCTTCTTCATTACTCCCCCCTCATAAGGACCAGCAGGGTATCCAAAAGTCATATAGTTAGTTGTATGTTTTTCTCTAGTTTCTCACTTTCCTGCAGGCATGAAGGAAGTAGCCAGTGTTGAAAATGTAGAGTCTGCTTCAGGAAAATCAAGGGAGGTTGTAGAGGTCCCATGGGACATAAGTAGAGTATGGCATGGCCAATGCTGACAGCTGAAGCTTGGGCAGGATCCTGGAGATCAATAAGCCCCACTTGGACCAGGGCCAGGGCAAGGGCTTCTGAGATTTTTCTGAGGAAAAAAAATCAAGAAAGAATCTTATTATTCCCACAAAGATGTGAAAATACCCCTGGAGATCATGTGAATCAGATGAAGTCCAAGTAAGCACTAAAGTACAAAGAGTAATTTAGACATGATTTTCAAGGATCATTTGAGACCAGGTGGACCACATAATGAGGCTCCATCCTTGCAAAAAAAAAAAAAAAAAAAAAAAAAAAAAAAAAAAAAACATACACAGAGGCAATGGTGTGTGCCTGTGTTCTCAGGTACTCAGGAGACTTAGGTGGGAGAACCCCTTAGTCTTGTGAGTCTGAGGCTACTGTGAGTCATGCCATTGCACTCCCATCTGGTTAACAGAGTAAGACACTCTTTCTCTTTCTTTCTCTCTCTCTCTCTCTCTCTCTCTCTCTCTTTCACACACACACACACACACACACACACACACACACACACACACACAGCAGCTGTCATAAGGGTCCACCGTTCTTTCTGTGGAGCCAGCATAGAAATGGGAGAAAGACAGTTGCATGGAAACTGTCCAAGGAAATTCACTGATTTCTGCCTCCCTGTAACTGAGACACCTGGGGACAAGACCATGGCATGATCCACACTCTGCCGTAGGGATCCACATGTGTTATATAGTGAGATTAGGGTTACTTCTTTCCTGTTTCTGAAATCTTAGGTTTTTAGGAAAATGCTCGGAAATTTAAGTATCTTCAATTCTGAGAAAATACTTGGAAATATACTGTATTATACTGTAATTTTAGAAATAGTACAGAGGTTATGTGCATACTTTCCCATCACATAATAATTTAATGTGTATATACATATATATCTGTGTTAAATATATACATATATATGTATATATATGTATATATACGTATGTATTCATGTAAGTGTGTTTACATGGGTGTGTGCGTATATATATATATATGTATATATATACATATATATACATATATATGTATATATTCATTGTATATAACCAAGTTACTAGTATCCAACATATTATACTAGTCTACTGTTTTCCAACAATGTGTGTACGTATATATGTATATACCTCAAGTGGAGTAATAAACCAACTCTAAGGAGTAAGACTATCCTTAAAGTACTGTTTTCAGATTAGAACTGTTTTTATAAAACACAACTCATAAGCTCTGTTTGTCCAAAATAAGATATTCTCTAAATATTTAGGCATCTCTGCTGATTCATGCAATGATCTAAATTTTGCTATTGCAAAGAACATAACCTCTGATTTTACAAACTCCAGTTTTAGTTTCCAACGAGAGTCTTGGTACCAAGTACATTAACTCAAACATATGGCCAGGCTAAACTTGCCGTTGTTTCATGAGAAACAACTGCTGTCTTGAAGAGCCAGAAAGCCTAGAAACTTTCTTTACAGATCACAGTTAGTTGATGCTCATCCTGGGAAACCTTGAGTTCTGAATGCCTAACGGGCTGTTGTCCAGTCTTGCATCCAGGTTGAGATCCAGGCATCAGGAGAGGTTGTTTTGTTACAATTGTGGCTGGAGCAGCATGCAAGAATGAAAAGGAATGAGAAAGAATGGACTCTTCAGTAAATGTTGAGGAAGATATTTCCTGAAGAGGATTAGCAGAAGAGGCTATGGATGGGAGAAGAGGAGAGAAGTCCACGGGAGAAAAAATCTGAGCAAGATGGGAAAATGCACAATGGAGGAAATGTGCAAGAAGAAACGACTGAACAGGAAGGGGGCAGTGTCCATGGACATGGAAGAGAATAAGAGATAAGAAAGGAAAAGGATTAAGAAAGAGAGATAAGAGAGGTAGAAGGGATGTCAGGCCTTTCTTCTGTCTTGTTATTTTTAACTTTCCTGCCACAGCACTGGCAAACAAACCTTCCAGGAAGCCAAACGCTTGTAAGCGGTCTTGGTTGCAGAGAATTGATTTTATTGAATTAATTTTATTTTTTTTAGAAGAAACTATGGATACAGGTAATGATTAATTCTTGTTTTACTTAATAAGTGTTATTTTATTATTTTGAGAAGAAATGATGGAACTCTGTATGGATATATTCTATAATTAATTTTATTTACTTTTTGAGAAGAAACTATGTATCTATGTATTGATCCATTCTTTTAGTTAATTAATTTTATTTTTTTGAGAAGGAACTATAGAACTAAGTGCTGATTCATTCTAGTTTTTATAAATTAATTTTATTTATTGTTTAAGAAGAAGCCTAGGCTCTAGGTAGAAATTCATTCTCACTTTATTTAATTGATTAATTTTATTTACTTTTTTGAGAAGCCATGATGGATCTCAGTGCTATTAATTCTTGTTTTATTTAAGTAATTTTTTTTTTTTTTTCAGAAGGAACTGTGGATCTAGGTGTTCATTCTTTCCTACTTTAATTAATTAAATTTTTTAGAAGAAACAACAGATGTGGGTGCTGATTCATTCTTGTTTTATTTCATTAATTTTATTCATTTTTTAGGAGAAGCTGTAGTTCTACATATTGATTAATTCTTGTTTAATTAATTAAATTGCTGTGACATTCTCACTCTGTGTCACTCAAGGTGTGAGAAAATATTCCTAGCATATGACATCATTCTTTTTTGGAGAAAGGATTTTGCTCTTGGTACCCCAGGCTGGAGTGTAGTGGCAAGATCTTAGCTCACCAAAACCTCGGCCTTCTGGGTTCAAGTGATTCTCCTGCCTCAGCCTGCCAAGTAGCTGAGATTACAGGTGCCTACCACCACAGGCAGCTAATTTTTGTATTTTTAGTAGAAACGTGGTTCACCATGTTGGCCAGGTGGGTCTGGGTCTCCTGATCTTGTGATCTGCCCGCCTGCACCTCCCTAAGTGCTGGGATTACAGGTCTGAGCCATCACATCCAGCCCTATTGTTTATATTATTATTATTATTATTATTATTATTATTGTTGTTGTTGTTGTTGTTGTTGTTGTTATTATTATTATTATTATTATTAGTCTGAGATAAAGTTTTGCTCTTGGTGCCCAGGCTGGTGTGCAGCAGTACAAACTCAGCTCACTGCAACCTCTACCCTGGAGTTCAAGTAATTCTCCTGCCTAAGCCTCTGGAGCAGCTGGGTGACAGCTGCCGGCCACCATGCCTGGCTAAGTTTTGCATTGTTAGTAGAGATGGGGTTTCACCATGTTGGCCATGCTGGTCTTGAACTCCTGGCCTCAAGTTAGATTTACTTATTTCTAGGAGCAGCAGACTTCATAAGTGTTGAGTAGGACAGGTCTACACTCAAAACCTTCATTATGGGCTGGGTGTGGTGGCTCACACCTCTAATCCCAGAGCTTTGTTAGGCTGAGGTGGGTGTATCACCTGAGGTTGAGAGTTGGAGAGCAGCTTGACCAACATGGTGACACCTGGCCTCTACTAGAAATACAAAAATTATCCAGTCCCAATGGTGGGTGAATGTAGTCCCAGGTACTCATCAGCCTCAGGCAGGACAATCACTTGAACCTGGGAGGATGAGGTTGCAGTGAGCTGAGCTGTAGCCATTGCACTCCAGGTGCGCAGCACATGGAGATTCCGTCTCAAAAAAACAAAACAAAACAAAATATAATCTAATTCTGAATAATCTGGCTCTTCTCTGGCTGTCCCCCTGATGTTGGCAAGGGACAACATGCATTTTTTTCAAATTTTAAAATGTTTTCAATGTTTATTACTTTTGGAGACTGAGTGTCACTCTGTCACCCAGGCTGGAGTGCAGCAGTGCCACCTCGGCTCACCACAGCCTCTGCCTACTGATATCAAATGACTCTCCTCCCTCAGCCTCCCGAGTACCTGGGATTATAGGAATGTGTCGCCACACCTAAATAATTCTATGTTTTTAGTAGAGACAGGTTTCTCTATGTTGGCTATGCTGGTTTCGAACTCCTGAACTCAGGTAATCCTCTCTCCCTGGCCTAACAAAGTGCTGGGATGGCAGACATGAGCCACTGTGCCTGACCTTTATGATGATACTTATTATTATTGACACATGTCTAGCTTGTTGCCCAGGCTGGAGTGCAGTGGCTTGATCTCAGCTCACTGCAACCTCTGCCTCCCGGTTTCAAGTGATTCTCCTGCGTCGGTCTCCTGAGTAGCCGGGATTATAGGCACATGACACCATGCGTGGCTAACTTTGTATCTTTAGTAGAGATAGGGTTTCACCATGTTGGCCAGGCTGATCTCGAACTGCTGGCCTCAGCTAATCCTCAGTCCTAAGCTTCCCAAAGTGCTGGGATTACAGGCCTGAGCCACCATGCCTGGCCTCCCAGCTAGTTTTTCCTCTACCTCCTTTAACTTTTATGCTTGCAAACTCTGAAGCATGTGAGTCCCTTTCCTCCATACCGAAAACGTCCCACTTCCCAGCCCTTTCCAGAAAGCTGTCTCCATTTACTGGAAACCTCCAGTCCGGTAGCCATAATCCACATATGATTTTGTCACCAAAGACCCGTTTTTCTCCCTAGAATGCCTGTTGTCTTTTGCAAAGGGCCTTTCATTTTGCAATCAGGAGGGATTTCTGAAAAATTAATTTTGTGTTTGCCTTGGGAGAATGTTTTTGATGAGCATGACAGATATGTGCCTGTCAGGCTGAAGTTATCACAGGTGTGGGAGCATACTGACATGGTTATTAGGCTCAGTAATACCCCTGCAAAGACTGCCTCAGAAGGTACACAGGTCGATGTTATTTCTAATCAGGACCCAGAGTGAAGCTTTTCCTGTGTTTATAAGCAGGGGGTATTTTTCCCCTATGATTGTCTTCTTTTTGGAAGTGTTTGTTTTTATCCTTCACCCTCCTTTGAATGGGGTTCAAGCCAACACAGAATAGATTAACAAAATCTGAATGTTCTCACTCATAAGTGGGTGTTGAACAATGAGGACACATGACACAGGGAGGGGAGCATCACACATGGGGCCCTATCAGGTGGGTCAGAGGGGCTAAGGGAGAGACAGCAGGGAGTGGGAGACTACGGGAGGAATAACAGGGTGTTTGTGGCTAGGGGAGGGATAGCAGGAGGTTAGGAGCTAGGGGAGGGAGAGCAGGGGGCTGGGGAGCTAGGGATGGGACAGCAGCCTGTTAGGCTCTAGGGGAAGGGTATCAGAGGGTGGAGGGGCTAGGGGAGAAATAGCAGGGGGTCAGGTCTAGGGCATGGTTAGCAGTGTATGGGGGGCTTGGGGAGGAATAGCAGTGGGTGGTGAGTAGGGGAGGGATAGCAGAGGTTTGGGGAGGGGCTAGGTGAGAAAGAGCAGGGGTGAGGGACTGGGGATGGAGAGGAGAGGGTTGGGTCTAGGGGAGGAATAGCAGGAGTTTAGGGGATTCTGTAGGTATAGCAGGGGTGGAGGGCTAGGGGAAGGATAGCATGGGGTTGTGGGGCTAGGGGAGGGATATCAGAGGGTGGGGGCTAGGAGAAGGACTGCAGAGGGTGAGGGCCTAGGGGACGGGCAGCAGTGGGTGGGGGGAGGGGAGGAATGGCAGGAAATTAGGGGCCAGGGGAGGGATAGCAGGATGTTAGGAGCTACTGGAGGAAGAGCAGGGGGATAGGCACTCAGGGAAGTATAGCAGCAGGTGGAGGGCTAGGGGAGGTGTAGCATGAAGATAAGTCCCTAATGTAGATGACAGGGTGAAGAATGCAGCAAACCACCAAAGCACCTGTGTAATAAACCTGCACCTTCTGCCCATGTACCCTAGAACTTTAAAAATAATGTTTTTTAATGCAGGAGGTTCTTTCCCCCAAGAAGTAGACACCTGCTTCTGACTCGGGGCCTCTTGGGAAACCGTTTTCTTTTCTATTCTATTTTTCTTTTAAGATAGAGTCTCACTATGTTGCCCAAGGTGGAATGCAGTGGCACCATCTCAACTGACTGCAACCTCCGCCTCCCGGGTTGAAGCGATTCTCCTGCCTCAGACTCATGATTAGCTGAGGCTACAGGTACCTGCCACAACACCCAGCTAATTTTTTTTTTTATATATTTATAGTAGAGACAGAGTTTCAGGATGTTGGCCCGCTGGTCTGGAATTCCTGACCTTAAGTGATCCACCCACCTCGGCCTCCCAAATTGCTGGGATTAGAGGCTTGAGCCATAGCACACAGCCCAGGAAACTATTTTCAAGATGAGAAATAGTTAAACTGCTGCATGTGACATTATATGTATTTTGGCAAAATCAAAAAGAATGGTACAGGAATGGTGGCGGTGAGCCTAGATCACACCACTGTGCTGCAGTCTGGGTGACAAAGTGAGACTGCATCTCAAAACCCTTGCAGTTATTGAGTGTCAGACCAGGGAAGCTTTGCTTGATCCTCCTCTGCATGCAGACACAGAAATGACTCACCATAAATAAAACAGGGCAGAACAAAGGTTTGGAAAAGACCCTCCAGAAGAGATCATCACTGTTCTGCAGGAACCTGAGGTCCAGCAAAGCAGAAAGAGCCAGAATGAACAAGATCCCTCTGCAGAGAACTCAGAGGCACTGCAGAGAACTCAGATGCACTGCAGATGGCCAGGTGGATTTGCTCTGAAAAATGAAGAGGTAAGGAAGAATTTTTTTTTTTTTTTTTTTTTTTTTTTTTTTTTTTTTACTAAAAAAAAAAAAAAAACAGCCTGGATCACTAGACTGGGATTCAGAGACTCAGGATTCTAGCTATAGTTCATAATTGTCTGAGTGAATCTTTGTTTCATTATTATTATTATTATTATTATTTTTAAAGAAGAGGAAGAAAGAGAAAGAGGAAGAGGGAGAGAGGATGGGGGTATTGCTTTATTGCCCAGGCTAGAATGCAGTCTAAATATGGGTATGCCTATAATTGTCCTCAACAATGGAGAGATGAAAGAAATTGAGAGAAGAGAATAACAAACAAGGAGCCAACCAAGATTTCATCCAAACTTCTAAATTGATATGATGTGGTACTGATAAGAGTGCATACCCTGTACACTTAAAGTGGAGAGTTCTATAAATGTCAACCACATTTACCCGTTCCAGATCTGAATTCAAGACCCGAATATCGTCGTCAATTTTCCATCTCATTGATCTGTCTAACATTAATGTTGAAGTCTCCCACTATCATTATGCGGGAGTCCAAGTCTCCCTACAAGTCCTGTATGTCTAGGTATTCCCGTACTGGGTGCACATACACCCAGGATCCTTAGCTCTTCTTGTTGTTGCATTGATCCCCCTATCACCATATAATGTCCTTCTTTGCTTCCTTTGATCTTTGTTGCTTAATTGTAACTTCTGCTTTTTATTTATTTATTTTAGCTCTCTGTTTGGTTGGTAAATCTTTCTCCATCCCTTGTTTAGAGTCTTTGTGTATCCTTGAATGTGAGATGGATCTGGATGCAGCATACTGATGGGTTTTAGTTTTTTATTCAAATTGCCTGTCTTTGGATTGGGGAATTTAGTCAATTTAAATTTAGAATTAATAATAATATATGTGAGTTTAATACTGTCATTAGCTGGCTATTTTGTCCATTACTTGATGTAAATTCTTCATTATATTGATGCTCTTTTTGATAATTTTTTTAGAAAGGCTGATACTGTTTGTTCCTTTCATATGTGTAGTGGTTTTTTCAGAAGCTCTTGCAAAGCAGGCCTGGTGGTGATGAAATCTCTGAGTGCTTGCTTATTCACAAAAAACTTTATTTTTCCTTCACATGTGAAGCTTAGCTTGGCTGGATGTGAAATTCTGGGTTGAAAGTTCTTTTCTTTAAGGATGTTGAATATTGGCCCCCACTCTCTTCTGGCTTGTAGGGTTTCTGCTGAGAGATCTGCTGTAAGTCTGATAGGCTTCCCTTTGTGGGTAACCTGACCTTTCTCTCTGGCTGCCCTTAGTATTTTCTCCTTCATTTCAACCCTGGTGAATCTGACGATTATATGCCTTGGAGTTGCTCTTCTTGAGGAATATCTCTGTGGTGTTCTCTGTATTACCTGGAGTTGAATATTATCCTGCCTTACTAGGCTGGGAAAATTTTCCTGAATAATGTCCTGAAGCGTATTTTCCAGCTTGGATTCATTTTCTTCGTCACATTCAGGTACACCTATCAAGCGTAGATTAGGTCTTTTCACATAGTCCCATATTTCTTGGAGACTTTGCTCGTTCCTTTTTATCCTTTTTTCTCTCGTCTTGTCTTCTTGTTTTATTTCATTGAGTTGATCTTCGACCTCTGATATCCTTTCTTCTGCTTGATCAATTCGGCTGTTAAAACTTGTGCATACTTCACGTAGTTCTCTTCTTGTTTTTCAGCTCCATCAATTCACTTATTTTCCTCTCTAAATTTTGTATTCTTGTTGACATTTCGTCAAAGCTTTTTTCAAAGTTCTTAGTTTCTTTAGATTGTGTTATAACAAGTTCTTTTAATTCACAGAAGTTTCTTATTATCCACGTTTTGAAGCCTGCTTCTGTAATTGGAACCCACTCGTTCTCCATCAAGCCTTGTTTCGTTGCTGATGAGGAACTGGGATCCCCTGCTGAGGAAGAGGCGTTCTGATCTTGGGTATTTTCAGCCTTTTTTGACTGTTTTCTTCCCTTCCGTTGTAGATTCATCCATTTGTGGTCTTTATAATCACCGTCTTTGCAATTGGGCTTCTGAGTGGACGTCCAACTCACTGATTCTCAGCGCCGAAATCTGAGCAACCCACTGCACCGACTAAATCAGCGGCGTTAAGATTGAGGGTGCTTTTCCGACTCTGCACCGAGAACCGACGCTCCGAGGCGCCGGCAAAACCGCCTCGCCGGTCACAAGAGTCGCGCTGGCGACCCGTGGGGCTCCTCCGCTGGGAATCTCCTGGTGCGTGAGCAACAAAAATTCATGTGAAGGTGTGGTGTCCTCTCCTTCTTTGCGCTTTCAGTGGGAGCTACAATCCCGAGCTGCTAGTGATCAGCCATCTTGGATCTCTCTCCAAGGAAGAATTATTTTATGAGAAAATTTTTGATAAATTATCAATTGTTAAGGGTAACTTTTAAACCAATTTATATAAGAGAAGTTACCAAGTTTGAATTCAAGTGAGTAACTCATCTTATGATGTTGCGTTTTTATTGGGTCTGTTGTAACACTGCATTTTAGCCTGGGTGACAAGGAAAGACCGTTTCAAAAAAGAGGACCAAGTGTGTAATGGTCTATGATACTCTGACCCTGGGACATCTTAATGCAGATTATCTGCATGAGGAAACAGTTTCTGTACTCCCAAAGGCCAAGAAGCCCAAGATCAAGGCATGAGCAAATACAGTGTTCTGGCAAGGTCCCACTTCCTGGATTTTAAACATCCCTCTTACTGAGTCTACACCTTGTAGAAAGGGCTTGGGAACACTTTGGTTTCTTTTAGGAGGGAGCTATTAACATTCATAATGGTGCTGCCTTCCTGACCTGATTACTTCCAACCAAAGGCCCTGCTCCCCTTCCATAGAACATCCAGTAGAACATTCTCCAAGTTGAGCTTTAAGTATTTTTTACATGGTGGAGTGAGGGTGGCAGTGATGCTTTAACGAATACCTTGGTTTTCACTTTTCAATTTCTTCAGAGTTGCCTTTAGGTATTAGAGGCCTGAAGATGATTTTGTAAAATGTGCCTGTGTAGTCATCCAGCTTCCACTTACAAGGTTTGGGGGCAGTTGGGCAGTGTTAGTTTTCAGCGACGCTAAATCATGAAAGAGGGGCATAACATTGCAATTTTAGTTTATACAGTTGTAGCTATATATGGGATAAAACAAGAATTAGACTATGTATACTACTAAAACATGTAGGACAACTCACATGGGATTTCCTTAGTTTTCCATTGAAACAGAATTCTCGCCGCAGTTAATACTCTTGTTCACAAAGTCAGTCTGGTCTTATCCTCATTGTTTTATCCTCATTGTTTACCTAAGTGCAGTAAAAATGGTCATTGACCACAAAGGTCATTTCTTCCGTCCTTTCTTCCTTCCTTCCTTCCTTCCTTCCTTCATTTCTTACTACCTTCCCTCTCTCCCTCCATCCCTGCCTCCCTCACTCACTTAATCCCTCCCTCCATCCCTCCCTCCCTTTCATCCATCCTTCCTTCCTTCCTTCATTATAACCTGTCTAAATGAGAGACTGTGTCTGGCTCACTGCAGCCTCAACCTTCTGGGTTCCAGTGATCCTTCCACCTTAGCTTCCAGAGTAACAGAGAACATAGGCGAATACCATTGCACCTGGCTAATTTTGTATTTTATTTGTTTTTAAATATGAGATTTCAGAACCTTTCAGATCCTGGAGATTCAGTTGAATTCCTCTTCTCTCTTGAAGCTACCCATTATCTTGAGCTTTCTGAGCTTGCCAAGAAGTGACCTGTATTTCTCGTTTGTTAGGTTAGGAAGTCTATAATCAATTACCAGTATGACTTTTCTAAGAGGCCTTTATATGTACAGCATCTATGGTCAACGTCAGTTCTTAAAGCTACCTGGTTACATGGTTAGAGCTGCTTCTAAGCAAATCATTCTTAAATGCATTTGTTGTTTCAGACAAGGATTTATAATACAATCTGTTTCCAATTAGGTTTTGCTGAAAGGATAACACATTCTTAGTCAACTTCAGAAATGACCATATTGATATAAAATTGTTGATAAAATCTTAGAGGTCTACTGAATGTAACATAGCTTAGTTAACAAATTTGTAATTCCAAAAGGAATTTGGAATTATTTGATCTCTATTTATTTGATCATTTATTTGTTTGTTTGTTTGTTTGTTTTTCTGACAGCTTAGCAATCGTCTCTCACCCAGGCTAAAGTGCAGTGCCTGATCTAGGCCACTGCACACCGTGCCTCCTGGGATCAAGCAATTCTCCTTTCTCAGTCTCCCAAGTTAGGCCAGCACTAATTTACATTTTCACCAAAAGCATGCAAGGATATCCTTTCCTTTGCATGCTCACCAGAAACGATGTCCACTTGTATTTTGGGTAATAGCTTTTTTGACTTATCTGAGATGAAATTTCATTGTGGTTTTAACTTGCATTTGCCTGATGGATTAGGGAGGATGATATTTGTAGTATGCCTGCTGGGAAACCATATTTCTTAGCTTAACAAATGAGTATTCGAATTGTTAGCCCATCTGTTTTCACCCTATTGAGTTGTTTGAGTTCTTTACATAGTGTAAATATTCATTCGTTATCAGATGAATGGTGATCCAATAATTTCTCCCATCCTATAAATATCTCTTCCCCCTGTTTAGTTTCATGCAGTGTGCTGAAGCACTTTAGTTTATAGGACTCCATATTCTATTTTTCTTATGTTTTTACTGTGTTTTTGCCATCACTTTGAGAAAATCTTTGCCCATACTGATGTCATGGAGCGTCTTTCTTGTGATTTCTTCTGGTATTTTTATCATTATATGTCTGACATTAGAGCCAAGTGAGAAATAATCTATGTTCTTTAAATTGAGGTGGGATTTCCCCTTTTCACCGTGGCTGGAATACAGTGGCTCAGTGTCTGCTCACTGCAACCCCCGCCTTCCTGGTTCAGGAGATTGTGCTGCCTCAGCCTTCCAAGTAGCTGGGATTATAAGTATCTGCCACCATGTCCAGCTTATTTTTATTATTACATTTTTGAGATGGAATGTGGCTCTGTTACCCAGTGTGGAGTGCAGTGGTGCAACCTCTGCCACCAAAGTTGAAGACATTCTCCTGCCTTAGCTTTCTGAGTATGTGGGACTACAGAGTCATGCCGCCATCCCCCAGTTATTTCTGACCAGGACAGTTCACAGGAATTTCTATATGTTTAATAGAAATGGGGTTTCGCCATGTTGTGTAAGCTGGTCTCTAACTCCTGACCTCAGCTTATATGCTCACCTCAACCTTTCTAAGTGTCGAATTGCATGCCTGAGCCACAGCCATCCAGAAAAAAAAAAAAAAAAAAAAAAATCAAGTTTAAACTACTTTACATGCATATCCCTATTTCCCCCCACCTATTTTATAAGAGAGATGTAATTTTGAGTTGTGCATTCTTGCTTCTTTGGGAGAAGTTTGGGAGCTGCAAATGTAGCAACCTCGTTGGGATCCCGTGATTTTTTTTTCTTTGTTTTTTCTTTAGCTTAACTTTCTTGTTTTCTGCCAGTGCTGTGCAATTTCAGTAAGTAAAATTTGTAGTGTTTTATGAAGTGAGGTAGTGTGATGCCTCCAGCTTTGTGCCTTCTACTGGATTGCTCTGACTCTGCACGATCTTCTGTGATTTTAGGAATTTCCGATTGTCTCCATATGAAGAATGACATTTTTTACAGGGGTTGCAAAGAATCTGTAGATCACTTAGGTAGTATTGATGCCAACGTTATTTTAACAAGTGGTGTGCATGCTCTCGCTCAAGGACAAGTGACGCTGGGTGTCCACACCAATTCTGAAGTGCATCTTAATGGCGAGCCAGATTCCCTCCCTGAACACACACAGAAGGTCCACAGCCATTTTGCCCTCTCTTTGCATTTTCTCCACTTTGAGCCCCGGGTGGTCCTCCAGATTCCCTGTGCAGTGGTCTCTCTTGTCTGGGGGTCCGGGCAGTGTGAGTGAGGATGGCAGAGGGGAGACAGCATGTCAGGGGAGACTGCAGTCATGGAAACAGAACGTGATGAGCCTCGGAGAGCCATTCTGGGAGGACATCGACTCTGACAGTCGTCGGGTGGATGTTGTCCTGAATGGCAAAGGGGCCCTGGTTGAACCCAAACTGAGCCCCAGGTGGTAGCCAGTGTCATGGCAGGGAAGCCAGCTGGTGAGGGATGATGAGACAGCTATCCATTGAGCCTTCCTTCTCCCCCACTGATCTTAAATACCTATGCTTCCTAAGCGGGTTAAGGTTCCTCAGCCTGAAATGTGGGTGTTAAGGGTTCCCTGATGGGCATTTCTCCCTGAGCCCATGGATGGCCTGGGATTGCTCACTGCAGTGTGTTCCCGGAGCCTTGGCTTCTCCATGTATGTCCCAGTTCCATGGACCCACAGGCCTCTCAAGAGCCCAGCCCTGGGCTGCTCATCTGGCCTCCTCTCTGTTGCCTCTCTAGGGCCCCAGCTTCCTCAGGTAGTGCAGTAGGGGATTGAGCCCCAGGCCCCGGCTGATGATCTGAGGGACTGGGGAAAGGGGTCCATGACAGGTGGGATCATGGTGGAGAGCCAATTCTTCGAGGCCAAAGAATGACCAGCAAGGTGCTTTCCCATAATGGGCCTCCCCACGGTGGCCCCACTTGAGAAATCCCTCCAGACCCTGGGCAGTCACAGTCAGCCAAACAGCTGAAGAAGCTCACACAGGCAATATCCTGCCTGCAGGTGGGGGCTTGGCCTTCATGACCCCAGAACCACTGGACTGAAGTGGAACAAGACACCCTGTATCCAGGAGGGAGAGGAGTCACCAAGGCTCACGGGTGGCCTAACCTCCCTCACACCACCTCCCTACCAGGCCGGAAGCACTCATTACCAGGGATGCCAACTCCATACTCCTTAATGATTACTTCATTGTGGAAGTAAAGGTTGTGACAGATGGAAAACTTTGTTCTGGCGCCAGCACCTGGGGTGGCTGAGTTTCTCCACCGACCTGGCCAGGGAAGAGAAAGAGGAGGGACCCAGAGGGACCATTTCACCCACCAAGCTGGGCTGAGGTGGCCCACTAGCTGGAGCGAAGCCTGTGCGCCCCCATTCCGAGCTCTCCCGCTGAACCCGCCCGCCATCCAATCAGGGGGACCTCAATGGGACCCAGAAGTCAGACCCCTCCCCCAGACCCAGGCTTCCCTACCTGAGCTGCAAACCCAGCATGCAGCTCTGCAGGAATTCATCATGGTTTCTGATGTGGGTTAACATCTGGCTGTGCTGCATGATCTGCCGCTGGCCAAGGAGCCTCCAGATGATTGGGTGGTGGGCATGCCAGGAAACACCCTGGAGCTTTGCAAAAGCTGGAGGGTGTGGGGCAGGGCTATCCTCGGGGCCTTTGGCCTGGCACCCTCCCTTGCTGGTCCACTGTCTCTGCCCTGCATCGGGGGCACCGTCACGGCTGTGGTGCTAGAGGGCTGATGGATCCAGGCTGAGGGAGCCTGCACTGACCAGGGGCGGGGTGCAGAAGAAGTGGACAGCAGGTTGGGGGGTGGGCTTGTCTGTTGTAAGGCTGCTGCTTCCTCAGGGTTCCCGATCTGCGCATGGCCCCCATATTGCTGTGTGCTGGACAGGCTCTGCTGCCCTCTGGGTGTGCCGTGCCCTCTTCACCTGGTCTCCCTGAGGGGTGGGCGTGTCCCCAGGAGGGAACCGCTGTGGGTCGCAGGGGCTGCAGGGCTGTGTCTGGCCCTCTCCATTGGGCTCATGTGGGTGCAACGGAGATGATACTTGTTCCGGGCCTACACCCCTTTGTGTGAAGTGCCGGCAGAGGAAGGACAGCATGTCTGGAGAGCTGCTGCCTGCCTTGCAGAGGACAGCAGCCTTGTGCACTGTGAACCTGAGTCTTGATGTGCTTGTGTTTTGGGGGTGAGTTTGCTGGAAACAGGCACAGGGAGCAGGGGTGGTTCAATGGCTGGCATGGGCATGCCAACTCCCATTATGCCTTTCTCAGGGAAACATGCCCTTGGACTCTGCTGGGCCTGAAGGGTCCTTGGCACTGCTGTTCTCCCTTGTGAGTGCTGTGCTTGGCTCCTGGTCTAGACCATCTGCTCTCACGGCACTGGCAAGCAAGCAGCCCTCCTATCTCGAGGAGCCTGGCCTCAGTTCCCCTCGCTGTCTGGAGCCCCTAACCCCTTCGCTGTTGTGACCCCCTGCGCCTCCCACCGGGCTCTCCTCCACCACCTGCCCTGCCCCAGGATGCCTGAAGCCCACCTGCTGCTGCCTGACATACCAAAGGGGCAGCTGCAAGGATATGGCTCTGGCCCAGAATCCAGGGATGCCCTGCGGCCTGGCGCACTCATGGAGCCCAGCTCCAAGGGTGGGTGGAGGAGGCTGCAGTCAACAGTGAACTGTGACAACAGAAAATTGACATCTTGGACCAGGGCCAGGGCCAGGGCTTCTGAGGTGTTTTCAAATTGTACACATCCTCGCCAACACTTACTATTTTCCTTTGTGTTTTGAGTGTAATGATCTTGGCAGGTACACAGGGATCTTTCTGAACCATTGTTCCCGGGAAGACAGACTTTTCCAAACTGGCAGCACGGATGGACATTTCTCCCGAGAATGTTCAAGGAAACCAGTCTCTGCCACCTACTGTCTTCTAGTGACCCCCAAGTTTCTCTTCAAAGAATCAGTATGTCAGCATGTTCAGGTCTCCTATTCTTTAAATCTCTGTTTTGTTTGTTTGTTTTGAGACAGAGTCTGGCTCTGTTGCCCAGGCTGGTGTGCAGTGGTGTGATCTCTGCTCATGCAACCTCCGCCTTCAGGTTCAAGCAATTCTCCTGCCTCAGCCTCCCGAGTAGCTGGGACTACAGGTGCCCGCCACCACACCTGGCTTTTTGTATGTTTAGGAGAATCAGGGTTCCACCATATTGGCCAGGCTGGTATCAAACTCCTGACCTGGGTCTCCGCCCACCTCAGCCTCAAAAAGTTCTGGGATTACAGGCATGAGCCACCAAGCCTGACGTAAATCTCTGCTTTAACATTTAACTTCTTCATAATTCCAGTAAACAACCTTCTCCACTGGTTCTAATCAGTAGTTCACATCTGCTTGCCGCTCTGCAGCTCTGTCCCTACTCATCCCAGTCACCTGATCACGGGTGGCTGCCTGTTCTGACCGGCCCTCAAGCATCCTTCCCTCCAAAACACCCACCCTGCCACCCCACCTCAGACCCGTGCTCTCTTTAAAATAGCCAATTGGGATTAGTCTGGCTTGTGTGGTCTAACCCTAGCCGATAGGGCAAGGACACTGCAGTAGGAATGACCCCCGTCAGGCATAAGTACCACTTCCCCGTGTCCAAGAGTGGGATCACCATTGCTCTACCTGTGAGCCACATGCTTCTCAGGACGTAAACTGCCTTCCTGAGAGGAAGTATCTTTACGAGCTATTTTTTGTACCATCGACATTTTACTTGTAATATACTGTAATGTCTGCAGCTGGGAGATCAGGCTCATAGTGACCAGGGATCAGACACCTGAGAGATCAGGCTCATAGCCACCCAGCACCAGACAGCTCAGAGATTAGAGATCAGACAGCTGGGAGTTCAGGCTCATAGTGACCTGGTATCAGACAGGTGAGAGGTAAGACTCATAACTATCAGGCATCAGACAGCTCAGAGATCAGGCTCACAGTGACCAGGGATCAGAGAGGTGGGAGGTCAGCCTCATAGTGACCGGAGATGAGACAGCTGGGAGATCAGACACATAGCAATCAGGGATTAGACAGCTCAGAGACCAGGCTCACAGTGACCAAGGATCAGACTGCTGGGAAATCAGGCTCATAGCGACCAGGGATCAGACAGGTGAGAGATCAGGCTCATAATAATCAGGGATCAGACAGCTCAGAGGTCAGGCTTATAGCCAGTAGGAATCAGAAAGGTGAGAGATCAGGATCATAGTGACCAGGGATTGGACAGCTCAGAGATGAGGCTCATAGTGACTAGGAATTAGACAGCTGTTAAATTATGCTAATAGTGACCAGGGATCAGACAGGTGAGAGATCAGGCTCACAGTGACCAGGGATCAGACAGGTGAGAGATCAGGCTCATAGTGACCAGGGATCAGACTGCTGAGAGATCAGGCTCATAGTGACCAGGTATCAGACAGCTGAGAGATCAGGCTCATAATAATCAGGGATCAGACAGCTCAGAGGTCAGGCTCATAGCCAGTAGGAATCAGACAGCTGGAAGATCAGGCTCATAGCGACCAGGGTTCAGACTGCTGGGAGATCAGGCTCATAACAACCGGGGATCAGACAGGTGAGAGATCAGGCTCATAATAATCAGGGATCAGACAGCTCAGAGGTCAGGCTCATAGCCAGTAGGAATCAGACAGCTGGGAGATCAGGCTCATAGTGACCAGGGATCAGACAGGTGAGAGATCAGGCTCATAGTGACCAGGGATCAGACAGCTGGGAGATCAGGCTCATAGTGACCAGAGATCAGATAGGTGATAGATCAGGCTCATAGCGATCAGGGATCAGACAGTTCAGTGGTCAGGCTCATAGCCACCAGAGATCAGACAGCTAGGAGATCAGGCTCATAGTGACCAGGGATCAGACAGCTCAGAGATGAGGCTCATAGCAGCTAGGAATTAAACAGCTGTGAAATTATGCTAATAGTGACCAGGGAACAGACAGGTGAGACATCAGGCTCACAATGACCAGGGATCAGACAGGTGAGAGATCAGGCTCATAGTGACCAGGGATCAGACTGCTGGGAGATCAGGCTCATAGTGACCAGGGTTCAGACAGGTGAGAGATCAGGCTCATAATAATCAGGGATAAGACAGCTCAGAGATCAGGCCCATAGCCACTAGGAATCAGACAGCTGGGAGATCAGGCTCGTAGTGACCAAGGATCATACAGCTCAGAGATCAGGCTCATAGAGACCAGGGATCCAACAACTGGGAGATCAGGCTCATAGTGACCAGGGATCAGACAGGTGAGAGATCAGGCTCATAGCAATCAGGGATCAGACAGTTCAGTGGTCAGGCTCATAGCCACCAGGGATCAGACAGCTGGGAGATCTGGCTTATAGTGAGTAGGGATCAGAAAGGTGAGAGATCTGGCTCATAGTAACCAGGGATCAGACAGCTGGGAGATCAGGCTCATAGTGACTAGGGATCGGACAGGTGAGTGATCAGATAAAAACATTTTTTGAAAGTAATTTTACAACTGTTAGTGCTAATCGAACTGAAAACTATTCTGTTTTGATGTAATGTCTGTTTAAAAATTTTCAGAATAAAATTTTACGGGTAATATCATATGCCTGATTTCATTGCTACACGTACTTAAAAGCAAATTATGCAAGAGAGTAAACTGTGGTGTTCAAAGTTTTCTTCATTTGTTTGCACCTAAGCTGATACAAAAATAGACATCTCTTATGTCTGCATTGGAATCTGTACATGTTTCCTACATGGGCTTTGTTGCTTTAGTTTATGCCTGTATTCCCACCTTTGGGAGGTGTAAGCAGGTGGAGATAAGCATGTCAGGAGATTGAAACCATCCTCACTTCCAGGGTGAAAGCCAGTCTCTAATAAAAATACAGAAAATTAGCCAGGTATAGTGGCTGATGGCTCTAGTCACAGCTACCCTGGAGGCCGAGTCAGGAGAACTGCTTGACCTCAGGAGGTGGATGTTGCAGTGAGCTAGGATTGCACTACTGCACTCCAGCCTGAGTGACAAAGTGAGAATGTGTCAAAAAAAAAAAAAAATGCACTTTTGGCCAGACCAGGTGGCTCACTCCTGTAATCCCAACATTGGAGAGATCACAAGGTCAATTTTCAGGTCTTCAGAAAACTACAGAACTAAACTCAAACTAAAAGATTTGTCCTTAAACGTATGTTAAAGGACAAAGTAAATCATTAGGTGTGTTTGTTGCTAAAGTTTAATGTACCCAGAAAGATTTCCTTGTAGCATTCTCTGACTAAAGGGGACAAATATTATGAAAAAATATTTTCCACCTTAATCAAAAGTGAACCAGCCTAACTACCTAGCTTAATGACATTAATTGTTCCTATACAGTGGAAGATAAATTTCTTTCAGGAACTAACATTAATTCTTTCTTGAAATATTTGGCAATGGTTATAAGTAAGTGTTTAGCAATATGTTCTCACAAATAGGTATGATCTGGAAGGGCTGGGGTTTTGTGAAGTTATTTTTATTTTATTTATTAGGTATGTATTTATTTTGTGACGGAGACTAGCTTTGCCATCTAAACTATGGTGCAGTGTCTTGAACTTAGTTCATTGCAACCTCTACCCTTTGGGTTCAAGCTACTTTACTTCCTCAGCATCTTTAGTCAGTGGGATTTCACATGTCTACTAGAAGAGCTGGCTAATATTTTATAATTTTTGTACAGACAGCATTTCACCCTCTTGGCCAAGCTGGTGTTCAAATCAGAATCCACCCTTTTCTGCCTCCCTAAGTGCTATTAATACAGGCATAAGCCAATATGCACAGCATATCAGATTTCCACTATGCTCAACCAATCAGATTTAATTTAATATGGATAGGATTGCTTTACAAGTCATCCCTTTGGGACAGTTAGTTGTATAACACATCAGCATAAAGATTCAGAGTGCAGATTGCTTAAAGATTTAAGAAATTATCTAGTAATCAAAATAAAATGGGTGGTGGAGAAATCCCATGACGCTATCAGATAAAATCATTTGGACCCAAGTAAGTAAACCAAATAATTTACTTGATCATACAACCTAAAGAAATGGAATATATAAAGATTAAACATTTAATTAATGGACTAATATATTAAGATATAAGTAACTACTAAAACATATAAGAATGCTTACCTGCATGTTTTTAGTTTTTCACTGAAACAGAACTTTT
The DNA here is from genome assembly GCF_048565385.1 of Saimiri boliviensis. Lineage (NCBI taxonomy): Eukaryota > Metazoa > Chordata > Mammalia > Primates > Cebidae > Saimiri > Saimiri boliviensis. Next base: position 16,107,466 of record NC_133471.1, on the reverse strand, counting down.
ATAATCCGTAGTGTTTAGAAGTAACAAACTAATCTACAGAAGGAAGTGTTTTCATGAAAAAATTTTGACAACATTTGTTTTTTAGGGAAAAAATGGCCAAATAATTTTAGAAAAGTTACCATTTCTGAGTTTTGGGTGGGTTATTCATGTTGCGACATTGCATGTTGATTCACATATAAAATATAATTCTGAAGATTAAATAAAAAAGATAAAACTCTCTAGTCATGTGTCTTCACAGTGGCAATTCAAGATCTAGTGTCTTTTCAGGTGTGATAACTCAGGACTTTAATCCCAGCATTTTGTGAGGCTGAGGCAGGCATTGCACTTCACCTGAGGCATTTGAGACAAAGGCTGGGCAGCATGGAGAATTAGTGTCTCCAGAATAGCCAAAACTGGCTGCGTTTAAGTGTGCATCAGTGTACTTTTTCCTTTTTGAGATGCTAAGGCAGGAGGCTAGCTTAAAGATACGAGGGCCAGTCTGCAGTGAGCTTGCAAGCTCGCTCCACTGCATTTTATTTTTGGAGACAGAGTGAGTCAGAGTTTTAAGAAAACGTGTCTATGATATTCTGACCCTGGGAGTATTTTTCCTAAATTATCTCCATGTGGAATTCCTTCATAAGAATTTAATAAATTGGGAAACAGAAAATAAGTTGTGAGATACAATCTCAGCTCACTGCAACCTCTGCCTCCTGGGTTCAATGGATTCTCTTGCCTCAGCCTGTGAAATATGGTGAGGTGCAGTGGCTTGTGCCTGTAGTCCCAGCAGGTTGGGAGGCTGAGGGAGGTGGTTTACTTGAGATCAGGAGTTTGAAGCCAGTGTGGCCCCCATTGTAAAACCCTGTCTCTACTAAAAATATATACATTAGAGGCAGGGTGCATTTGCTCATGCCTGTGGTGCCAGCACTATGGGAGTCTGAGGGAGACGGATCACGAGGTCAGTAGTTGGAGGCCAGCCTGACCAGCACGCTGAAACGCTGTTTTTACTAAAAATGCAAACAATTAGCCAGACATGGTGGACTGCGCCTGTAGTGCCAGCTACTCAGGAGTCCATGACAGGAGAATTGCTTGAACCCGGGAGGCGGAGAGGTTGCGGTGAGCCGAGACTGGGCTAGTGCACTCCAGCCGGGTTGACAGAGCCACTCTGTCTCAAACAAACAAATGAAATAAGTGAGTTGCCTGAATACATTCTCAGGGTCATGGTACCTGATCTTAAGCTCTCCTGAATGCTGAGGAGATGGAAATAACATAGTAGAAGGTGCTTGTAGTCCCAGCTATTCCTAGGGGCTGAGGTGAGAGAATCCCTTGGGTCCAGGAGGTTGAGGCTGCAGTGAGTGGAGATTGCACCACTGCATTTGAGCCTGAATGACAGAGTGAGACTCTGCCTCAAAAAAGAAAAAAGCATATGGAAATATGATTTGATGAAGAGGGTAGTTAAAGCCCACACTTCAGCTTTGAAATTGCTCCAACATCTTTTTTTCTTTTCTTTCTTTTCTTTTCTTTTTCTTTTTTCTTTTTTTTCTTTCTTTCTTTTTTTTTTTTTAACAGAATCTGATTGTGTGTCCCAGGCTGGAGTGTAAGGGTGTGATCTCTGCTCAGTGCAGCCTCAGACTCCCAATGAGTTCAAGCAATTCTCATGCTTCAGTTTCCCAAGTAGCTGACATTACAAACACCCACCACCCCAGTCACCCAGGCTGGTTTGCAATGGTGGAATCTTGGCTCACTGCAACCTCCGCCTCCTGGGTTCAAGCGATTCTCTTGTCTCAGCCTCCTGAGTAGTTTGAATTGTAGGTACCCACCACCATGCCCGGCTAATTTTTGTATTTTTGGTAGACACCAGGTTTAGCCTCGTTGGCCAGGCTGTTCTGGAACTCCCGACCTCAGATGATCCACCTGTCTCAGCCTCCCAAAATGCTGGGATAGCAGGCGTGAGTCAGCATGCCCAGCCCAAATGTTCCAAATTTGTAAGTGACATGTACACATCTTGCTGTTATTTACCCTCAGATGATTCACGGAATTAAGATTTTTCCTGCTGAAAAGGAAATTCTAATAACCACGTATTCCTTGACTCCTGGTTATTCCAGTTTTAATATCTTTTTTTTTTTTTTTTTTTTTTTTTTTTGAGACAGAGTTTCACTCTTGTTACCCAGCTGGAGTGCAATGGTGCAATCTCGGCTCACCGCAACCTCCGCCTCCTGGTTTCGGGTCATTTTCCGGCCTCAACCTCTTGAGTAGCTGGAATTACAGGCACGCACCACCATGCCCAGCTAATTTTTTGTATTTTTATTAGAAACTGGGTCTCACCATGTTGACCAGGATGGTCTCAATCTCTTGACCTTGTGATCCACCCGCCTCGGCCTGCCAAAGTGCTGAGATTATGGGTTTGAGACACCCTGCCCTGCCTTGGTGTCTCAATATCTTATTTATAGTTTATCTTATCTTATAGTTTCAATATCTTATTTATTTACTGATTTATTTATTTTCTTTTTTGAGACAGTGTCTGGCTCTGACACCCAAGCTGGAATGGTGTGGTTTGATCTCGGCTCTCTGCAACCACCGTCTCATAAATATGATTCTCCTGCTTCTGCCTCCCGAGTAGCTGGCATTATAAGTGCCTGGCGCCACACATGGCTAATTTTCGTTCTTTTGCAGTACAAATGGGGTTTCACCAGGCTGGCCAGGTTTATCTCAAATCTCTAACCTTAAGTAATCTGCCTGTCTTGGCCTCCCAAACTGCTGGGATTATAGGTGTGGTTCATTGCTCCAGGCCTCCAGGTGGCATATCTTACTGATAGGTTTGATTACCTGAATGAGTCCAGTTTGAAAATAAAGGATGGCAGTATCTCTTTCCATCCACACAGAGTGTCGCAGATGAAATGAAATCAATCTTCAGTATTCAAGGCAGTTGATGCATTTTGATTTGCAATTTTGACTAGTCTGGTAAGAGGTGAGGGCTGAGAAATTTCAAACTTTTTTTTTTTTTTTTTTTTTTTTTAGTTTTACTGTTTTATTTTGTTTTTTGAGTCAGAGTCTCACTCTGTCACTCAGGCCAGAGTGCAGTGGCATGATCTCAGCTCACTGCAACCTCTCCGCCTCCTGGGTTCAAGCAATTCTCTTGCCACAGCACCCTGAGTAACTGGGGCTACAGGCACCCACCACGAGGACCAGCTAATTTTTCATATATTTAGCATAGACAGGGTTTCACCATTCTGGCCAGTCTCATCTGGATCTCCTGACCTCGTGATCCAACTGCCACAGCCTCCCAAAATGCTGGCATGACAGGCATGAGCCACTGTTCCTGGCCACTGTTTTGTTTTTTAAATAAAAGCACTGTTGTATGTCCATGAGTGCTACAGAAAACACATGTAAAATATTTTCCACCCAATTATGACTCTTTATTTTGACCAAAAAAAATCAGACCTTCTTTGTATATACCAGAAAATCAGACCTTCTTTGTAAAATATTGAATGTATATTATGGTTAGCGTACATGCCCATTGCTGTCTGGCCAAAGAATAATGGAAGTTGATTCAAGTTCAGTCTCTCAGAATGTATAACATCTGTTCAGTGGGGTTTGGTTCTCAAAGAGAAGGTTCTCTTTGAGAACCAAACCCCACTTCACTTTGAGACACAAACCCCACTGCAGAGATGTAACACGTTTCTTAGAGACTGAAGAATGTATAACACCTGTTCATCTAAGCAAACCCCACTGCAGAGATATTACACATTCTTAGAAATTCAACTTTGAAAGTACCGTTTATCTCTTCCCTTCAGCTTCTGGATGTGTTGAAGTACGGATGATCCTGTGGGTATAGTTTCCACTTACTGCTGCCTTCCACCTGAAGCTATGAGAGCACATGATGTCTTCTTAATATGGCACATCTGAATGAAAACTTTAAAATGTGTTTAGGTGCATTGGCTCGAGCCTGTAGTCCCAGCAGGTTGGGAGACCAAGGCAGGTGGATGACTTGAGGTCAGGAGGTTGTGGCCAGTCTGGCCCATGCGGTAGAACCCTGTTTCAACTAAAAATACAAACATTAGAGGCCTGGTGCCTTGACTCACGCTTGTAATTCCAGCAGTTTGGGAGTCTGAGGTGGATGGATCACCTGAGGTCAGGAGTTCAAGAACATACTTAACAACATGGTGAAATGCCATCTCAAATAAAAATACACAAATTGGCCAGCTGTAGTGCTGGGTGCCTATAATCCCAGCTACTCTACAAGCTGAGGTAAGAGAATCACTCGAATCTGGGAGGGAGACACTGCATTGAGCTGAGATTGTGCCATTGTACTCCATCCTGTGTGAAAGAGTGAGACTCTGTCTTCCTTTCTCTCTCTCTCTCTCTGTATATGTATATATATTATACATATATGTGTATACACATATATGCATTATATATATATACATACGTGTGTATACACATATATGCATTATATATACACACAGATAATATATAAACACACACATATATGTATATCTATACACACACACACACACACACACACACACACATATATATATAATATTGTGCAATGTTCATTGTTGCCAACTAAATGCTACCCTTTTCCACAAAAGCTTGTTGTCTTTAACAATAAAATTTTTTAACATTGCAGTAGAGCACACATCATATGAAGTCTATCATTTCAGCCGTTTTGAAGAGTCCAATTCCCTGGTAATAAGTACATTGAAATAATTATGCAAACCTCATCGTCATCCACCTCTGGAATGTTTCCGTCTTCCCAAACAGAATCTCTGTCCACATTAAAAACCCAATTTCTGGGCTGGGCAAGGAGGCTGACACCTGTAACCCCAGCACTTTGGGAGGCCGAGGTGGGGAGATCAGGGGATCAACAGATCAAGAACATTCTGGACACCAGGGTGAAACCCCATCTCTACTAAAAGACAAAAATCAGCTGAGCATCGTGGCACGCACCTGTAATTCCAAGCTGTTTGGAAAGTTGAGGCAGAGGATTGCCTGAACCCAGGAAACAGAGGCAGCAGTGAGTCAAGTTGGAGCCCTTGTGCTCCAGTCTGGGTGACTGATGAAGACTGCGCCTCAAACAAAGAGAAAGAAAGAAAAGAAGAGAAACACTAATTCCGCATCACACCTTCCTAGCCTGCCACTCAGGGTTCTAGTCTCTGTCTCTGTGAAATCTGGGCCTGTTGTAGACATTTTAGATAAATGAAGTCAAATGTTTTGTGGCCTTTCATGCCTGACTTCTGTCACTGAGTCTGTTGTCTTCAAGGTTCATCCAAACTGCCGCCTGTGTTTGAGCCTCATCCATTTTCCTGTCTGTATAGTATTCCACCAAGTGCACAGAGCACATTCTGTCCACCCGTTCATCCATGGACTGGACACCTGGGTTACTTCTATCTTTGGGCTGTTGTGAATCATGCTGCTATGTATGTGGGTGTAGCAGGATGGTCTGATTTTCTAGGAAAGCTTGGAGAAATATGTTTACACATGATGTCACAACCTTTGCGGGGACGTCGATGGAGCTGGAAACCCTCATTCTGGGCAAACTAACACAGGAACAGAAATCCAAACACTGTATGTTCTCACTCCTAAGTGAGAGATGAAAGATGAGAACACATGGACACAGGGAGGGGAACATCACATACCAGCAGCTCTCAGAGTAAATGATGGGAGGAAGAGCATTAGGAGCAATAGCTATCACCAAGGTGGTCTTAATACCTAGTTGATGGGTTGGCTGCTGCAGCAAACCACCGTGACAGACATTTACATTTGTAACTAAGCTGCACACTGTCCGTGTTCCCCAGAGCTTAAAACACATTCTTTTTTAGATGGAGTTTCAGCCTTGTTGCCAAGGTGGAGTGCAGTGCCATGATCTCGGCTTACCTCCACACCCACCTCCCAGGTTCCAAGAGATTCTCCTGCCTCACCCTCCCGAGTAGCTGGGATTACAGGCATCTACCAGTACAGTATGCCTGGCCAATTTTCATATTTTTAGTAGAGATTGGGTTTCTCCATGTTGGTCAGTCTGGCCTTGAACTACAGATCCCAGGTGATCTGCTGACCTTGGCCTCCCAAAGTGCTGGGAGTGAAGGTGTGGGCGCCACACCGGCCATAATATGATCTTTCAAAATGTTTACACAGTACAAAGAAAAGATGCATAATTGTTTTTATAGTCATTAACTAGAGAGTATGACAAAGAGTAATGAAGACACAAAAATGATGTGTGATTGTCACCACTAGGTGGAAATGTGTCATTATTATTATTATTATTATTATTATTATTATTATTATTATTTGTGTGTGTGTGTGTGTGTGTGTGTGTGTGTATTTTTTTTTTAGTAGAGACGGGGTTTCACCATATTGACCAGGATGATCTCGATTTCCTGACCTCGTGATCCACCCGCCTCGGCCTCCCAAAGTGCTGGGATTACAGGCTTGAGCCACCGTGCCCGGCCCATTATTTGTTTCTTCAAATTTTCCAGACCTGGCGTGGAGGCTCAGACCTGTAATCCCAGCAGTTTGGGAGGCTGAGGCAGGTGGATCACCTGAGGCCAGGAGTTCGAGTCCAGTCTAGCCAACATGATGAAACTCTGTCTCTATTAAGAATGCAAAAATTTGGTGGCCATGACTGGATACTGTGGCTTATGTCTACAATTCCCCTACTTTGAGAGGACCATGTGGAGAAATCACCAGAGGTCAGGTGTTGGAGGCCAGCCTGGGCAACGTGGTAAATCCCAGTCTCTAATAAAAGAAAATACCAAAGTTGGCCCAGTGTGGTGGTGTTTGCCTGTAATCTCAGCTACTCCTGAGAGTAAGGCAGGAGTGTCACGTGAACCCAGGAGGTAGAGGTTGCAGTGAGCCAAGATCATACCATAGCACTCCAGCTTCAGAGACAGAGTGAGATTCAGAATGAAAAGAAAAATTACATTTTTTTCAACTTTTCCAAATTTGTTAATATTTTTACCATGAGCAATATCGGGGTTGGGGGAGAAATTATTCTGTAGTAACACAATATCTGACTGTCAATTCAGGAGCAAATGAGAAACGTATTTCCTAATTTCACTTCTATCAGAATCTGCTGTGTTTGCATTCATTTCTTTGTTGTCTGCCAGTGCTTCCATCATGGTGGAATATCTCCATTACAAACAATGCCTTATGTTTTAGGTGCCTGTATGTGCTTACATTCACCCGGACGCTTTCTAAACTTTGGACGGAGGTGCCTGAGAGACAGAGGCTGGCGTTCCATCTCTTTCAGACTGAGGATGATAGAATTAGAACCACCTGTGCTAAATCCATGCCTCTTCATTTTTCAGAACAAACCCACCTGGCCCCCTGCTGTGCCTCTAAGTTCTCTGCAGAGGGAGCCTGTTCATTCCGGCTCTTTCTGCTTTGCTGGACCTCAGGTTCCTGCAGAATAGTGATAATCTCTTCTGGAGGGTATTTTCCAAAGCTTTGATCTATAGACTGGCAGTTTGTTTTTGATTTGGCTCTCTTTAAGTCTGTTATTGGTGTATAGGCATATCTGTGATTTTTGCACATTGATTTTGTACCGTGACACTTTGCTGAAGTTGCTTGGCAGTTTCAGTAGCTCTTGGGCTGAGATGATGGGGTCTTCTAGATGTAAAATTATGTCGTCTGCAAAGAGAGACAGTTTGACTTCCTCCTTTCCTATTTGAATACACTTTATTTATTTTTCTTGCCTAAGTGCTCTGGCTAGAACTTCCAGTACTGTATTGAAAAGGAGTGGTGAGAGAGGGCATCCTTGTCTAGTGCCAGCTTTCAAAGGGAAGGCTTACAGTTTTTGCTCATTCAGTATGATGTTGGCTGTGGTTTTGTTGTATATAGCTTTTATTATTTTGAGATACCTTCCATCACTGCCTAATTTATTGAGTGTTTTTAGCATAAAGCACTGTTGAATTTTGTCAAAGGCCTTCTCTGCATCAATTGAGATAATCATGGGGTTTTTGTCTTTGGTTCTGTTTATGTGGTGAATTATGTTTATAGACTTGCATATGTTGAACCAGCCTTGCATCCCTAGGATGAAGCCTACTTGATCCTGGTGGATAAGCTTTTTGATGTGCTGTTGCAATCGGCTTGCCAGTAGTTTATTGAAGATTTTGGCATCTATGTTCATCGTGGATATTGGCCTGAAGTTTTCTCTTCTTGTTGAGTCTCTGTCAGGTTTTAGTAACAGAATGATGTCGGTCTCATAAAATGGTTTGGGAAGGATTCCCTCTTTTTGGATTATGTGGAATAGTTTCAGAAGGAATGATACCAGCTCCTCTTTCCATGTTTGGTAGAATTTGGCTGTGAACCCATCTGGACCGGGGATTTTTTGGGGGTGGTAGGCTGTTAAATGCTGCCTCTACTTCAGACCTTGTTATTGGTCTATTCAGGGTTTCAACTTCTTCCTAGTTTAGGCTTGGGAGGATGCAATTGTCTGGGAATTTATCCATTTCTTCGAGGTTTACTAGTTTATGTGCATAGAGTTGTTTGTAATAATCTCTGATGATCGTTTGAATTCCTCTGGGAAGCTGTGGTGATATTTATTATTTGTATTGCATGTATTTGATTATTCCATCTTGTCTTTTTTATCAATCTGCCTAGTGGTCTGTCTATTTTGTTGATCTTTTCGAAAAACCAGTTCCTGGATTTAATGGTTTTTGAAGGATTTTGTGTGTGTGTGTGTGTGTGTGTGTGTGTGTGTGTTTGTGTGTGTGTGTGTGTTTCTCTATCTCCTTTAGTTCTGCTCTGGTCTTAGATATTTCTTGTTTTCTGCTATGATTTGAGGTTTTTTTGTTGGTTTGTTTTTTTATCTTTGTTCTCTTGCTCTTTCAATTTTGAATATAGTGTGTCAATTTTAGTTCTCTCCTTGCTTCTCAAGTGGACATTTGTTGCTATATATTTTCCTCTAGAGACTGCTTGAAATATGTCCCAGACATTCCGGTATGTTGTGTCTTCACTCTCATTGGTTTTAAAGAACATTTTCTTTCCGCTTTCATTTCATTGTTTATCCAGTCAACATTCAAGAGCCAGTTGTTCAGTTTCTATGAAGCTGTGTGGTTCTGAGTTAGTTTCTGAAGTTCTGTGTTCTAAATTGATGGCACTGTGGTATGAGAGACAGTTTGTTAGGATTTCAATTCTTGTGCATTTGCTGAGGAGTGATTTACTTCCAATTATATGGTCAGTTTTAGAGTAGCTGTGATGTGGTGCTGAGAAGAATGTATATTTTGTAGATTTGGGGTGGAGAGTTCTGTAAATATCTATCTGAGTTCTTATGTGCTGTTACAAAGCACAGAATTTCCTTCCTTTTCAAGACTGAAAACTATTTTGTTATATGTTTCATTGTGGAATAATTACATCCAGTTAATTGAAGTATCTGTCCTTCAGTTTCTTAATTTTTTTTTTTTTTTTTTTTTTTGGTGAAAACATATAAAATGTGTTCTTTTACCAATTTTGAGATATCTGTTATCAGAAATGGTTGCCATCATGCCATCATTTTCCCTTTTTGTTTTCTTTTCTATCTTTTCTATTTCTTTCTTTCTTTCTCTTTTTTTTTTTTTTTTTTTTTTTTTTTTTTGTGATGGAGTCTCCCTCTGCTGCCCAGAGTAGTACAATGGTGCAATCTTGGCTCAGTGCAATCTCCACCTAGTAAAGACAGGGTTTCATGTTGGCCAGGCTGATCTTGAATCCCTGACCTCAGGTGATCCACCTCTCTCAGGCTCCCTAAGTGCTGGGATGACAGGCATGAGCCACCCCACCCAACCCCACAACCTTTCTTTTGGGAGCAATCCAAAGAACCTCCTGCAGGTATCCTGGGTCTAATCCACAGTCCTGGGTCTGCAGGATTTTGCCCTTGGTTCTGTAGTAGGGGAATTTAGTTCCATATTGCTTCCCCCTCCCCAGCTTTATTGAGGTCTAACTGGCAAGTTAAAAATGTCCTATATTTACCTGTATTCCCAGCACTTTGGGAGACCGAGGTGGGTGGATCACAAGGTCAGCAGTTCCAGACTAGGCTAACCAACATGGTGAAACTAATAAAAATACAAGAATTATCAGAGTGTGGTGATACATGCCTGTATTCCCAACTACTCAGAAGGCTGAGGTAGGAGAACCACTTGAACCTGGGAGGGGGAGGTTGCAATCAGCTGAGATTGTGCCACTGCACCCCAGTCTGGGGCTACAGAGTGAGACTCCCTCTAAGGGAGAAAAGAACCTATGTTTACAGCACAGAGTGTGATGATTTCTTACAGATATCCCCTGGAAAATGAACTACCACAGGAGGAAATAAAGAGGTTTGATGACAAATACAAAGTTACAGTTATGCAGGATGAATGAGTGCTAGTTTGTAACAATTCAGTATGAAGCAGGGTAACCCTGGTCAACAAGATGGTACCCTACATCTGCCACCTGAGAGCTCAGGTTTAAGTGATTCTTCCGCCTCAGTCTCCCAAGTAGCTGGGACTACAAATGCTTGCCACCATGCCCTGCCAATACTTGTAGTTTTAGTAGAGACGGTGTTTCACGATGTTGGTCAGGCTGCTTTCAAACACCTGACCTCAGTTGATCCACCTGCCTCAGCCTCCCAAAGTGCTGGGATGACAGGCATGAGCCACCATGCCCAGCCCATTTCCCCTTTTCTTGCAGCCCCGTAGGAAGCCCTGGATAATCACCATTCTACTCTCTGCTCCTACAGGTCAGACATTTTGCTTTCTACGTAGAAGTGAGATCATTGAGTTTTTGTCTGTCTGTGTCTGGCTCTTCTTTCTTTCTTTTTCCTTTTTTGAGATAGAATCTTGCTCTGTAGGTCAGGCTAGAGTGCAGTGGTGTGATCTTGGCTCACTGCAACCTCCACCTCTCAGGTTCAAGTGAGTATCCTGCCTCAGCTTCCCCAGTAGCTAGGATTACAGGCACATGCCATTATGCCCCGCTAATTTTTGTATTTATAGTGGAGATGCGGGTTTCACCATGTTGACCACGGTTGTCTTGATCTCTTGACTTCTTGATCCATCTGCCTTGGCCTCCCAAAGTGCTGGGATTACAGCTGTGCCTGGTTGGATCCTTCTTTAAAAAATTGAAATTTAACTATTTTTTTAAAGAATCTAAAGAATTTCACTTAACATCACACCCTCTGAGTTCTTTGGTGCTGTTACAAAGCAGAGAATTTCCTTCCTTTTCAAGGCTGAACACTATTCTGTGTTTCACGTATCATGTGCCTTGTGTCATAGTAAACGTTTTGCCCCAAGACACATACCCTGTTCTAGATGCACCATGCCCTCTTGCTGTGCCTAAGTCCCATGGGAAGGCTCTTAGGTTCTCATCCACTTCCATCTGTGCATGGTGTCCATTTCAGTCAGGAGCAAATACAACTGGTGTTTTTCTACGTTTTATTTTTCTCTCTCTTTCTTTCTTCCTTCCTTGCTTCCTTCTTTTCTTCCTTCCTTCCTATCTCATTCTTTCTTTCTTTCACCTTGTCTTCCTTTTTTTCATTTCTTCCTTCTTTCCTCCTTTCCTTCCTTTCTCTTTCATTCTTCTTCCTTTTTTTTGGGTGGGGGGGGAGTTGTAGAAGGTAATTTATTTAGAAAGAGGTAGAGAAACACTAGAAGGAGAAAACACCCCAGCTAACTCTCACAGTGAGTGAAATAGCAAAAAAGGGCTGCATTTAATCGTGCATCAGTGTCCTTCCTGCTTTTTGGGATGCTAAAGCAGAAGAATAGCTTAAGGATATGAGGACCAGTCTGCATTGAGCTTGCTAGCTCGCTCCACTGCATGTTATTTTGGAGACAGAGTGAGACACAGTTTTTTTAAAAAAGTGTCTATGATACTATGACCCTGGGAGTATTTTTTCTAAATTATCTCCATGTAGAATTTGTTCTTAAGAAATTGATAGAATGGGAAACAGAAAATAAACTATGAGATGCGATCTCAGCTCGCTGCAACCTCTGCCTCCCAGTTCAAGGAATTCTCCTGGCTCAGCTTGTGAAATGTGTTTTAGGTGCCAATACATTCTTAAATTCACTCCAACTCTCTTAAACCTTTGGAAAGGGGTGACTGAGAGACAGAGGCTGGCGTTTCCTCTCTGTCATACCAAGGATGAGGGAATTAGAACCACCTGGGCTAAATCCATGCATCTTAATTTTTCAGAGCAAACCCACCTAGCCCTCTGCTGTGCCTCTGAGTTCTCTGCAGAGGGAGCTTGTTCATTCTGGCCCTTTCTGCTTTGCTGGACCTCAGGTTCCTGCAGACCAGTGATAATCTCTTCTGGAGGGTTTTTTTCCAAACCTTTGATCTGCTCTGTTTTATTTATGGCGAGACACTTCTGTGTCTGCAGACAGGGGAGGATGAAGAAAAGCTTCCCTGGTCTGACACTGAGGACCTGCAAGGATTTTGAGACAGGGTCTCACTGTGTCACATAGACTGGAGTACAGTGGCGTGATCCCAGCTCACCGCCACCTGCCCCTGTGCCTGTAAAACTACACCACAAGTTTTGGCCCATTTTAAGTAAAAGAAAAGTTGGTAAAAACACACGTGAAACATCTTTGTTCCCGAGCTGGAGTTGCCTGAAATGCTGCCTTCTTTTTTGGTATGCCTCACACTGTGGTAAGAAAACTATAAAACCAGGTCCCATTTCAGTATTCACTGGTGAAAATACAAGGGAAAAAAGTTGAAAAGGGGATGCATTTTTTTAGAGTTTTTTAAACAAATGTAACGGTTATTACTTTTGGAGACAGAGTTTTGCTGTTGTTGCCCAGGCTGGGGTACAATGGCATATTCTGGGCTCACTGAAACCTCCGCCTCCTGTGTTCAAAGGATTCTCTGATCTCAGCCTCCCGAATTGGTGGTTTTACAAGTCTGAACCACCATTCCCCGCCCTAGGGACGCATTTTCTATACAGCTGCATGAGAGCAAAGATGGTACAGACAGAACATCCTTTACCAAAGGCATGGGAAGAAAAAGAAAGAGTTCCACCTCTTTCCAAGAAATCTCCCAGGCCCAGCACACAGCTCAACTCCAGGTTACACAGAGCAAAGCTTCCCACCTTGGTTTTCCTTCCTGTTTTTTTTTAGACAGTTTCCTCTTGTTGCCCAGGCAGGAGAGCAGTGGCCCAATCTCAGCTCACTGCAATCTCCGCCTTTCAGGCTCAAGTGATTCTCCTGCCTTAGCTTCCTGAGTAACTGGAATTCCAGGCAACCACTGCCACGCCTGGCTAACTTGTGTTTTTGTTGGTAGAGATGGATTCTACCGTGTTGGCCACACTTGTCTCGAACTCCTCACCGAATGTGATACTCTGGCCTCAGGCTCACGAAGTGCTGGGGTTACAGGCATGAGCCACCATGCCCAGCAAAACATTTTAAGTCTATACGTTGAGAGCCTCCCTTCCTCTTGTTTTTATAAAGTGTTCACCTCAGGGTCGCTTTCTGAAGGATTATGCTATTTCCTGTACCACTCTTTCTGATTTTGGCAAAATACATTTAATGGCACATGCACTATTTTAACTGGTTTTCTTCTTGCAAACACTTTCCAACGGCTGGGTAATCAGTGTATTCCCAGCACTTTGGGAGGCTGAGGTGGGTGGATCAAAAGGTGAGGAATTTGAGACCAGACTGGCCAACATGGCAAAACCCTGTCTCTACTAAAAATAAAAAATAAAAAATTAGTCTGCTGTGTTGGCAGGTGCCTGTAGTCTCAGCTACTCATGAGGCTGAGACAGGAGAATTGCTTGGACTGGGAGCCGGAGGGTGCAGTGAGTGGTGCTGATGCCACTGCCTTCTACCCTAGGCAACATAGTCAGACTCCATCTCAAAAGAAAAAAAAAAAAAAAATAGAAAAGAAAACAGTCTCAACAGGGGCCCCAAGTCTGAAGTGGGTGCCTAATCCTCAGGGGAAAGAACCTCCAGATTTTAAAAAAATATGTATATTATTAAAGTTCTAGGGTACATGTGCAGAATGGGCAGATTTATTACATAGGTGTACATGTCCCTTGGTTGTTTGTTGTGTTCATTACAACGTCATCTACGTTAGGGATTTCTGCTAATGCTGTACCTCCCCTAGCCCTCCACTTGCTGCTATCCCTCCCTTAGCCCCAACCCCTGCTATTCCTCCGATAGCCCCAACCCCGTGCTGTCCATCCCCTAGCCCTCCATCCTTACACTATCTTTCCCCTAGTACTTCACCAACTGCTATTCCTACACAAGCCCCTAACACCCTCCTATCCCTCCCCTACCCCCAACCCCCTGCTGCCCATCCCCTAGCGCTCCATCCACATGCTATCCTTCCCCTAGACCTCCACTCCCTGTTATCCCTACACAAGCCCCAACCCCCTGTCTTCGTCCCCTATCCACAGTCCCCTCCTGTGACTCCCATAGACTCCCACCCACCACTGCTACTTCTCCCCATCCCTCAACACCCTGCTATCGCCAGCAGTCCTTCATCCCCTGCTATCCCTACATTAGCCCCTAACTTTATGCTATCCCTCTCCTAGCCGCCACCCCCTGTTGTCCCTCCCCTAGCTCCAAAACCAGTGCTATTTCTACCCTAGCCCCTCACCTCCTGCTATTCCTCCTCTGGTTCCCAAGCCCTGCTCACCATCCCCTAACCCCCAAGCCCCCTCTATTCCTCCTCTAGTCCCCACACCCTGCTATCCCTCCAGAGACCCAAAACCCTGCTATCCCTCCTAGCCCCTAATCCCCTGCTATCCCTCCCAGCCCCTAATCCCCTGCTATCCCTCCCATAGACTGTCAACTCCTACTGTCTCTCCCCTAGCTGCTAACCCCTGCTATTCCTCCCCTAGAACCCACTCACTGCTTTTTCTCTCGTAGGTCCACACCAACTGCTATTCCTGCCCTACCCCCTAAACACCTGCTATTCCAGCCGTAAGCCCCACCCCCTGCTATTCCTCTCCAACACACAGCCCCTGTTATCCCGGCCTAACCCCGCCTTCCCTTGGATTCCTCCCTTAGTCCACACCTCTTATCTGACAGGCCCCAGTATGTGAAGTTCACCTCCCTATGTCCATGTCTTCTTATGATTCAGCCCCCACTTATGAGTGAGAACATGCAGTGTTTGTTTTTCTGTTCTTGTGTCAGTTTGAACCCCATCCAAAAGTGGGCGAAGGATAGGAACAGACACTTCTACAAAGAAGACAATCAGGGGAAAAATGTTTCCCACTTACAGACACAGGAAAAGCTTCAGTCTTGGTCCTGATTAGAAATAACAGTGACCTGTGTACCCTCCGAAGGAGTCTTTGTGGTGGTGTTACTGAGCCTAATACCCATGTCAGTATGCTCCCACACCTGTGATAACTTCAGCCTGCCAGGCACAAGTCCGCCATGCTCATCAAAAACATTCTCCAAAGGCAAACACAAAATTAATTTATCAGAAATCCCTTCTGATTGCAAAATGAAAGACCCTTTGAGAAAGACAACAAGCGTTCTGGGGAGAAAAGTGGGTCTTTGGTGACAATCGTGTATGTGGAGACGACTACCAGATGGAGGTTTCCAGTAAATGGAGACAGCCCTTGGAAAGGGCTGGTAAGAAGGACAGTTTCTGTACAGAGGAAAGGGACTCACAGGCTTCAGAGTTTGCAAGCAGAAAACTTAAAGGAGGTAGAAAAAAAACTAGCTGGGGGACTAGGCATGGTGACTCAGGTCTGTAATCCCAGCACTTTGGGAGGCTGAGGACAGAGGATAAGCTGAGGATATCAGATGATCAACATAGTGAAATCAGCCTGGTCAACATGGTGAAATCCTATCTCTACTAACAATAAAAAGATAGCCACACATGGTATCATGTGCCTACAATCCCAGCTACCGAGGAGACTAAGGCAGAGGTTGCAGTGAGCTGAGATCAAGCCACTGCACCCCAGCGTGGGCAACCAGCCAGACTTGTGTCAATAATAATAAGCATCATCATAACAGTCACCACAGTGGCTCACGTCTGTCATCCCAGCACTTTGGTAGGCCAAGGAGAGAGGATTACCCGAGTTCAGGAGTTCAAGACCAGCATAGCCAACATGGAGAAACCCGTCTCTTCTAAAAATATAAAATTATCCAGCCATGGAGGCACTTTCCTGTAATTTCAACTACTTGGGAGTTTGAGGCAGGATAATCGTTTGAACCCAGTTTGTGGAGGCGGCAGTGAACCGAGATGAAAAAAAGCAAATGAAAACCAAGGTGAGAAGCTTTAATCTGTGTAACCTAGAGATTTTCTGTGTGAAAAGCTTGGTTAATTTCCTGTAATTTGGTGGAATTCCTCTCATTTCATTACATTTGCTGAAGGATGTTCTATATTTAACACCCTTGCTCTCATGAAAATTTATAAAAAATGCATCCCTTAAGGCCAGGCATGGTGTCCCACACTTGTAATCACAGCTACTTGGGAGGCTGAGGGAGGAGAATCATATGAAACTGGTAGGCAGAGGCTGTGGTGAGCCGAGGTGGCAACACTGCACCCCAGCCTGGTGACAGAGTGACACTCCATCTTCAAAAATAATAAATATTAAAAAGTTCTTGGTCAGCCCTGTGTTTGAGAGGTCCCTGGTGCTGAGAATTGCAGAGTGTATGTTAGAATATATTGTTTGTCAGGAAGAGCCATGCAAGGCAACCTAGCTGCCTCCTCACCCACTAGAAAACTACTTGGGGCATTCCAAAGTGGCAGGACAATATATAAATATCATACAGGAGTTAAAACAAGTTTTTAAGCACAGGACATCTCACCCTGTCCCCGTGGTACCTCATGGAGAAAAGTTTTTATTCTGTGATTAGTGGTAAGTGGGCACCAGCTGCCTACCTGGTCTATCCTTGTATGAAGAGAAAATACCAAACACCAGTTTGTTAGTAAGCATCATGTGTTCAGAGAGAATAAACTCGTGGGTCAGAGTCTTCTGGAGGTCTTCAGCTGGAATGCTGTAAGCCCCTGAGGCTCTCAGCTGGGAAGGCTGTCGGCCCCCTAGATAGACCCACCTTCCTGATCTATCTGGATATCTGCTTCTTAGTGCCTTCAGTGCTGCTGTGGTGGGGGTTCTCCATGGACGAGCTGGAGGCCATCATTGCCAGGACTTCACTTGACTCACTCCCACCTCCCACACCTGAGAGAGGTGTAAGCAGGTAATATCCCCACAGCTGAACTCCTGTGCCTGCTGCACACACAGCACCTGCCAACATCTGTTGTGGAGAAGAGATGTTTCTTCCTCTTTATGTTTTCATTGTTCCTGTATGATATTGGCCATGCACGAAGATGGGGAAAGTCTCACTGAGTGAGCTTTACAAAAACCATGCATCTTCCAAAAATCTGTTCATTCTGCTAACAGCATCTCATCAATAACAGGGTCGCCCAGGTGTGGTAGCTAAGGCCTGTCATCTCAGCATCTTGGGAGACCAAAGAACATGGATCATTTGAGGTTAGAAGTTTGAGACCAGCCTGGCCAACATTGAGAAACCTGTCTCAGCCTTTATCTCAGCTCTCTGTAACCCCACAACCTCATAAATTGTATTCTCCTGCCTCTGCCTCCTAAGTAGCTGGCATTATAAATGCCTGGCAACACACACGACTAATTTCTGTAGTTTTTTAGTAGAGATGCAGTTTCACATTGACCAAGTTGGTCTCAGACTTTCCTGAACTCAGGTAACCTGCCTGCCTTGGCATCACAAAGTGCTGGGATTATAGGTGTGAGCCACCACACCCAGCCTCCTGCTGGCATGCCTTGCTGACAGCTTTGATTACCTGAATGAGCCCAATTTAAGAGTAAAGAATGGCAGTATCTCTTTCCAGCTGCACAGAGTGTCACAGATAAAATGAAATCGATCTTCAGTATTCAGGGCAGTTGATGCATTCTGGTTTGCAATTTTGACTAATCTGGTAAGAGACGGGGGCTGAGGAATTTCAAGCTGATTTTTTAGATTTACTGTTTTGCTTTGTTTTTGTGAGACAGAGTCCCACTTTGTCACCCAGGCTGCAGTGCAGTGGCATGATCTCAGCTCACTGCAACCTCTCTGCCTTCTGGGATCAAAGTATTTTCCTGTCACAGCCTCTGGAGTAGCGGGGGCTACAGGTGCCCACCACCACCCCCATCTAACTTTTTGTATTATTAGGAAAGATGGGGTTTCACCATGCTGGCCTGGGTTGTCTCGAACTCCTCACCTCGTGATCCACCTGCCTTGGCTACCCAAAGTGCTGGGATGACAGGCTTGAGCCACTGTTCCTGGCCACTCTTTTTGTTTTTTAAATAACAGCGCTATTGCATGTCTCAGGAGTGCCACAGAAAATGCACGTGAAATATTTTCCACCAAATTTTGACTTTTATTGTTGTAAAAATATCATGTACCAGAAAATCAACCCCCCTTTGTAAAATGTCAAATGCTTATTATGGTTAGCATACATGTCCATTGCTGTCCAGCTATGGAGTAATTGAAGTTGATTCCAGTTCAGTCTCTAGGAATGTGTAGCACCTGTTCAGTGGGCTTTTTTTTTTTTTTTCATATAATTGTATTTATTTATTTATTTTTGGAGACAGGTTCACACTCACTCAGGTGGAAGTGCATTGGTGTGATCTAAAGACTAATTGCAGCCTAGACTCCTGGGCTGAAGCAATTCTCTTGCCACAGCCTCTGAGCAGCTGGGATTAAAGGCGTGTAGTCCCACAGGTACTAGGACTAGAGGCTAAGTCTAATTTATTTTTTTCTTTTTTGTAAGAATGGTGAGTCTTGCTATATTGCTTAGTCTGTTTTGGAACTCCTGCCTTCAGGAGATCTTTCTGTCTTGGCCCCCAAAAGTGCTGGAATTTCAGGCAACAGCCACTGCATCTGGCTGGAACTTCATATTTTTTTGTAATATGCTTTGAGAAGCAAACCCCATTTTCAGAAGAAAATGCCACTTGAGAGGTGTTACACATTCTTGGAGAGTCAGATTTGAAATGTCCATTTATCTCTTCCCTTCAACTTCCGGATATGCTGAAGTGCAGAAAATCCTGTCAGTATAATTTGCACTTACTGCTGCCATCCACGTGTAGGTGTCAGAGCACATGATGACTTCTTTACATGGTGCTTCTGAAACAAAACTTGGAAATGTGACTGGGCGAGGTGGCTGATGCCTGTAGTCCCAGCAGGTTGGGAGGCCAAGGTAGGTGGATTACTTGAGGTCAGGAGTTCAAAGCCAGCCTGGCCCCCATGAAGAAACCCTGTCTCTACTAAAAATACAAACATTAGAGGCCGGGTGCATTGGCTCACTCTTGTAATCCCTGCACATTGGGAGGCTGAGGTGGGTGGATCACTTGAGGTCACGACTGTGAGACCAGGCGGACCAACATGGTGAAACCCTGTCTCTACTAAAAATACAACAGTAAGACAACCGTAGTTGTGGGTCCTTGTAATTCCAGCTACTATACAGGCTGAAGCAGGAGAATTGCTTGAACGCAGGAAACAGAGGTTGCAGTGAGCTCAGATTCTATCTCACGGGTTATTTTGTTTCCCATTTTATTAAATTCTTATGAACGAATTCCACATGGAGGTAATTTAGGAAAAATATGCCCAAGGTCAGTGTATTATAGACACTTTTTTTGAAAACCTTGTCCCAGATTGTCTCCAAATAGAGCATGCAGTGGAGGGAGCTAGCAAGCTCACTGAAGACTGGCCCTCATATTCTTAACCTATCCTCCTGTCTTGGCATCCCAAAAAGCAGGATGTACACTGATGCACAATTAAATGCAGCCATTTTCCGCTATTTCATAAAGACTCTATTTCTCCACATTGCCCAGCCTTTGTCTCAAATGCCTCAGGTGAAGCGCAATGCCTGTCCCAGCCTCACAAAATGCTGGGATTAAAGACCTGAGTTATCACACCTGGACAGACACTATATCATGAATTGCCACTGTGAAGACACACAAGACTAGGGAGTTTTATATTTTTATTTAATCTTCAGAATTCTATTTTATATGTGAATGAACATGCAACATTGTCAAATGAATAACCCACCTGAAAGTCAAAGTTGGTAACTTTTCTTTTCTAAAATTATTTGCACTTTTTAACCCTAAACAACAAATCTTGTCAAAATTCTCTCATGAAAATACTTCTTTCTGCAGATTAGTTTGTTACTTCTAAACACTATGAATTCTAAAAGTTCTGTTTCAATGGAAAACGAAAGAACACTCAGGTAAGCATTCTTACATATTTTAGTAGCTATTTATATCTTTATATATTAATCCATTAATTAGATCCTTAATCTTCATATATTCCATTTTTTTAGGTTGTATCATCAAGCAAATTAATTCATTTACTTACTTGGGTCCAAATGTTTTGATCTGACAGCATCATCTGATTTCTCCACCACCCATTTTATTTTGATTTCTAGATAATTTCTTAAACTTCTAAGCAATCTGCACTCTGAATCTTTATGCTGATATATTTTACAATTAACTGTCCCAATGGCATAACTTTTAAAGCATTCCTATCCATATTACATTAAATCTGTTAGGCCGAGCATAGTGGAAATCTGACATGCTGTGCATGGTGGCTTATGCCTGTATTTATAGCATGTTGGGGTGCAGAAGAAGAGTATCCTGATTTCAAGACCAGCTTGGCTAAGAGGGCCAAATACTGTCTACACAAAAATTACAAAATATTGGGCAGCTGTGCTGGCAGACACCTGAAATCCCACTTACTAAAGATGCTGAGGAAGAAAAATAGCTTGAAACCAATGGGTGGAGGTTTCAATGAACTAAGTTCAAACCACTGCACCCTAGCTTAGATGACAAACCTAGTGTCCATCACAAAATAAATACATACGTAAATAAATAAAATAAAAATAACTTCACATAACCCCAGCTTTTCCAGATCATACCCATTTATGAGAAAATACTGCTAAACACTTACTTAAAAACACTGTAAAATATTTCAAGAAAGAATTAATGTTTGTTCCTGAAAAAAAATTTATCTTCCACTTTTTAGGAACAATTAATGTCATTAAGCTATGTAGTTTGGCAATGTAGCTGATTAACTTTTGATAAAGATGGAAAATATTTTTCCATAACCTTGGTCCCCTTCAGTCACAAAATGTTATAAGAACATTCTGGGTACCTTAAACTTCAGCAACACATTTAATCTTTACCTTCTCCTTTAATATACCTTTAAGGACAAATCTTTTACTTTGAGTTTAGTTCAGTAGACTTTCTGAAAACCTGAACATTGACTTTGTGATCTGTCCAATGTTGGGATTAGAGGAGTGAGCCACTTCGCCTGGCCAAAACTACTGTTTTTTTTTTTTTTTTTTTTTTTTTTGGGGGGGCGGCGGGGGGGACACTTTCTCACTCTGTCACCGAGGCTGGAGTGCAGTAGTGCAATGCTAGCTCACTGCAATGCCTGCCTTCTGGGTTCAAGCACTTCTCCTGACTCAGCCACCAGAGTAGCTGCGACTACAGCCATGTGCCACCATACCTGGCTAATTTTCTGTATTTTTATTATAGACTGGCTTTCACCCTGGAAGCGAGGATGGTTTCAGTCTCCTCATCTGTTTCGGCCCACACACCTCTTTAAGCCTCCCAAAGTGGTGGGAATACAGGAATAAACTAAAGCAACACAGCCCAGGTAGGAAACGTGTACAGATTCCAATGGAGACGTAAGAGATGCCTATTTTTAAATCAACTTAGGCGCAAACAGATGAAGAAAACTGTCAACACCACAGTTTACTCTCCTACATAATTTGCTTTTAAGCATGTATAGCAATGAAATCAGGCATTTGATATTACATGTAAAATTTTATTCTGAAAATTGTTAAACAGACATTACATCAAAACAGAATAGTTTTCAGTTCGATTAGCACTAACACAGTTGTAAAAGTACTTTCAAAAAATAAGTTTCAATCTTAATACCTCAAAAATATTCATGGAGGAAGTGAGTATCTCCCTCTCCCCCCAAAACAACCTATTTCTTATAGTGGTACTCAGGTAATAATGCTGAAACAACATATTAATTGTGCATTCAACAGCAAAATCTTGTATACAATAATCATGACTTTTAGTATCACCTTCAGTTTCCTTTTTCAGATCGCCTTCCCCTGTCATCTCCTGTAGATGTCTCATATCTTGAGCTACCACGTGCTTCAGGAGAAGCATGCTCGACTCTCTCCACAGAGGGTGGACACATTAATTCCTTTCTGCCACAATGTTCATCATCACTGGAAGAGAAATCACCATGGCTCCTTGGGTACTTCTCCCAAATTCTGCCATATCTATCTCATATATTGTTATAATTAGAGCAACTGCTTCCACCATAAGTCTTCCTAGAACTTGATGCAGTTGCTGCACCACCTGAGGTCCCTGCAGGGTTAATAGAATCACAGAACTTATGTTGAAATACATTTAAACATTTTTACTGGCATTACTAAAGCATGAATCAGATAAAGTACTATTTGAAAATATTTGCATTCATCTGTCTTTATTGACAGGATAGTATTTATTTCTGCATTGCTCAAAAGGCTTTATTTAAAAGAGGCATAAGAGTAGTATTTTCAAGCTTAAGGAATTTTATTCTGAATTAAACGCCAGTCACATTTTCTGATAATTAACGGAGGTTTTAAGTTGCGTACACTTCCTTAAGCTTTCTACGTTTCTAAACTCTCAGTATTTCAACATGTTATCTTTTTCCTTTCTACTTTCCCTTTTAAAAAATCTGATCTATTCAATATAATTCTGTAATTTAAAAATCAAACTTAGAGTCTTACTATATGTCTGATACCAATCTCTGGTAGAACTTCTACTACGATGTTCAGAATGATGTCTACCAGCATGGCTTCTGTAGCCATCATGATCATTAAATTAAAAAAGAAAAAACAAACAAGGTTTGACAGTGTCAGAAAGAACAACTTAAGAAATCTATTGGACAAAACCGAAAAATGTTATAAGACCTATATCCTATAGTGGATTGTGTATCCTGTCTAGAACGAGCATGATCATGGTATGCATAGTGTCTACCGACCGAACCATATTCGATGGTGTCTTGGAAACCTGGATTATTTCTGATTGCCTAAGGTGAAGAAACACATTTTAAATATCAAAAACATAACTTATGCACAGCTTAAATAAAATAAAGGCCAGATATATATAAAGGACTAGTCACTTATCCAAATACAATATCAAAATACTTAAAAGGTAAGTGGAACTCATACTCATAATTAGTTATTCAGAAAATGCATTTCAAAAACCAAGTGAGATACCATATTTCAGCCATATTGAGATGGTTATACATTTAAAAATGCTACAAACATCAAGACCATGAAAGGATGCAGATAAACTGTAACACTGATACAATGCTTGTTGGACTGGAAATGATGCAGCTATTATGAAGAAATGTGGTGGGGCATCAAAACAAAAAATAAAAACTTAACATTAAGACCAAGAATTTTGACTCATACATACATACCCGGAATTCAGTTACTGTACTCAAACAAACACGTGTGCTTAAAAATAGTGTGGAGGAAACACCCAAACAAAAGAATCGGTTAACACCTTTGTGTAAAAAGCAAAATGTTATGATGTGGATGAAACTTCAGAACAACAGGCAGAAAGAAATCAGATATAGAAGTTGTGTAGTGGTTGAACAAGCCCAATAACATGAAGTACACAGAACAGGTCAGTTTACATACAAAACAGACTGGTGGTTATTAGCAGTTGAGGGAAAAGACAAAATGAAAGGGATTGCTTAACTGGTAAGGGACTTGTAGTTTGGAGCGACGAAAAGGTTTCGGAACTAGACGGAGGTGGTTGTTCCACAACATGGCATGTAATGGATGTCACTTAATTGTTTACCTAAAAATGTTCCATTTTCTTATGTGAATTTCATCACTAAAACAACAATAAACTAGTTTTTCATTTTTCCTTTACCTATTCTTAGGTGCATAACCATCATCTTTTCGTGACTTACGGTCACGCCTCCAGGAAGAGACTGACTTTCTGCATGAAGGACCTTCATAATTCTCTCTTCCACGTGACGTGAGACCTGTAAATTTAACATGATGAAACATTATATAAGCAGCAGAAAACTTGAAACACTATTATTTGTTCTCTAAGACAACTGTTACAAGATGTTTCTTCAATGACTCAATCCTTCATTCCCTAAGTCACCAGAAATTGATACCTTGAATACTTCTTATGGCTCTGAATTACCTCCTGATCCCTCTGAGGCCAGTTCGTACAAACTTAAGCCATACAGTAACACTTAAATAAAAGTTCACTTTTAATGGCTAATAACTATTACTTATCATTTTCTATCTTTTTGAGATGGAGTTTCACTCTTGTTATCCAGGCTGGAGTGGAATGGCATGATCTCGGCTCACCACAACCTGTCTCCTGGGTTCAAGCAATTCTCCTGCCTCAGCCTCCCGAGTAACTGGGACTACAGGCTTGCACCACAATGCCAAGCTAATTTTGTATTTTTAGTAGAGACAGGGTATCACCATGTTGACCAGGATGGTCTCAATCTCTTGACCTCATGATCCACCCGCCTCGGCCTCCCAAAGTGCTGGGATTACAGGCTTGAGTCACCACGCCCGGCTCATTTTCTTTCTTATATGAATGGCCTACGATTATTAATGACACAGGCAAAACACATAAAACCATCAAAGTGGTCGCTGATTGTAAAGTTTACACGTTGGTGCTTTCTCAGCTCAAGAAAGAAAATTTACCCATGTTGTTCAGTGCATCTCACACACACAAATGCTGCAACCCTCGAATGGCTACATACTATATTTATACCTAAATGTTCTATTTGGTGTCGAAGCGGTTGGCCCTATCTTAAATGTTGAAAAATTAAAACTTACTAGTGTAGATTTTCTAATGATGGCCAAGAATTATTCTCCTGGCAATAAGCAATACTATTCAAGTGCTAATTACATCATTAAGCCCCTTTCAAAGTAGAAAACAATCTATTTTAATATACTCTTCATGTGCAGCTACTTAGAGGTCAGTCTTTCACTTATGATATGTTCACTGGCTAAACTTTTAATGAAAATGTTCTGCACATTTTCTGAATGTGTTAACACATTAATGAAAATATATTCTGTTTAAAATTTTTTGCTGAGAGCTGATACTTTATTGTCTGGCTTTCTTCTGTTCACTCTGAAAACTTACACTTCTCCTTCTAAGAATTATTACTTCTATTCAACACTACTGCTTATCTCATGCTGCTTAGTTCTGAATTCTCACCTCGAATAATTGCAAATTCTACACTAAGTATCTTGCGTTAATGTTTAAATATCCCTGTACCACCTTAATGATTAATTTAAAGCCCTTCCTATGTTTCACAGCTCTGCACTTCTGTGATAGCCACATAACTGAAAACGCTGAACATGCTCTTTTCCAACAGGCATCCTTGAGGATGCCCTTAGTATCCTAAAAACTGGTCAGAATCCCTCTCATTTAAGCATTGCTGGGGTCTCAGGATCTGGATGGCCAGGCACAATGGCTCACACCATGAACCGGTGTGAAAGACTGAGGCAAGTCAAATACTTGAGCTCAGGGCTTTAATGTCAACTATGACAATGTAGTGAGATCCTGTCTCTACCGAAATATTGAAAAAAATTAGACAGATGTGGTGGTGCATGCCACTAGCTGCAACAATAGCAGGCAGCTTTAAGTGAGTAACTGCTTCAGCCCCAGAATTTGAGGCAGTAATGAGCCATCATCTTGCCAGTGCACTCTGGCCTGGTGAAGGCAGTACTTCAACCCAACAATGAAACTCAACATACAGTTTTTAAATCTGAACACCAGGGGTCCAATACAAAGGGACCTAGAAATGGAATAATTGATTTGATTTAAGAAGCTGACCATCAAAAAATACTACCAGGAACTTCAAGAAAAATAAAAAATCTATTCTCTACCAAACACAGCATTAAAAAAATGTCTCCCTCAGTGTAACCCCTTCTTTTATCTGAAATTTGAAGCTCAAGTGTTTCTTCACCATAAATCCGTAAATTCTCTAGTTCAATTAAATCTATTATAAAAGTTTTCAAACAGTGAATATGCCAATGTATGTGTCACATCTATTTTGTATCTCAAACTTTAAGTTAACCCTCCGTACAAATGGCTAATTTTTAGTCATACAGAAATTACTGAATTCCATCAGCTAGCATTTACCTTGATTTTCCATTCCATTATTGCTTCTAGCCACAGTAAAAGGAGCAGACTTTTTTGGATAAGGACCTCCACCTCTCAAAGGTGGACATCTTTTAACTGGAAAAGGTCCCCTGAAAAAACTCATGTTGAGATCAAAAGTGTATTCACCATCATCTGTATTTCAAACAAAATATTTTGTTAAGTAACATCACCATTTCTTAAATGGCTAAGCGGTAGATATTTCTAATCTTTCCTATGCATTGTAGTCTTAAAAATTCACATTTGTCTATTTTAAAGAATGTAAAATTTCTATATCAAATCAGTGCAATTAAGAATATCAAAATCCATTTAAACATTTATCAAACAAACACTCCAGAAACACTGCATATTGTTGTCAAAAGAAATATGGGATAAGTGGAGAATGAACTGAGAGCAGAAGCATAATGTCTAAACGAGACGTCCCCAAACTTTTTACACAGGGGCCAGTTCACTGTCCCTCAGACCGTTGAAGGGCCATGACATACTGTGCTCCTCTCACTGACCACCAGTGAAAGAGCTGCTCCTTCCTGAAATGTGGTGGGGGGCCGGATAAATGGCCTCAGGGGGCCACAGGTAGCCTGCAGGCTGTAGTTTGGGGAAACCTGGTCTAAACAAAAGGCTAAACAAATTCTTTTTCTGCATTGCCCAAAAGGCTTTATTCAAAAGAGGCAGAAGGGTAGTATTTTCAAGCTTAAGAAATTTTATTCTGAATTAAACGCCAGTCACATTTTCTGATAATTAACATAGGTTTTAAGCTTTGTACACTTCCTTAAGCTTTCTACTGTTCAAAACTCTCAGTATTTAAACATGTTACCCTTTTCCTTTCTACCTTCCTTTTTAATAATGTGGTCTATTCAATATAATTCTGTAATTTAAAAATCAAACTTGGAGTCTTACAATATATCTGATATGAATCTCTGGTAGAACTTCTAGTACGATGTTCAGAATGATCTCTACCAGCATGCCTTCTGTAGCCATCATGATCACTAAATTAAAAGAGAAAAAACAAAAAAGGTTTGGCAGAGTCAGAATGAACAGTTTAAGAAATGTACTGAACAAAAATGAAAAATGTTATAATACCTATATCCTCCAGTGGAATGTGTATCCTGTGTAGAATGAGAATGATCATGGTATGCATAGTGTCTATGCATCGAGGAACATTGTATGGTGTCTTGGAAACTTGGATTATTTCTGAGGGTATAAGTTGAAGAAACAAATTTTAAGTTATCAACTTCTAGTATCAAAAACATAACTTATGTACAGCTTAAATAAAATAAAGGCCAGACATATATAAAGGACTAGGCACTTATCCAAATACAATATCAAAATACCCAAAAGACAAGTGGAACTGATAGTCATAATTAGTTATTCAGAAATGCATTTCAAAACCCATGTGAGATACCATATTACAGCCATACTGAAATGGTTATACATTTTAAAATGCTACAAATATCAAGACTGTGAGAAGATGCAGATAAACTGAAACACTGATCCAATGCTTGTTGGATTGGAAAATGATGCAGCTACTAAGTAGAAATGTGGAGGAGCCTCAGGAAAAAAAAAAAAAAAAGAAAAAAAAAGAAACTTAACATTAAGACAAAGAATTTTCACTCATACATACCCAGAATTCAGTAATTGTACTCAAACAAACATGTGTGCATAAACATAGTGTGGAGGAAACACCCAGATAAATTAATAGGTTAACAGCTTATGTAAAGACTGAAGTGCTATGATGTGAATGAAACTTCAGGACATCAGCAGAAAAAAAAAACAGATATCAAAGTCCAGTAGAGATGGATCAAGCCCATTAACATGAAGTATGCAGAACCTGTCAGTTCACAGACAAACCAGAGTGGTGGTTATTAGCAGCTGAGGGAAAAAACAAAATGAAAGGGACTGCTTAACTGGTAAGGGACTTGTGGTTTGGACTGATGAAAAGGTTTCAGAAATAGACGGAGGTGGTTGTTGCAGAGCACAGCATTTAATATATGCCACTTAATTGTTTACCTAAAAATGTTCCATTTTCTTAAGTGAATATCATAACTAAAACAACAATAAACTGTTTTTTGATTTTTCCTTTACCTATTCTTAGGTGCATAACCATCATCTTTCCGTGACATATGGTCACACCTCCAGGAAGAGACTGACTTTCCGCATGAAGGACCTCCATAATTCTCCCTTCCACATGATGTGGGACCTGTAAATTTAACATGATGAAACATTATGTAAACAGCACAAAACCTGAAACACTATTTACTTGTTCTCTAAGACAAATGTTACAAACTATTTCTTCAATGACTCAATTTTTCATTCCCTAAGTCACCAGAAATTCCTGACACCTTGATTCCTTCTTATGGCTCTGAATTATCTCTTGATTCCTTCAATGCCAGTTCTTACAAATTTAAGCCATATACTAACACTTAGGTAAAAGTTCAGTTTTAATGGCTAATAACTATTAGTTATTATTTTCTTTCTTATCTGAATTGCCTATGACTATTGATTACAGAGGCAAAACACATAACCATCAAAGTCTTCGCTGATTTTAAAGTTTACATGTTGGTGCTTTCTCAGCTCAAGAAAGTCACTTTATCCATGTTGTTCCTTGCATCTCATGCACACAAATACTGCAACCCTCGAATGGCTCCATGCTATATTTCCACCTAAATGTTCTCCTTGATCTCGAAGTGGTTGGCCCTATCTTAAATGTTGAAAAATTAAAATGTACTAGTGCAGGTTTTCTAATGATGGCCAAGAATTCTTCTCCTGGTAAGAAGCAGTACTATTCAAGTGCTAATTACATCATTAAGCCCCTTTCAAAATAGAAAACAATGTATTTTAATATACTCTTCATGTGTAGCTTCTTAAAGGTCACTCTTCCACCTATGATATGTTCACTGGCTAAACTTTTAATGAAAATGTGCTGACTTGTGCATTTTGAAGTCAGTAGATAACTACCTTGACTGATAATCTATTACAAAATATAAAATTGAAAATGCAGTATTTCCATTTTCTTCATATTATCATGGCGGGCTAATTCAGAATTATAGTATGTTCTCCTTAAAATTATTTGCTGAGAGCTGTTACTTTATTGTCTGGCTTTTCTGTTCACTCTAAAACCTTACAATTCTCAGAATCATTACTTCTAGTCAACCTTACTGCTTGCCTCATGCTGCTTAGTTCTGAATTCTCACCTCGATTAATTTCAACTTCTACACTTAGTATTTTGCATTAATGTTTAAATATTGTTGTACCACTTTAATGATTAATTTAAAGCCCTTCCTATGTTTCACAACTCTGCACTTCTGTGATAGCCACATAACTGAAAACACTGAACATGCTATTGTCCAACATGCATCTTTGAGGATGCCCTTAGTATCCTAAAAACCAGTCAGAATGCCACTCATGTAAGCATTACTGGGGTCTCAGGATCTGGATGGCAAGCAACATGGCTCACACCATGAGCCAGTGTGGAAGACTGAGGCAAGTCAAATACTTGAGCTCAGGGATTTAATGTCAACTAAGACAATGCAGTGAGATCCTGTGTCTACCGAAATATTAAAAACAATTAGACAGGCGTGGTGGTGGATGTCACTATCTGCAACAACAGATAAGAGAGTAATTTCAGCCCCAGATTTTGAGGCACTAATGAGCCATCATCTCACCGATGCACTCTGGCCTGATGAAGGCAGTACTTCAATCCAACAATGAAACTCAACATACAATTTATAGATTGGAACAACAGGGGTCCAATACAAAGGGACCTAGGAAATGGAAGAATTGATTGGATTAAAAAGCTGACCATTACAAAATATTACCAGGACCTTGAAGGAAAACAAAAAGTCATTCTCTAACAAACACAGCGTTAAAAGGAGTGTTTCCCTAACTGTAATCCCTTCTTTTATCTGAGATATTGGAAACTCAACTGTGTCTTTATCATAAATCTGTAAATTCTCTACTTCGACTGAATCTATTATAAAAGTTTTCAAACAGTAAATATGCCAATGTATGTGTCACATCTATTTTGTATCTCAAACTTTAAGTTAACCCTCTGTACAATTGGCTGATTTTTAGTCACACAGAAACGACAGAATTCCATCAGGTCGCATTTACCTTGATATTCCATCCCACTGTTGCTTCTAGCCACAGTAAAAGAAGCAGACTTTTCTGGATAAGGACCTCCACTTCTCAAAGGTGGACATCTTTTAACTGGAAAAGGTCCCCTGAAAAAACTCATGTTCAGATCACCAGTGTATTCACCATCATCTGTATTTCAAACAAAATATTTTGTTAAGTTACATCACCGTTTCTTAAATGGCTAAGCGGTAGATTATTTTTAAATCTTTCCTATGCATTGTAGTCTTAGAAATTCACATTTATATATGCTAAAGAATGTAGAATTTCTATATCAAATCAGTGAAATTCAGAATATCAAAATCCATTTAAACGTCTATCAAATAAACACTCCAGAAACACTGCATATTGTTGTCAAAAGAAATATGGGATAAGTGGAGAATGAACTGAGAGCAGAAGCCTATTTTCTAAACAATAGGCTAAACAAATTCTATTTCTGCATTGCCCAAAAGGCTTTATTCAAAAGAGGCAGAAGGGTAGTATTTTCAAGCTTAAGAAATTTTATTCTGAATTAAACGCCATTCACATTTTCTGATAATTAACATATTTTTTAACCTTCGTACAATTCCTTAAGCTTTCTACTGTTCAAAACTCTCAGTATTTAAAC
Organism: Saimiri boliviensis; assembly: GCF_048565385.1. Classification (NCBI taxonomy): domain Eukaryota; kingdom Metazoa; phylum Chordata; class Mammalia; order Primates; family Cebidae; genus Saimiri; species Saimiri boliviensis. The sequence goes on along the minus strand of NC_133471.1, from coordinate 16,076,618 downwards.
ATGATACCTTTTTCCTTTCTACCTTCCTTTTTAATAATCTGGTCTATTAAATATAATTCTGTAATTTAAAAATCAAACTTGGAGTCTTACTACATATCTGATACGAATCTCTGGTAGAACTTCTACTATGATGTTCAGAATGATCTCTACCAGCATGCCTTCTGTAGACAAAATGATCACTAAATTAAAAGAGAAAAAACAAAAAAGGTTTCATTGTGTCAGAATGAACAGTTTAAGAAATGTTCTGAACAAAAATGAAAAATGTTATAATACCTATATCCTCCAGTGGAATGTGTATCCTGTGTAGAATGAGAATGATCATGGTATGCATAGTGTCTACGCATCAAGGAATATTGTATGGTGTCTTGGAAACTTGGATTATTTCTGAGGGCATAAGTTGAAGAAACAAATTTTAAGTTATCAACTTCTAGTATCAAAAACATAACTTATATACAGCTTAAATAAAATAAAGGCCAGACATATATAAAGGACTAGGCACTTATCCAAATACAATATCAAAATACCCAAAGACAAGTGGAACTGATAGTCATAATTAGTTATTCAGAAATGCATTTCAAAACCCATGTGAGATACCATATTACAGCCATACTGAAATGGTTATACATTTTAAAATGCTACAAATATCAAGACCATGAGAGGATGCAGATAAACTGTAACACTGATCCAATGCTTGTTGGATTGGAAAATGATGCAGCTACTAAGTAGAAATGTGGTGGGACCTCAAAAAAAAAAAAATAACTTGACATTAAGACAAAGAATTTTCACTCATACATACCCATAATTCAGTAACTGTACTCAAATAAACATGTGTGCATAAACATAGTGTGGAGGAAATACCCAGAGAAATGAATAGCTTAACAGCTTAGGTAAAGACTGAAGTGCTATTATGTGAATGAAACTTCAGGACATCAAGCAGAAAGAAAACAGATATCAAAGTCCAGTAGAGATGGATCAAGTCCATTAACATGAAGTATACAGAACCTGTCAGTTCACAGACAAACCAGAGTGGTGGTGATTAGCAGCTGAGGGAAAAGACAAAATGAAAGGGACTGCTTAACTGGTAAGGGACTTGTAGTTTGGAGTGATGAAAGGTTTCAGAACTAGACGGAGGTGGTTGTTGCACAACACAGCATTTAATATATGCCACTTAATTGTTTACCTAAAAATGTTCCATTTTCTTAAGTGAATATCATAACTAAAACAACAATAAACTGGTTTTTGATTTTTCCTTTACCTATTCTTAGGTGCATAACCATCATCTTTCCGTGACATACGGTCACGCCTCGAGGAGGAGACTGACTTTCTGCATGAAGGACCTCCATAATAATCCCTTCCACGTGATGTGGGACCTGTAAATTTAACATGATGAAACATTATGTAAACAGCACAAAACGTGAAATACTATTATTTTTCTCTAAGACAAATGTTACAAACTATTTCTTCAATGACTCAATTTTTCATTCCCTAAGTCACCAGAAATTCCTGACACCTTGATTCATTCTTACAGCTCTGAATTATCTCGATTCCTTCAACGCCAGTTCTTATAAATTTAAGCCATATACTAACACTTAGTTAAATGTTCACTTGTAATGGCTAATGACTACTAGTTATTATTTTCTTTCTCATACGAATTGTCTACGACTATTGATTACAGAGGCAAAACATGTAAAACCATCAAAGTCTTTGCTGATTTTAAAGTTCACACGTGCTTTCTCTGCTCAAGAAAGTCACTTTACCCATGTTGTTTAGTGTATCTCACGCACACAAGTACTACAACCCTCGAATGGCTGCTTGCTATATATACACTGAAATGTTCTCCTCGGTCTTGAAGTGGTTGGCCCTATCTTAAATGTTGAAAAATTAATAAGCACTAATGCAGGTTTTCTAATGATGGCCAACAATTCTTCTCCTGGTAATTAGCAGTACTATTCAAGTGCTAATTACATCATTATGCCCCTTTCAAAATAGAAAACAATCTCTTTTAATATACTCTTCATGTACAGCTTCTTAATGGTCACTCTTCCACCTATGATATGTTCACTGGCTAAACTTTTAGTGAAAATGTGCTGACTTGTGCATTTTGAAGTCAGTAGATACCTACCTTTACTGATAGTCTATTACAAAATGTAAAATTCAAAATGCCATGTTTCCATTTTCTTCATATTATCATGGAGGGTTAATTCAGAATTCTAATATGTTCTCCTAAAATTCTTTGCTGAGAGCTGTTACTTTATTATCTGGCTTTCTTCTTTTCACTCTGAAACCTTACACTTTTTCTTCTCAGAATTATTACTTCTATTTAACCCTACTGCTTGCCTCATGCTGCTTAGTTCTGAATTCTCCCTTCAAGTAATTTGAACTCCTTCACTAAGTATCTTGTGTTAATGTTTAAATATCACTGTACCATCTTAATGATTAATTTAAAGCCCTTCTTATATTTCACTACTCTATACTTCTGTGATATCCACATAACTGAAAATGCTGGATATGCTCTTGTCCAACATGCATCTTTGAGAATGCTCTTAGTATTCTAAAAACCAGTCAGAATGTCTATCACATAAGCATTGCTGGGCTCTCAGGATCTGGGTGGCCAGGTACAGTGGCTCATACCATGAGCCAGTGTGGAAGACTGAGGCAAGTCTACTGCCTGAGCTCAGCGATTTAATGTCAACTAAGACAATGTGGTGAGATCATGTCTCTACCGAAATATTAGTACAAAATTAAGACAGATGTGGTCGTGGATGCCACCATCTGCAACAACAGCAGGCAGCTTTAAGAGAGTAACTGTTTCAGTCCCAGATTTTGAGGCACTAATGAGCCATCATCTCGCCAGGGCACGCTGGTTTGGTGAAGGCAGTACTTTAACCAAACAATGAAACTCAACATACGATTTATAGATTGGTACACCAGGGGTTCAATACAAAGGACCTAGGAAGTGGAAGAATTGATTGGATTAAGAAGCTGACCATCAAAAAATACTACCAGGAACTTCAAGAAAAACTAAAAGCCATTCTCTAGCAAACACAGCATTAAAAGGATTGTTTCCCTCACTGTAATCCCTTCTTTTATCTGAAATTTGAAGCTCGTGTGTCTTTACCATAAATCTGTAAATTCTCTAGTTCGATTGAATCTATTATAAAAGTTTTCAAAAAGTAAATATGCCAATGTATGTGTCACATCTATTTTGTATCTCAAACTTTAAGTTAACCCTTCAGTACAAATGGCTCTTTTTTATTTATACAGAAATGACAGAATTCCATCAAGTAGCATTTATCTTTACCTCCCTTCCCGCTGTTTCTTCTAGCCACAGTAAAAGGAGCAGACTTCTTTGGATAAGGACCTCCACTTCTCAAAGGTGTACATCTTTTAACTGGAAAAGGTCCCCTGAAAAAGCTCATGATGAGATCACCAGTGTATTCACCATCATCTGTATTTCAAACAAAATCTTTTGTTAAGTAACATCATCATTTCTTAAATGGCTAAGTGGTAGATATTTCTAAATCTTTCCTACCCATTGTAATCTTAAAAATTCATATTTATGTATGCTAAAGAATGTAGAATTTCTGTATCAAATCAGTGCAATTCAAAATATCAAAATCCATTTAAACACCTAACAAATAAACACTTAAGAAACACTGCACATTGATGTGAGAAAGAAATATGGGATAAGTGGAGAATAAACTGAGAGCAGAAGCATATTGGCTAAACAACAAAATATGATAAAACTAAAGAAAAAAATTAGGAGATAAATGATAAATTACTGTTCATGTTTTTCTAGTACTATAAAAGCTGTTTCAAATCATGTAATAAACATAAACCATATTACACTCAAAGAAACTCACTTATTTATGCAGTGATACAGTGACACCTGAGAAAAATCCATTATCTACAAATTTATTAACATAACAGATTTCTTATTCTACCTTTAATAAATACTACTTTTCTTCCTAGCCCATGCTCAGTTTTAATAATCTTTAAGAATCACATATTAATTAATAATTTTTAACATATCTACAAAAATGTGAGATCTTGCTGGTGTCACATTTAAAAATATACACATTCTCCTACATGGCAGAGTATTATTAAACTTCACCCTGAAGATTAATTGCAATCAAAAAAGGCAACAAGTTCTGCCTCTTAGAATGAAGCGAATACTGCAATTTCAAATTTAGAAAATGTATCTCCCATAAACTGCACAGCTAGCTATTAAAATTCCAAACTAAATTTTAGATTCTTGATGGTTGGTTAATAGATAATCCAAGTTAACCAATAGGTATTTTCTTAATACATGGTCACTTTATTTTTTAAGTAGAAATTAACCCCTCTGTCCTACTGAGTAAATCAATCTTAAATACCATTTTCAGAAGCTCTTCCTCCTGCAAAGAAAGATACATTTGTATTTCGAAGCCAAGGTTTCTGATATTTCTGAGTCAAAGAATGTTTTAAGAAACTGAAGTTCTATACTCCATGAATGGATAATACTTTATGTCAGGTGTGTTAACAAATTCTCTATATCAGAAGTGAAATGGTTTTGATTTGTATACATGTTTACACACACACTTGCACACACACACACACACACACACACACACACACACCGAAACAAACAAATATTGTTAAAATCAGTCCTCAAATACTCCATTACTAATGTCCCATTGGATGGATTTCAAGGTTTCATGGTATTTTGATAATACAACGTATATGAAATTCTGGGCCATAAAGTAAGAAACTCTAAAGGATAATTAATGGGAACATGTTCTGCGGAAAATCTGTGGAGAACACATAATCAAGATTCATAAGGTCAATTCACTTTGAAATTTTTCTTATTTCAATGCAAAGTAATTAAGATCTTAAAATGAGTTTGAGGCATTAGTTTAATCATTCTCATTATACACTTTTAGTACTTATAAATCATGTTGCTTATTAACAGTTAATTTTCTGTTCATAAAGGATATAAAGAATTTGAGAAATTTCTATAATTTCAAGCTTTTTGTCTTTCAGTCCTATGTTTCCAACTTCATATATTAAAACTTTACACAAGCGTCCTCCACATGAGGCATGCTAACCTCTTGTCTGTCCACTCCTTCCTCTTGCAGATCTCTGTTGTCTTGTGGGTCTTCTTTTTCTTGAAAAGTGTGGTGTTCTCTGGCAGCCAGCAGTTTGAAGAGACGGTTCCGTGGCTTGTTCTACTTTTATTGCTTTTCCATCCAAAAACTAAAAGTATTAAGCATACCATCAGCAATACTGCCACATTTCAAATAATCCTATTTTATAGACATTTTTTACATCAACTCTATTTACATTCTAGATGTTTTCTCCTAAACAAACTTTTTTTCCTGAAATGCCCACATTGTGAGCATTGCAAAACCTGCAACAATCACTGAGGCCATGCATTCTGTTAAGAAATGTACACCAATTCCATTATTCAATGCCTTGAAAAGCCTCCGGTATTAAAAATAAAACCTGAAAAGTTAAACCATAACAAATTGTATGGGAGATTGTAGCCCATCTCTTCTTTACAATATACAATGTGCTTCATCTTTGCATTCACATCACATATTTAAAAGTTTCAGTGTTTTGGGGCTATATGAAAGACTGTGTCATTTGAAAACATAAGGTTATTTATTCAAAGTGATTAGTCACATTATTCACTATGAATTTATTCTTGAACCTGCTGCTGTGTATCACATAAAATGTCCAAATATGATTTACCTGTATCTACACTAGTTCTCTTTCAATATATGTGATCACTGTTTGGTCTCATTCATGTTTTCTGTCTTACTCATTTCTTATTTTGTCTAGAGGCATCCCTAAAAAACAACTCAGTATAGTACTTCATGTTATTTCTCAGAAATGGTTTAATATTCTAATTAAATTCACAATAACTTTCTTCAGTTTAATCTTTTCCGTAGGCCAAAGTAATGTTTGAAAACAGTTCTGCTGGGAGAGATCCAAGATGGCTGATCACTAGCAGCTCGGGATTGTGGCTCCCAGTGAAAGCACAAAGAACCAGAGGACACCAGACCTTCTCATGAATTCTTGTTACTCACGTACCAGGAGATTCCCAGTGGAGTAGCCCCACAGGTTGGCAGCGCGACTCTTGTGACCGGCAAGGCGGTTTTGTCGGTGCCTCGGAGCGTCAGTTCTTGGTGCAGAGTCAGAAAAGCACCAACAGTCTCAATGCCGCTGATTTAGCCGGCACAGTGGGTTGCTCAGATTTCGGCGCTGAGAATCAATAAGCTGGACGTCCACTCAGAAAGCTCATTACAAATATGGTAATTATAAAGACCACAGATGGATAAATCTACAACGAAGGGAAGAAAACAGCCAAAAAAGGCTGGGAATACCCAAGATCAGAACACCTCTTCCTCAGCAGGGGATCACAGTTCCTCATCAGCAACAAAACAAGGCTTGATGGAGAACGAGTGTGTTCCAATTACAGAAGCAGGCTTCAAAATGTGGTAACAAGAAACTTCTGTGAATTAAAAGAACTTGTTCTAACCCAATCCAAAGAAACTAAGAACTTTGACAAAAGGTTTGACGAAACTTTAACAAGAATACACAATTTAGAGGGGAATATAAGTGAATTAATGGAGCTGAAAAACACAATTTGAGAACTTCGTGAAGTATGCACAAGTTTTAACAGCCGAATTGATGAAGCAGAAGAAAGGATATCAGAGGTCGAAGACCAACTCAATGAAATAAAACAAGAAGACAAGATTAGAGAAAAAAGGATAAAAAGGAACGAGCAAAGTCTTCAAGAAATATGGGACTATGTGAAAAGACCTAATCTATGCTTGATAGGTGTACCTGAATGTGACGAAGAAAATGAATCCAAGCTGGAAAGTACGCTTCAGGATATTATTTAGGAAAATTTTCCCAACCTAGTAAGGCAGGATAATATTCAACCCCAGGTAATACAGAGAACACCACAAAGATATTCCTCAGGAAGAGCAACTCCAAGGCACAAAATCATCAGATTCACCAGGGTTGAAATGAAGGAGAAAATATTAAGGGCAGCCAGAGAGAAAGGTCAGGTTACCCACAAAGGGAAGCCTATCAGACTTACAGTGGATCTCTCAGCAGAAACCCTACAAGCCAGAAGAGAGTGGGGACCAACATCCTTCAAGAAAAGAACTTTCAACCAAGAAGTTCACATCCAGCCAAACTAAGTTTCATAAGTGAAGGAAAAATAAAGTTTTTTGTGAACAAGCAAGCACTCAAGGATTTCATCACCACCAGGCCTGCTTTACAAGAGCTTCTGAAAGTACCACTACACAGAGAAAGGAACAAACAGGGCCGGACGCGGTGGCTCAAGCCTGTAATCACAGCACTTTGGGAGGCCGAGGCGGGTGGATCACGAGGTCAAGAGATCAAGACCATCCTTGTCGACAAGGTGAAACCCCGTCTCTACTAAAAATACAAAAAGTTAGCTGGGCATGGTGGTGCATGCCTGTAATCCCAGCTACTCAGGAGGCTGAGACAGGAGAATTGCCTGAACCCAGGAGGCGGAGGTTGTGGTGACCTGAGATCGGGCCATTTTACTCCACCCTGGGTAACAAGAGTGAAACTCTGTCTCAAAAAAAAAAAAAAAAAAAAAAAAAAAAAAAAAAAAAAGGAACAAACAGTATCAGCCTTTCTAAAAAATGCCAAAAAGTAAAGAGCATCAATATAATGAAGAATTTACCTCAACTAATGGGCAAAATAGCCAGCTAATATTAAATGGCAGTATTAAACTCACATATATCATTATTAATTCTAAATTTAAATTGACTAAATCCCCCAATTCAAACACAGAGAGGCAATTTGGTTAAAAAAAAACTAAAACCCATCGTATGCTGCATCCAGACCCATCTCACATTCAAGGATACACAAAGACTCAAAACAATGGATGGAGAAAGATTTACCAACCAAACAGAGAGCAAAAATAAATAAATAAAAAGCAGAAGTTACAATTTTTGCCTCTGATAAAATAGTCTTTAAAGCAACAAAGGTCAAAAGAAGCCAAGAAGGACATTACATAATGATTAAAGGATCAACGCAACAACAAGAAGAGCTAAAGATCCTAAATATATAAGCACCCAATACAGGAATACCCAGACATACAAGACTCATAAAGAGACTTAGACTCCCACACAATAATAGTGGGAGACTTCACCATTAATACTAGACAGATCAATGAGACAGAAAATTAACAATGATATCCAGGACTTGAACTCAGATCTGGAACAAGTAAAGGTAATTAACATTTATAGAACTCTCCACTTTAAATACACAAAACATACAGTCTTATCAGTACCACATCATATCAACTTAGAAGTTTAAGTGAAACGTTGGTTGGCTCCTTGTTTGTTATTCTCTTCCCTCATTTTCTTTTATGTCCCCATTATTAAGGACAATTACAGGCATACCCATATTCAGACTGCATTCTAGCCCAGGCAATAAAGCAATACCCCCATTCACTCTCCCTCTTCCTCCTTCTCTATCTTCCTCTTTTTATTCTTTTTATTATTCTTTTTTTCTTTAAAAAAAAAAAAAGAAATAAATAAAAAGAAAAAAAGAAAAAAAAAGAAAACAGTTCTGCTAATCACTCTATTTAAACATTACATGGCTTTTTTTTTATTTGGGAAAGGATCCTAAATCCCCTCCAAGACCTGTTGCAGACAAATAAGCAGTTCTTCCCATCTTGAGACGCTGTTTGTTATTTCTTGGCCCAGAACTGTTTCCCCAGTTTAGTGAATGGTTGCTTCCTTCCTAGTGTTCCAAAGTCTGCCACAATTTCTTAAACTGTAATCTTCCCCTGAAAACTCTAAGTACCTTCTTTATTTCCCTTCTTAACACTTCTCTGCATATAACATTTATTTTAATTTTTCCATAATAAAATTTGAGAGGCAAGGCAATGTGGAAAAGACGTCTACACAAATTAACCCTTCTTCAGCACAAAAACTGGGGGAAAATAGCCAAATATTACGATACGTAAGTCAAAAGTGTCTCCATACCTAGCATGAAACCATGAACCAAATCAACTATCAGCCTGTACTACACCTTAACATATGAGAGGATAAGCGTGAATAAAAATGAAATGTCGGCTATGTACCAGAAAGTGAGCTACACAGAGAAAAACAAAATCAATTCAAAAAGTTTAAAGATGTACTAAAGACAATTTAATGATCAAGTGATTAATACATGGTACAGTGAGCACAAAATTCCTATAATAGACACTGAGTTAAAAAAAATAGAAAATCTAAGTTGTTCTTAAATGATAAATTGCCAATTGTGAAACATTTATATGGAAGATTAATACTCCAGTGGTCCAGAAAAACATATTGGGGATGGCATCAAGTATAGCAGGAAATAAAAACAGATTGACATAATATTATAAAACAAAAAAGCTCCAGGGCATCTCCAAAGAAGTCATCTTGGCTGCAACACAAAGGAATTCAGTAGGAATGAGAATTGCATAAAAGTTTAAAGCTGTAACAAATACACAGCCTCCAGAATTTAACACTCCACAGGACAAGATATTATTGTTTGGATCAAAGCAAGTCCTGGAACACACTGGAAAAAATAATGAGGAGCTATCCATGTTACTAAGTAACTAGGTAGGCATGTCACCCTCGTTACAGAAAAAAACAAAAACAAACAAACAAACAAACAAAAAACAACATTCTTTGGAGAAGGGCACAAGGATGGGGTAAAAATGTCAGTTACTTGTTCTGGTATCCAACTTCCATGTTCTCGTATTATTTTCTATTTTCAAGTACTTAACACTTCCTTAAATGGAAAGGTTTTGTTTAAATGAACTTTCTCAATAATGTATTTTCAGAAAATGGGAGACGATCGTTCCTTCTGGTGAGTCTGTCTTGATGTCCATCTACAGAAGATTTATTTCTTGTAAGTCTGTCTAGATGTCTATCCAGACTTTCTCTGTGCTATAGATGTATTACTATGAATTGGATGTAATTCCATTAACAGCCATTTAATAAACATGACTTTTTTTTCTCATTCCCATGAGAGAGCCTTCTAAGTTTTAAAGCTGTTCAAAAGCTTTGAAACATTTTTACACTCATATTGAAATAAAAACATAAAAATTGGATTACCATAAGGTAATTTATATAATGTTCATTCCAACATCCTTCCAACTACACTTGCATTTATATGTCCAAGAAAGAGGACAGCTAAATCATTTCCATTCATAAGTCATTATACTATTTTCAAAGTGTACTAGTAGTAAAAAAGACCTAGAGATGCTGTTAATTGAAGAACAGAGATAGAATAGCACTAATAAGGGAAACTTACCTTTCCATTCCAATCTCTGACAGCATGCTTAGCATCTGCAGGGTTCTCAAAAGTAATGAACGCAAAGCCTCTGCACTTCCTGCTTCGATCTTTCAACAAATGAACTGAAATATATGAAAACCTTTTCATTTATATAATGGACTTCCGATAGTACTAGCTATCTGAATGTTACATCAAAATAACAAGCAAATTGCAATTCACATCCTTACTGTGATTCTTAACACTCCATCACCCCTATAGACAGCTTATTTCATTCCATTTCATTCCCTACTACCACACAAATTTACTTTTATTGCTTGTATTGTAATAACCTAACTTGTGCCAGCCTAAGTAACTCTATCTTAGCCAGGACCCTGACATGCTCCATTTAGTTTCTCCCTCCCTGCATCAGCCCCCTCCAGGTACATTCCTGGGTCACACTGCATTCAAAGCTTTGAATCCTTAACAGCGGTTCACACGGTTCCGGGTACCTGTAACCACTGTAAACATCTCTTGCTTGGCAAGTCTACCTGCTACTGTCAATGCCCTCCTCAGGGATTGAGTGTATGGAAAGTTTCCCCTGCTACCTCCCTCGATGCTTGTATGCAAATACCCTTACCAACCCACCAACCAACCTGGGAACCTCCTGATCCCTGGTTCCCAGCTTCCTTATGTAACTTGCTTGCTCTATTTCTGTAAAATTGCAGGGTAGCTAGGCTCCCCCTCCCCTACCTAAATCAAGGTATAAAGGAAAATCAAGCCCCTTTGTCAGGGCTGAGAGACTTTGAGGGTGAGCTGACTCTCAGTCACTACCAAATAAAGAACTCTTAATTTGGAACTTAGAGACTGGTGCTCCCCTTCTAACTCACTTGGATACAACAATGTCCCATTGGTAGTAGTATGCAGATGAACTTTACCACAGACTCTTCACCTGCTGCCATGACAACATTCTGAATACCAAATAGAAACTTCAAAACAGGAGTTTAAAAACAAACAAAAAAATTATGTCATCAATTACACATATTAACTCTATGTTTATTTTAGGGAAAAATATGTACATGTTGGCTTTAAGGGTTACCTTCTGACAGGGAACCATGTCTCTCAAATACTGCTTTTAGCATCTCTTCATTGGTTTCTCTACTGAGCCCACCAATGAATAGCTTGCCAGGGCAATCTGCTTCCATAATTTTGCTGTAAACGGTAGAAAATAAATCTATATTTAGATAACAATATAAAGGCAAAAAGATTAAATTTTATTACAACCTGTGTTGAAAACTGATGTCAAATTCCCTTATAGGGGCTGGCCTCTTTTAAAGTACCTTACATCCTATATGAAAAATCTGTAACATAAAGAGAAAAAGGCAGAATGGCTTCATGGATTAATGGTGCATTTCACTACCTACCTGAGAAAAACTCTTTAGAAAAACTAGATAACAGAAGCTATTCTAATTTTACAAAGTGGAAATACACAGGAATCCCCAATTTAAATCGTTTTATTTGAAAATTATATATTTATGAAGTACAATTTTTTTAAGTGGTAAGTTTCCTGCTGCCAATGTGCATTGCTCCCTGCAGCCTCCTCCACCAAGCCTCAAGTGATCCTGTCACATAGGAACTTCTCAATTAGCTGGGACTACAGTGGCCTGCTACCAGACCTGGTGTGTGTATGTGTGTGCACGGGTGTGTGCAGGGGTACGTGTGTGTGCCAGAGTATGTGTTGCTACCAGAGCGGGTGTGTGCGCGCGTGTGTGTGTGCAGGGGTGTGTGCAAAGGTTCGTTCGTGTGCAAGGGTGTGTGTGTGTGTGTGTGTGTGTGTGTGTGTGTCTTTCAATAGACCCAGCTTGTACCATGCTGACCAACTTTGAAACTTCTGGGCTCATGTGATATGTCAGTATGGTGCTACCAAAGTGCCGTCACTTTTCAGGGGTGAAATGCCACGCAAAACCTGATGTTATGATAAATGATTAAGCTTAGCTGCCTAAACTACATGCTTTCTTGGGGGAGAAACTTTAAATATTGTACAAACTTTTAGTGATTTGAAATATACCAAATCTAGATCGGTTATCCACAAACTCTGGCTTTCAGCAATAAATATCTTGGGCCTTTCAGGGACCTGGCTGCAAAACGAGGGGTAAACCACTCTAAGTCTCTGAGCCCCGCCTCCGCTGGGATTGGCAGAGGCTAGGAGCAGTACTCTGGCCTACGCATGTGAGAAATCTCAGTGGCAACCTCCTTATGAGAATGTAACGTCTGAGAATGACGTGAGGTGCCACAGCTGCACGACACCGTCCTCCCTGCCACCCCGCTACTCCACCCTGCACTCCACCCAGCCCCGCTGCAGCCAAAACTTCTCCATCACGCTGTTCCGAGCAGAAGCCCCACCCTACCCCGTGCCCCATGCTAAGCTGCCGCCTCTCACTCGCGCCTTCTTCCCCCTACCAACCCTTAGTCTGTGGAAAAGCTGCGTTCCTCTAAACCGGTCCCTGGTGCCAGAATGGCAACCGATTAAACGACCCCCATTATGTTACTCAGGCTAGCCTCCAACTCGTGACCTCAAGTCATTCTTACACCTTCACTTCCGAAAATGTTGGGATTACAGGAGTACGTCAGTTTGCCAGGTCAATACAAAACCTTAAGCGCATCTATTTGCTTCCGTTTTCCCCTATCTACTGCCATTGATCTCCATTGCAAACACTTCTTTGATTTAAATTATCGATGGTACCAGAGATACAGGAAACGTCTTTCAAATACTGTCATGGAAGGAGGGAGACAATTACAGGTTTAAAAGAGGCAAATTTAAACTGATTATTCATGCTTCCAGACTTCTACAAACCCAAAAGTCAGGCAATTTATGCCAACCTTAGCACGCTACAGTCCTGTGAAGAAAATCAGACATTTGAAACGTGCTAACTAAAATTACAACCTTTTTTTGTTTCCCTGGTCACACTGCGTAAGTACACTGCCTGTGTATTTGAGTTATGACCACACTAACAGAGAAAAACCGTTTCAATAAAACGTGCACAGGAAAACAATGGCGCCCGAGGTCCCTCTCCCACAACCTGCCCCCACATCGGACACGTCCAACAGTAAAAGGAAGAATCCTCAAGAAACATCCGTGAGTTTACAAACCCGAGTTTCTCACGGGCGCTAAGGACGAGCCCGCTCTACCGTCTCCTCCCATATTTCAACGCCCGCACACTGAAAACCCCAGCCACTTTCATTGACAACATCCGAACGCCTGGCGAGACCAACCTGAGCAGAGAAACAGAAATTACAGGTGCTTCTCAGCAGGACAAACAGCCTCTGGGTCACCGGGCCCTCGGGCTGCTTGCACCTGGCTTTAGAAGCCTCTAGCCCCGCTGCCAACTGAGAGGCCCATAAGCGGACTGGGCGGGAAAGAAAGATCCCAGCCACGGCAGCCCCACGGAAGTAGCCGAAACAGCCTCTGTCGGCAGCCAATCAGTGCGAAGGTGGGTGGCGGTCTTCCAGGGCGGAGGGGCGTGGCCGCATCCGGGTGTCCTGCAGCTCCACCCTCATCAGGCGAGCCAAGGGTGACGAGCTTGCCGAGTTTCTGCCCGGTGGCTCTGAGTTCACGCGCAGGCCAGGCAGGGAGCCGGCCCTTTGGAATTGTGGGCGTGGAAGTCCGACGGCCTAACTGCCATCATGACTGTGGCAGGCGGTTGACCCACAGCGAACACATGAAACGTCTCACTTCCTTAGGCAGGCCAGGCAGATGGTCCTGAATGTTGCAGATCCAGAGGAGAGGGAGAGGGACCAGCGCTGGCTGCTGCGGCAAGGGCGGCGCGGAGGAGGCCTGGGGGAAGTGGGGCAGGGCAGGCACGTGGGAGGAAAGCCGCCTGGAACCTTGCTGGGGTGAACTTTGCACTCTTGGCAGGTCTAGGTGAAGACAGACCCCGAGTGCCATGCTTCCTCCCTAAGGATGCTGCACTCCCAGGAGCATTCCTCTGGTGCTGGGTCCTAGGCACACCGGAGGCCAGCTGCCAGGGTCACCCGTGGATGGACTGTATATACGCTGTTCTGTGCGCACCCAAGACACTGCATTGCCGACCCAGAGGTTCCCGCCAGCGGGCAACAGCGGCATGCACCGCTGCCGTCGGGGTTTCACAGGTCCAGGGCCTGCCCTGTGTCTTCCGAGCTGCTGAGCATAGCTGATCCCTCTGGGGCCCAGGGCCCCAAGGTGCATGCGTGGGACGGCACCCCAGTGGCGCATTCCAGGAGCCCTGGGTCCACGTAGCTTTATCAACGGATGCTCAGCAGGGCGAGACCCACGGGTTTTTCAAGGACTGGTCCGCACCGTGTACGTGGTCCCTGGCGTGTGTTGAGCAGCAGAGGCAGGTGTCTGTGGGAGGCAGGAGGAGGACATTGTGTTCAGCCTGGAGGTAGGAGAAGGTGACTAGTGCACAGAGCCGGGGAATTGTGGACCAGAGCAGTATCCTTGCAACTGCCCATTTGGGATGCCTGACATGAAAGGGTTCCATGTCCGAGGTCTGCGCATAGCCCTGTCCTACACTCTTGGTGCTCTTGCAAACTTGCAGGGTGTTTTGTGGCTTGCCCAGCAAATCATATGGAAGCTCCTTAACCCGAGGCAGATTGTGCAGTACACCCAGATGTCGGCCAGCATCAGAAAACATGGTGAAGTCTTGCTTAGCTACGTGACGGATTTGCAGGTCAGGCAATGGGGACTGGGTGTTCGTGAGGGCCCATATGTCTGGGTCAGGGTGGGGTCCTCCCTTGAGGCCCCAGCATAACTCAGGGGAGAGCTGGGTAGGGGAAACACATGCACCACCCCAGCTACCAGGCCACTTCAATCCAACTAGATGATTGGTCACTTTGAGTCTGTCCTCTTTCTCCTCAGCCATGCAGGCTGAGGAACTCAGACATCTCCAGTAATGGGCCACTTTTACTTCCACCGTGAAGTGATCATTAAGGATAATCCTGTTACATTTTCAGTAAGGAGTGCCTCCCAGCATGGTATAGGAGGTGGTATGTGGAAGGATATGCCTGGCTTGTGCCTTCCTGACTCCTCTTTCTCCAGGATACAGCGTTTCTCATTTCTCTGCAGTTCTGTGGTCCTGGGATCATGAAGGTGAAGCCCCCAGCTGTAGGCAGATTACTGACTATCTGAACTTCTTCAGCTGGTTGACACACCATGACTGCCCAGGGTAAGGCAGGATTGCTGAGGTGGGGCCATTGTGGGGATCCTGGGAGAGGACCTAGCTGATTATTCCAAGGCCTCTGGAGAATTGGCTTTGAACCACGGCCTGACCAGTCCCAAACCATTTCGCCAGTCGCCCAGATCATAAGCCAGGGCCTGTGGCTCAATCCAATGCAGTACCACCCAAGGGAATTAGGCCCTCAGAGATGGAACAGATAAAATGTCAGGTGAGCACTCCAGGTCTCAGAGCACACCTGAGGTCAGGAGTTTGAGACCTGGTTGATCAACATGGTGAAACCTCGTCTGTACTAAAAATACGAAAATTAACCGGCCTTATTGGTGGGTGCCTGTAATCCCACATACATTGCAGGCTGAAGCAGGAGAATTCCTTTAACAGGGGAAGTAGAGGTTGCAGTGAGCTGAGATCCTGTCATTGTACTCCAGCCTGTGTGACAGAGTGAGACTCCCTGTCAAATATATATATTTTTTATATATATTGTTGGGCAGGGTTCATTGTTGCCTGCTAAATGCTATCCTTTTCCACAAAAGAAAGCTGCTTTTCCTATCAACAGCAATATAATTTTTTTTTTTATCATTGCAGTAGAACACACATAATATGACGTCTATCCTTTCAGTCTTTTCACAGAGTCCAATACACTGGTAATAAGTACATTCAAATAATTATGCAACCATCATCACCATCTGCTTCCAGAATGTTTCCATCTTCCCAAACAGAAACTCCGTCCACATTAAGTACAAATTTCTGGGCCGGAAATTTAATGTAATGGTTATGAGTTTTGGAGACAGAGTTTTGCTCTTGTTGCCCAAGCTGTAATTCAGTGGCACAATCTCAGCTCTTGGCAACCTCCGTCTCCCAGGCTCAAGTGACTCTTCTGCCTCAGCTTCCTGAGTAGCTGAAATTACAGGCACCATTGCCACGCCACACCTGTCTAATTTGTGTATTTATTAGTATGCATGGATTTTACCATGATGGCCAACCTACTCTCAATCTCCTGACCACATGTGATCCACTGGCCTTGGCCCCCTAAAGTGCTGGGGTTACAGGCATGAGGCACCACGCCTGGTGAAACTTTTCTAACTGGATAGCTTGAGAGCCTCCTTTTCTCTTATTTTTATAAAGTGTTGACCTCAAGGTCACTTTCTGAAGGATTCTGTCATTTCCTGTACCATTCTTACTGATTTTGTCCAAATACATATAATGTCGCATGCACCATTTTAACTGATTCTCTTCTTGAAAAGTTTTTCAGGCTCTACCCAGTGGCTCATTCCTGCAATCCAAGCACTTTGTTAAGCTGAGGTAGGTGGATCAGTTAAGGTCCACAATTTGAGACCAGCCAGGCCAATGTGGTGAAACCTCGTCTCTACTAAGAGTATAAAACATTAGCTGGGTGTGCTGGCAGGTGCCTGTAGCCTCAGCTACTCGTGAGGCTGAGGCAGGAGAATCGCTTGAACCCAGGAGTTGGAGGTTGCAGTGAGTCGAGATGGTGCCACTGCATTCCACCCTGGGCAACATAACAAGACTCCATCTCAAGAGAAAAAAACAAAACAAAACAAAACAAAACAAAACAAAAATAGAAAAGAAAACAGGTTCCCAAGAGGCCTCGAATCTGAATTGGGTGCCTAATACTCAGGTGAAAGAACCTCCAGTGTTTTAAAAAATTATTATTATTAAAGTTCTAGTGTACATGGGAAGAAGGTGCAGGTTTATTACACAGGTGTACATGTGCCTTGGTAGTTTGCTGCATTCTTCACCCCATCATCTACATTAGGGAGTTCTCTTCATGCTATACCTTCCCTAGCCCTCCACCTGCTGCTATTTCTCCCCTAGTGCCTAACCCTCTGCTATCCGTCCCCTAGCCCCCCAACCCCTGCTGTCACTCCAACAGTCCTCCACCCGCTGCTACTTTCCCCTAGATCCCCAACACCATGCTATCCTTCCCATAGCCCTCCAGCCCGTGCTCTCCCTACACAAGCACCTAACCCCTGCTATTCCTTCCCTAGCCCCCACCTGCTACTATCCCTCCTCTAGACCCCACACCCTGCTATTTATCCCCTAGCCCCCATCCACTGCTGTCCCTCCCCTAGCCGCTCAGCCCTGCTATTCCTCCCCTAGCTCCCCATCCCCTGGTATCCCTGCCCTAGCCCCTAACACCCTGCTACCCCTCCCCTAGGCCCCACTCCTTCTATCCTTCCCCTAAACCCCCAAACCCCCTGCTCTTCCTCCCCTAGATGCATGGTATCTTCTCAAAAAGGTAAATAAAATAAATTAATTAAATGAAGTGAGAATTAATCTCTACCTAGATCCATGGTTTCTTCTCAAAAGAAAAATAAAATTAATTACATAAAACAAGAATGAATCAGCACTTAGATCTAAAACTTCTTCTAAAAAAATAAAATTAATTAATTAAATAAAAGAAGAATGAATAAATACATAGACGTGTAGTTTCTTTTCAAAAGGAAAATACAATTAGTTAAACTAAGGATGAGTCCACACATGGATCCAACATTTCTTCTCAAAAACGTAAAATAGATTAATTAAGTAAAACAAGAATTAAGCAGCACCAAATTCTATAGTTTCTTCTCAAAAAAATAAATAAAATTAAATAAAACAAGAATAATCAATCCATAGATCCATAGTTTCTTCTCAAAAAGTAAATAAAAGTAATTTAATTACAGTAAGAATGAATCCATACACAGATCCATCATTTCTTCTCAAATATAAATAACATTAATTAATTAAATAAGGGGAGAAAGAATCTATACACAGATCCTTCATTTCTTCTCAGAAAAATTGATAAAATTAAATAAATAAATAAGAATGAAAGAACAAATACATCCATAGCTTCTTCTCAAACTATAATAATAATATAAAACAACGAATCAAATAAACCAAGAAGGAGTCAACACCTAGATCCATAGTTTCTTCCACGCTGTAGATTTTGGACATAAGAATGAGATACTCTCTGGCAGATCTGGGGGTATGTCATCCCCACGGTTTAGCAAGGCCCTGTGATCATGGCATGAAAGGTCTTCGTGGGACAGATGCCTCTCATGATCAAAAACCTCCCCCCTGGACCAGGAGTGCACAGGTGAGGTGAGTAGCTGGCCACTTGGCCAGCCTGTGCCCAGCCCTCCAACAGCAGGGAAGGAGGAGCAGAGCCCAGCTTTGGTGCATTTTGAGTCAGTTACCAAGGAAATTGGGGGACAGCCTGAGAGGCTTGGGCACGGCCTCTCCACCCAAGCATGTGGAAACCCATATTTATAAGTAGCAGCCAGGCACAAGCTGGCATCCCCTTAGATGGATACACGCAGAATGGGGTTACCAGTGTTGGCTCCTCACAGCCGATATCTGCCTCAGTTGCCATTTCGATCTGGGTCATCCTCACTTCAGGAAAGGGAGGGATGGATATGTGCTTAGACACACTCCAATAAACACATGGCTTTCCAATCTTTGAGAAAAGGCAGCATTTCAGACTTGAGCTGGAGGCTTTGAAAGCAGAGGGTGTCGGAAGCTCCCTCCCAGAGAGCTGTTAGGTGGGATTCGCTTCTGGTATCACCACACTGCTCTGTCCAGACTGACTTCCTGGGTGGACCCCAGGAGGAAGAGCACCATGACTCAGTTATCCCAGCGGCTCCCAACCACTCTTTGGGACATCTGTTTGTGAGAAGGAGAACATCTGTGTTGGAAATTGATGATCGGTGTTGGAAAGAGAAATCAGAACTGAGACAAAGGATCTTTCAGCAATGCAATTTTTGCTTCCTGGGCTTCGGGAAGTGGACCCTCACTAGCCATTATGCCAAGACAGTACAATGAACAAAGGAAAACACACACATTTATCCCTGAAGCATGTGGGGTCATCCTTGCTGATTGTGTCTGATCACCCTTGGCTGGAGCCAGACCTCACCATCTAAACTAGAACACAATTGGCTAACAAGTTAAAACTTTTCTGAACAGCTGAAAGCAATGTAGAGCTGGGACATGCCTGTGGCCAAGTCCAGCACAGATATCTTGGTTAAGTACAAGGCCATAGAGCATAGTATATGTTTGTAAGCACACCTTTTCTAACAGGAATATAGGATAGGGCTTCACGAAGTTATGAGCACACTTGTTCTTTAAGAAGAAAGGAACTTTAGAAAGGAAGTTTTCTACTTCCCACAATCTATCTGTATGCCATGCTCTTTGTGGGATTCTCAGCCGTGCCCCTGCTACTAGACTTCTCCCTGGGCAGGTTTTATGCTAGCTTATAAGACCCAAAGACACAGAGCTGAATCCCAAGCTGAATTGTTCTTCAACCTTTTTGGTCATCTGCCACCACATGGCATCATTTTCACTGTCTTCTCAAAAGTTTTTTTTCAAAAGCACAGCTCCTCTCCTATGACTATCACCATGCTGTTTACAGTTGCAAAATATGACCGTAACCAACGTGCCTTTCATTTGCTTTTTTAGTTTTATTTTTTATGAGACCCAGTCTCATTCTGTCAGCAGGCTGGAGTATAGTGGCACCATCTTGGCTGCCTGCAACTTCCGCCTCCCAGATTCCAGCCATTATCCTGCCTCTGCCTGCTGAGTAGCTTGGAACACAGGTTCATGTCCCCACGCCCAGTTAGTTTCTGAATTTTTAGTAGGGATGGGGTTTCGCCATCTTTGTCAAGCTGGTTGGGAACTTCTGACCTTGTGGTTTGCTCGCCCTGGCCACCCAGAGTGCTGTGATTACAGGTGTAAGCCACCATGCCCAGAGCTCATTAACCTTTTCCTAATAATTAGTGAGTGTATTCATCTGTTTTTATACTTCACATAAAAATATACCGGAGGCTGGGCACAGTGGCTTATGCCTGTAATCCCAGCACTTTGGGAGGCTGAGGTGGGCAGATCACTTGAGGTCAGGAGTTCCAGAGCAGCCTGGACAACATGGCGAAACCCAATCTCTACTAAAACTACACAAATTAGCCATGTGCGGTGGTGAACCCCTGTCATCCCAGTTACTCCAGAGGCTGAGGCAGGAGAATCTCTTGAACCCGGGAGGTGTATATGGTGGTGAGCCGAGATCACACCATTGCACTGCAGCCTGGGTGACAGAGCAGGACTCTGTCTCAAAAAAAAAAAAAATAAATAAAATAATAATAATAATAATAATATGAAAGAAAGAAAAGGAGGTGGAACGGACTCACTGTTCCCAAAAACTAACTGCACTAACACAACATGGGGAATGGGTCCTTAAGGTGTCATAAGCTGGCAGCTTATTACTGCAGCAGTGCAAATGCTTTTTGGTTGCACATTCAATTGGTAAAGTCTAGGCTTTTGTCCACCTGTTTTTGTTGGTTTGTTTGCTTCTGAGACAGAGTGCTGCTCTGTCACCTAGGCTGCAGTGCAATAGTGTGATCTCTGATCACCACAATCTCCAAGTCCCGGGTTCAAGCGACTCTCCCACCTCAGCCTGCCAAGTACCTGGGATTACAGATGTGAGCCACCAAGCCTGGCCTAGTGCACCTGTTAACTGGGTAGGGTATGGTCAATCTCAGAGCTAATTTTTCATCTCCCACCCCACTTCTATCCTCTCAACTTCTGAGACTCCACTGTCTATTATTTCATTCTGTGTGGTGTTTTGTACTCATAGTGCAGTTTCCTCTCCTGCTCCATCCAACTTGCAAAAGGCATTATTTTCTTCTTTTTCAGGACTGCATACTATTCTATGGTGTGGATAACATCTATGTTTTTTCCTTACTATACATTTCTTTTCTTTCTTTTCTTTTCTTTCTTTCTGTCTTTAAAAATTGAGACAGGGTGTCAATTTGCCACCCAGGCTGGTGTACAGTGGTGTGATCTCAGCTCACTGCAAACTCCACTTCCAGGGTTCAAGTTCAAACTATTTTTCTTTCTCAGCTTCCCAAGTAGCTATAAATACAGGCACCTGCTACATTGCCTGGCTGATTTTTTTTTTTTTTTTTTTTTGTATTCTATTAGAGACAAGGCTTCACCGTGTTGGGCAGGTTAGTCTCAAACCCCTGACCTCAGGGGATCCGCCCACTTTGGCCTCCGAAAATGCCAGGATTATAGGCATGAGCCACCTCACCCAGACTATTTTGTGTATTTTTATTAGAGACAGGGTTTGACCATGTTCCCCAGACTGGTCTTCAACTCCTGACCTCTGGTTATCTGCCCACCTCGGCCTCCCAAAGTGCTGAGGTTATAGGCATGAGCCACCACACCCAGCCTATTTTTTGTATTCATAAAGACAGGGTTTCCCCATGTTGCCCAGGCTGGTCTTCAACTCCTGACCTCAGGTGATCCACTCACCTCAGCCTTCCAAATTGCTGGGATGACAAGTGTGAACCAGCACGTCCATCCCACACACACCTTTCTTTTCTCTTTTTAATGTGCTTGTTAAGTAGTCCTACAATCCTCCTGGTTCTTCTGTGAACTGATGATATCCGAAAGAAGGAATTTAGGGAGAGCAAGCTGGGTTGTCCTGTCTGGGGAAGGCGTGTCTGCATGGCCAGGGGTGTCAATCTCTTGTGGGAAGGCAAGATCATTCCAGAAGGTTTCCACTGTCCAAGATGTGCTCAGAATCCAGGAAGACAAACACATATTGGCTCTGGAGATTTCCAGCTCTGGAGGGAGCCAGGCTGCCCCCACCCCAAATCATCCGAGAGAGGAGGAGGCAAAGCTGAGCTGGCCATCCGCAGAGATGGAAGCTACTGAATCACTCATATTTGCAAATTGCATTATTGAAAAAAAAAATTACTCTGGGGATGGAATTACAGCTATGATCTACTAATAGTGCTCATTAACTGGCAATGGTTATCTGTCATTTTGAAAGCTGATATGAAGAGCATCCATCTCGCCAGAAGAGAAACATCAACTTACAGGGAGTAAAACGGGGTGCATGCTGACTTGACTTGTCGGGTACCCTATTAACCCTATTTGGGTTGAAATCACTCTCTCACTCGGAATAGTAGAGATAGAGCTGTGTCCCCTGAACTCAGAGAAGCTGAAGAAAAACATTCAGGGAAAAAATTCATTACAAGAAAAATCCCAAAGTTCTATAAACGGGTACCACAGAGAATGCCCCACATGGGTATTTTTGTATGTTTTTTTTTTTATTATTAATATACTTTAAGAACTGGGGCACGTGTGCAGATCATGCAGGTTTGTTACATATGTTTACACTTGGCATAGTACTTTGCTGCATTCATCACCCCATCATCTACATTAATTATTTCTCCTAATGCTATGCTTCCCCTAGCCCGACCACACCCTGCTATCACTCCCCTAGCTCCCAACCTTCAACTGGTCCCAGTGTGTGTTGTTCCCCTTCCTGTCTGCATATGTTCTCATTGTTCAACTCCCCCTTATGAGTGAGAATATGCTGTGTTTGTTTTTCTCTTCCTGTATCAGTTTGCTGAGAATGATGGTTTCCAGCTTCATCCATGTCCTGCAAAAGACATGTAGTACTCATCCTTTTTTATGGCTGCATAGTATTCACTGATGTGTATGAGCCATATTTTTTTAATCCAGATTATCACTGATTGGAAATTGGATGGGTTCCTAGTCTTTGTTACTGTAAACAGCCACAAAACTTCATATGGAAACAAAATAAAGCCCACATAATCAAGACAGCACTAAGCAATAAAAAAACAAAGCTGGGGGATGTCACGTTGCCTGACTTCAATCTATACTACAATGCTACAGTAATCAAAACAGCATGGTTCTGGTGCCAAAACAGTCAAATAGACCAATGGAACAGAACAGAGGCCTCAGAAGTAACATCACACATCTACAACCATCTGCACTTGTTTTTATGCAATTCACTTTTGATAATAAGTATTGCCAGAATCCCAAGAAAGGATGGATTTTGTTACCCAGCTGATACCAGGTGGGTGCTTTGGGTGTCCAGTTTAGCCAAACTGATGCTCTCTTTAAAGAGAGTCGATGGCCTGTAATTGAAAAAGATCAGTCACAAGGTCAAAAGCAAGAAAGGCAGAGAAAACCAACCAGGCTGACAAAATGGCCATGGAATTTGCAGAATGGTGGTTTCCAATTAAGATGGTGGGCTGAATTGTGTCTCCCAAAAACAATGTGATGCCCAGATTCCAGGGAATGTTACCTTACTTGGAACAGCATCTTTGCAAGGCTAATTGGTAAGGTCAACATGATATCCTTAGGGTGAACCCTGATCAAATAGGATTGGAGTTCTTATAAGAAGAGGAGATGAGGACACAGACACACACACAGAGGGATGATCCTTTGAGGACGCAGGGAGAAGATGGTGTCTACAAGCCCGGGTGAGAGGCATCAGGTGGAGCCAGACCTGCCCACATCTTGATCTCAGGACTCCAGCCGCCAGGGCTGTGAGAGAATCAATGTGTGTTGTTTATAAGCCACCCAGACCATGGTGTTCTGTGATACCAGCCTCAAATGGAGTAAGACATCTCCTAAGAAGAGGAGGTGAGGACACAGACACACTCAGAGGAACCAGCCCTGCCAGCATCTTCATTTGAGGCTTCTGTTCTCTGAAAGAGTGAGAGGGAAATGTCTTATTGAAAGCCCCGTGTGGGTGACAGTCTCTTATGAGCAGCCCAAGGGACAAATACCACCATCATCAACATTTTGCTGTGTGCATTTTCTCAGCTGACTCTCAGGCAGAGATCCATGGAGACACTCACCAGCCCATCTTTGGCTGTGTTCTTTGATGGCCCTGTGTTTGGAGATGTCCCTGCTGCTAAGAATTGCTTGCTGAGTGTTTGATAGAATATATTGTTTCCCAGGAAGAACTGTGGCAAGGAAAACCTAGCTGCCTCCTCACCAAGTAGAAAACTACAGGGGACATTCCCAAGTGGCAGGACAATATACACATATCATACAGGAGTTAAAACAATTATTTAAGCACACGACATCTGACCCTGTCTCTGTGACCCCTTGGGGAGAAAAGTTTTTAGTTTGTGATCAGTGATAAGTGGGCACCAGCTGCCTACCTGGTCTGTTCTTGTGTGATGAGAAAATACCAAACAACAGTTTGTTAATAAGCATCACATTCTCAGAGAGAACAAACGCATGGATCAGAGTCTCCTGGAGGCCCTCAGCCTGAATGCCATCTGCCCCTGAGGCTCTCAGCTCGGAAGGCTGCTGGAACCCTGGATAGACTCATTTTGCTGATGTATCTGGGTCTCTGCTTCTTAGTGCCTTCAGTGCCACTTGGGTGGGGGTTCTCCACAGTCAAGCGGTCTTTATACCCGGCAAAGGCCGTCATTGCCGTCACTTTCCACCTCCCACACCTGAGAGAGGCATAAACAGGTAATATCCTCACAGCCGAACTCCTGCCCCTGCCATACATACAGCACCTGCCAACATCTGTTGAGGAGAAGAGATGTTTCTTCCTTCCTCTTTAAATTTTCATCATTCCTATATGATATTGGCATGCACGAGGCTGGGAGAAGGTCTGTCTGAGTGAGCTTTACAAAAACGATGCATCTTCCAAAAATCTGTTTGTTCTGCTCACAGCATCTCATCAAGAACGGGTTTGGCCAGTTGCGGTGGCTCAGACCTGTCATCCCAGCATATTGGGAGATGGAGGAGGGTGGATCATTTGAGGTCAGGGTTCAAGACCAGCCTGGCCAACATGGGAAACCTGTCTCACCTAAAAATCAAAATTAAAAAAAAAATAGTCAGGCATGGCTGTGGGTGACTGTAATTGCAGTTACTCGGGAGGCTGAGGCAGTTCAAGATTGCAGTGAGCTGAGATCCCACCACTGCACTCCAGCCTGGGCAACAGAGCAAGACTCTGTCTCAAAAAGTAAATAAATTATTTTAAAAGAACGGGGTCATCGCAGCACTATGAGAGTCCTCCAAATGAGAGACGGAGAGGTGTGGTGGTTCACACCTGCACCACACCTGTCATCCCAGCCCTTTGGGTGGGTGAGGCCGGAGGATGACCTGAGGTTGGCAGTTTGAGACTAGCCTGGCCAACGGGGGGAAGTCCTGTCTGTACTAAAAATACAAACAAAAAAAAAGTTATCTGGGCTTGGTGGCAGGCACGTGTAATGCCAGCTTCTTGGGAGGCTGAGGAAGGAGAATCACTTGAATACAGGAAGTGGAAGTTGCAGTGAGCTAAGATCATTCCATTGTACTCCAGCCTATGCAGTAAAGCCAGACTCTGTCTCAAAAAAAAAAAAAAAAAGTGAAGATATGAATGTGGACTCTGATACAGTAGCTCCAGGCTTGTTATAGAAACAGGAATCAAACACATAGATACACAGAGAGATGACTATGTGAAGAGAGGGGTGGAGATTGCAGTGATGAGGTTAGAAACCAGACAGTACCAAATATTTGCAATAACCACTACAAGCTGGGAGATATAATGAGAACCCTCCCCTAGAGTCTTCAGAAACAGCCAACACTGCCAATATCTTTAGGTTTGTTTGTGCTGTTTTGAGATGGAGTTTTGCTCTGTCACCCAGGCTGGAGTGCAGTGGTGCGATCTCAGCTCAGTGCAATGTCTGACTCCGGGTTCCAGTGATTCTCCTGCCTCTGCCTCCTGAAGAGCTGGAATTGCAGGTGCCAGGCACCACACCTGGCTAATTTTTGTATTGTTTAGTAGAGATGAGGTTTCACCATGTTGACCAGGCTGGACTCGACTTCCTGACCTCACACCCACCTCCCAGGTCACTATGAACCTAATCTTTGAAACATCTGATCCCTGGTTGCTATCAGCCTGATCTCTGAGCTGTCTAACTGCTGGTTGCTATGTGTCTGATCCCCCAGCTGTCTCATCCCTGGTCACTATGAGCCTGACATTCCACCTATCTGATCTCTGGTCTCTGTGAGCCTGATCTCTGAGCTGTCTGATGCCTGATTGTTATGAGTCTGATCTCTCACCTGTCTGATACCAGGTCACTATGAGGCTGAACTCCCAGCTGTCTCATCTCTGGTCTCCCAGCTGTCTGATGCCTGGTGGATATGAGCTTGATCTCTCATCTGTCTGATCCGTGGTCACTATGAGCCTGATCTCCCAGCTGTCTGATCTATGATCTCTGAGTTGTCTGATCGCTGGTTGATATGAGGCTGATCACTCACCTGTCTGATCCCTGGTCAATATGAGCCTGATCTCTCAGCTGTCTGACTCCGGTCACTATTAGCCTGATCTCTCAGTAGTCCAATCCTCAGTCACTGTGCTGGGTATGTTGCTAAACATTGGCATAGGTGCCATGTTCTTCTGACATCCTCTGGAGGAATGTATATTTTTGCTTTGTTTTGTTGTGTTGTGTTTTGTTTTGTTTTGTTTTTGTGACCAAGTCACACACTGTCACCCAGGCTGGAGGGAAGTGCCCTGATCTCAGCTCACTGCCATCTCTGCCTTCCAGCTTCAGTTTCCTTCAGCCTCCCAAGTAGCTTGGATTACAGGAGTGCACAGTCATGCTCAGCTTATCGTGTTTTTTTTGTTTGTTTCTTTGTTTGTTTGTTTGTTTATTATTTATTTTATTTTTAGTAGAGACTGAGCTTCAGCATTTTGGCCAGGCTGATCTCGAATTTCTGACTTCAGGCAATCCACCCACCTTGACTTCCCAAAGTGCTGAGATTGCAAGCGTGAACCACCACACTCACATATGTTCTGTTTATTTGATATTTATTTATTTATTTATTTATTTATTTATTTATTCCTGCACTTTGAGTAGAGAAAGTTTTTCCCCATGTTGGCCAGGCTGGTCTAAACTGCCAACCTCAGTTGATCCACCCTCCTCAGCCTCCCCAGGTGGCAGGATTACAGGTGAGAGCCACTGCTCCTGGCCTCAAATGACCTTGCATTGGAATTGCAGCTCAGGGCCTGTTTATTTCCTGGGTTCATGGCTGAGATTTGTGTCCTCGACATCTTGAAAGACTGAGACGGGCTTACGGGAAGTTCCTAGGATGGTGCAGTGGAATAGATGGTGTCCCCCTAAAAAGAGGACATTCACATCCTGACCACTGGTACGTTAGACTGAGGCCCTCTGTGGAAAAATAACCTTTGCAGATGTCGCCAAGGTAGAGATCTCACAATGATGTCATCCTGAGTTATCTCAGTGGGTCTTAAATCCAATGAGATGTGTGCTTCTAAGGGCCGGAAGAGGAAACACAGACACAGAGAAGGAGGTTGCATGGAGACTGAGGCAGTGATTGGTGTGATGCAGCCACAAGTCCAGGACACCTGAAGCCCCCAGGAAATGGGGGAGGCAGGAAGCATCCTCCCCTAGAGGCTCCAGAAGCAACCAAACACAATTACAATGGACTGAATGCTGATGCCCAAAAGATAAGTTTATGTCCTCACCCCTAGACTTGTGAATAGAATCTTAGACGTAATGAAGTTGAGTGTCTTGAGATGAGATCACCCTGGATTAGGTGAGGTCTACGTGTGATGAAATGTGTCCTTCTAAGAGACACAAAAGGAGACACAGACACAGAAGAGAAGGCCACGTGTAGAGGGGAGCAGAGACTGGAGTGATGCGGCCACAGGCCCAGTGATGCTGGAGCTCCCAGAAGCCAGAGAGCCTGGAAGGATCCTCCTGTAGAGCCTCTGGAGGGAACTTGATACAATTGGAATGCACTCAACTGTGGTCCCTCAGAAAGTTCTATTCAATTCAAATCCAGATGCCACAAACCTGTGAACAGGGCCTTGTTTAGAAATAAATAGCTTTGCACATGTAATTAGCTAAGGATCTTCAGAGGAGATCATCCTGGAGTAGCGTGGTTCCTAAATGCAAGCACAGGTGTTTTTCTAAGAGACAGGAGACCAGACACAGAGACAGAGAAGGCCAGGTGGATTTGGAGGCAGAGACTGGAGGGATACGGCCACAGACCCAGGGGTGCTGGAGCCACCAGCATCTGTAGAGGCAGGAAGGACCCTCCAATAGAGCCTCCAGACACAGAACAGCCCCGAGTCACCTGAATTTCAGACTTCTAGTCTTAAGAACTCGAGAGCATAAACCTGTATTATTTTCAGCCACCCAGTTTCTGGTTTAGTATGATTATGATTGATTATGACTATGATTATTAGGGCAGCTACAGAAAGGTCACAGCAGGGAGAAACTCAACAGAAATGGCCTGCTGTCACCAGTGGAAAACTCCAACACAACCTTGCAGTGATGTTTGGGAAAGGCAGGTGGCCAGGGCTAATTAGTCTTTGGCTGCAAAAACAAACACATTCCTCCAGAAATCTTTTTCCAGCCTGGAGTTAATTACCGACAGGTACCACAGCCAGGGGACGTTAAAGATTGAATGTGTAGCGAGACAGGATAAAGAATTTACTGCCTCCATAGCCCTGTGTCCCCAATGTGCAGAGCTTAGGAACGCATCTGTACACCCCGATTCACCTTGGGGAGTAAGTGGTTTGGAGCTTACCAGCTTTTCTCGTGGAATCTTACAGGGAGGTAGTTATACTTTTTTTCTTTCTTTTTTTTACAATTTTACCTTTTGCAGATTGTTCAGGATTGCTATGTAGGAACACACGTGCCATGGCGGTGGTTTGCTGCATCCATTGCCACGTCATCCACGTTAGGTATTTCTCCTAATGCTATCCCTCCCCAATACCGCCACCCCCTGATATTCCTCCCCGAGCACCCCAGCCCTCGACAGGCCCTGGTGTGCGATGTTCCCCTCCCTGTGTTTGTGTGTTTCTAGGTCCTGGAGGAATCGCCACATGGTCTTCCACAATGGTTGAACTAATTTACACTCCCACCAACAGGGTAAAAGCATTCCTTTTGCTCCACATCCTCTCCAGCATCTGCTGTCTCCTGACTTTTTAATGACCGCCATTCTAGCTGGCATAAGGTGGAATCTCAGTGTGGTTTTGATTTGCATTTCTCTAATGACCAGGGATGAGGAGCCTTTTTCCCTATGTTTTTTGGCCACATACCTGTCTTCTTTTGAAAAGTGTCTGTTCATACCCTTCACCCACTTTTTGATGGGGTAGTTTTTATCCGCCTGAAGAATTATTGCCGGCAGATGGGTTGGAGCCCTGGTCATTCATAATCATCTCAATAATGGCCCCAAAGATGTCCACACCCTAACCCCCATGTGGCAGACATAATGATGGCCTCAAGCAGGTCCCGGGTAACAGGGTCAGAGCACAGGAAATTACATGACTTTGTAATATTATACCCTCTTGGGTAACCCGAGGTGTTGTAGACACAGGCTTGCTTCCACCCACACTTGGAATAAACAGCTTGCATCCCTCTTCTTCGTGTGGCCCCCAAGCCTGCTTCTCAGCACAGGCCGTCAGTGATGGATCTTCTCTGATGACACGAATTCTCTGGTGCCTGCAAGAATTTCCTCTCCTGCCATAACCTGTGTCTCACTAGGTTACCACCCACATGGGCTCAGATATGGGGCGGTGCAAGAGATGAGGCCATTTGGAATGTTTGCTAAGAAAATGTCCCCCTTATAAAGTGTGGTTGGCTTAATAGACTTGAACTTCACTTTTCATTTACTTATTTTCATATGCAGAATGATGTATGTGGTTTCACATCCAGATGTCTGACTGTTGTTGCAACTTGGAGTGGGGGCTGGGCTGGTGTTGTGCTGACTGTTGCTGTAATTCGGAGTGGGGGATCGGCTGGTGCAACTGAGGCCCTAACCCAAAACATGTTTTATTTATACTGGTACTCAGAGCCTGGAGTGTGTTGATTCTGCGAGTGGATCCAGAGTAACAAAAGGAAATGAAGTGCAGAGCTGCAATTACAGCCTGCGAAGCTGAAGCTCATTTTGGCATCCAAATTAATAAGAGTCCACATTACTCCAAAAATCAGAGACTGATACCTTTTGGCGGCAGAGGGGCCCGGGGAGCAGCCCTGATTTTCATTTTTGTGCCACCGCTGGAGTTTTTACTGTAGAGAAATCTCAATTTGGCAAAGGCCGGAAGAGAAAGCATGGAAACCATTTGATATTTGACGTGTTTGGCCAGGATGCCTGGAGTGTTACCCAATGCTCCAGGATCTCAGTGATGTTTCCTGGGTAAAGGAGGAGTTTGGGAAACTTCTGCTGCTTTGTCTGTTTGTTTGTTTTTGAGGTAGAGTTTCACTGGGTTGCCCAGGCTGGAGTGCAGTGGCACAACCTTGGCTCACTGCAACCTCCATCTCCCGAGTTCAAGCCACTATCCTGTCTCAGCCTCCCCAGTATCTGGGACTACTGGCACCAGACACCACACCCAGCTGATTTTTGTTATTTTCCATAGAGATAGTGTTTCACCACATTGGCCTGGCTGATCTTGAACTCCTGACCTTATGATCCACCCACTTCGGCCTCCCAAAGTGCTGGGATGACAGTCGTGTGCTGTCTAGCCTGGCCTTTCTTTTGTAGGTATTATAATGCTGGATGCAGCTAGGGGTGACTACTCCATGAAGTCAAGCATGACCACTACTTTTCTTTGGATTTTTTTTTTTAATTTAATTTGTGTAGATTTACAGAGTACAGTGGACATACTGTTCTGTGGATATTGTGGGTGGTGGGGTAGTCTGGGCTTTCAGCATAACCAAAGTTTTTTTTTCAGAACTCAATTCCTTGATTCTACTTACTGTTAAAACAATTTTTTCAAGCCGGGCATAGCAGCTCATGCCTGTCATCCCAGGACATTGGGAGGCCGAGGTGGGCAGATCACCTGAGGTCAGGAGTTCAAGACCAGCCAGGCCAACTTGATGAAACACAGTGTCTACTAAAAATACAAAAATTAGCCGAGCGTGGTGCCAGACTCCTGGCATCTGAGCTGCTCTGGAGGCCAATGCAGGAAAATCACTTGAACCCAGGAGGTGGAAATTGCAGTGAGCTGAGCTTATGCCACTGCACTCTAGCCTGGGTGACAAGAGCCAAACTCCATCAACCCCTCAAGGCAAAAACAGGAGGGAAAAAAAAAAACAAAAAACATAGGCCGGAGAGCTCAGCCTTATTTCTGCAAGGGTGATGGATGTGAAGCATCAGGGATCAGGTAAATGGTGTTTTGCAGAGTGCATAGGAGTTGGCCAGACAGATTTAGGAGAGTTTGTACACAGGGATCAACATTTAAAAACACCTGGAAGTGTGGCTGTGGGCACAGTTCACAGAAATTGAAGAGAGTGGGGGAGTATGAGACAGAATGAAAGGGAAATGCTATTATTTCTGTCAACAAAGCAGGTACCACCCAAATTAGGGCACTTTTCATTATGCCTGTTCTTACTGTTATTTGTTCTCGCAGGCTCTGTAGTTAGGACCCTCAACTCTTGAGCCTGAATTTCTGCCTCGAGTTTTGCTTTTTTGTATTTTTAGCAGAGAGGAGCTTTTGCCATGTTGGCCTGGCTGGTCTTGAACTCCTAAAGTTTGGGAGGCTGAGGTGGGTGGAGAGCAAGATCAGGAGTTTGAGACTAGCCCTGCCAATATGGTGAAACTCTGTCTCTGCTAAAAGTACAAAAAGCCAGGCATGATGATGGGCACCTATTGTCCCAGTTTTATCTTAATATTTCTATATATTTAAGATATTAGGTATTTTTTTTTTTTCTGAGACAGAGTCTTGCTCTGTCACCCACACTGTAGTCCAGTGGCACGATCTTGGCTCACAGAATCCTCCACTACCTTGGTTCAAGGAATTTCTCTGCCTCAACCTCCTCAGAGCCTCGGACTACAGGTGCACAGCTCCAGGGCTGCTGCTGTTTTTGTATTTTAGTAAAGATGGGATTTTATTATGTTGGCCAAGATGGTCTTGATCTCCTGACCTCGTCATCTGTCTGCCTCGGCCTCTGGAAGTAGAGGGATTGCAGGCGTGAGCCACTGAGCATAGCCAAAGTTAGGTATTGTCAATACCCCCTACAATATTATAGTTGAATTTTGGAGGGTTGGTAGAGATCATTTTTTTTTTCCTATCCTTTAATTTCTGGGGGTACCTGTGCAGAAATTGCAGGTTTGTTACATAGGTATACATGTGCCACGTTGGTTTGCTACATCCATCTCCACATCATACACATTAGATACTTCTTCTAATGTTATCCGTCCCCAATACCCCCACCCCTTCTATGAATCTCCTAGCTCCCAACCCCCAACAGGCCCCAGTGTGTGATGTTCCCATTCCCGCGTCCATATGTTCTCACTGTTCAACACCCACTTATGAGTGAGAATAGTCAGTGTCTGGTCGGTCGTCTGTCCCTGTATCAATTTTGCTCAGAATGATGGTTTCCAGCCTCTTCATTTTGAACACTAAGACGACCTGTCCATCCATCACCAATATATAAGTGGAGACTTTAACAGTAACGTAAACCTGTGGTTTCTCTCACCCCATCCAGTCCTCTGTACCACTCCCCGCAACCCACGATGACCTTGTTTGGATTCCATTTTCTTTATTTTTCTGTTTCCATTGCTACATCACCTTAGTGCATTTCTCTGTTTTAAATGTCCCTAACTCTACGACAAAGGGTATATCATGCTCTGTGTAATTTTTGGACAACACTATTTCAGACTGAAAGAGAAACAAAAGGAAATCTTTGAATCATTTCAAAGATTTGTACATCCTGTGTTTCTGCAGTCTCTTTACTTTGATGAGTCCCTCATATCCCAGAGGGAGAATATTCCAGAAGATATGGATGCATCTTTCCATCTATGGCCATTAGATATTTTCCTAGTGGAAACAGAAAATGGAAATAAAAAATATTTCTCTCTCTCTCTCTCTCTCTCTCTCTCTCTCTCTCTGTCTGTCTCTCCTCTCTCTCTCTTTCTTTCTTTTTCTTTCATGAGATGGAGTTTTGCTCTTCTTGCCCAGGCTGGAGTAAAGTGGTGCAATCTTGGCTCACCACAACCTCCACCTGCTGGGTTGAAGTGATTCTCCTACCTCAGCTTCCCAAGTAGCATGGATTACAGGCACCCACAAACACGCCAAGCTGATTTCTATTTTGCTTTTTTCTTTTTCTTTTCTTTTCTTTTTTTTTTTTTTCTTTTTTTTTTTTTTTTTTTTTTTTTTTTTTGTATTTTTAGTAGAGACGGGATTTCTCCATGTTGGTCAGGCTGGTTTCGAACTCCGGACCTCAGTCGACCCACTCACCTCAGACCCCCAAAGTGCTGGGATGACAGGCATGAACCACTGGGCCAAGCCACAAATAGGAATATTTCTATGTGATATTTTGGAGCAGGGCTATTGTCAACATTTTTAGGTGCATTACCTGATGAGCACATCAAGACGGCCGAGAGGCACTGTTTTTGCACCAATATGATTGGCAAAAATGTTAAGGGTGAAGAAACTCTTGACACTTGCAGTTGTTGCAGTGTGTTACAAGTAAAATGTCGATGGCGCAAAAGAAATAGCACATGAAGATACTTCCTCTCAGGAAGACAGTTTACTTCCTGAGAAGGGTGTGGCTCAAAGGTGG
This sequence comes from Saimiri boliviensis, assembly GCF_048565385.1. NCBI lineage: Eukaryota > Metazoa > Chordata > Mammalia > Primates > Cebidae > Saimiri > Saimiri boliviensis. The sequence continues at coordinate 16,042,774 of NC_133471.1, read as the reverse complement.
AGCAATTGTGGTCCCACTCTTGGAAAAGGGGGAAGGGGTACTTATGCCTGATGGGGGTCATCCCTACTGCAGTGTCCTTCCCCTATCGGTTAGGGGTAGACTACACAAGCCAGACTAATCCTGATTGGCTATTTTAAAGAGGACAGGGGTCGGAGCTGGGGTGGCAGGGCGGGTGTTTTGGAGAGAAGGATGCTTGAGGGCCAGTCAGAGCTGGCAGCCACGTGTGATCAGGTGACTGGGATGAGTAGGGACGGAGCTGGGGAGTGGCAAGCAGATGTGAACTACTGATTAGAACTGGTGGAGGTGGTTGTTTACTGGAATTATGAGGAATTTAAACGTTAAAGTAGAGATTTAGGTCAGGCGTGGTGGCTCATGCCTGTAATCCCAGAATTTTGGGAGGCTGAGGTGGGCGAAGTGCCAGGTCAGGACTTTGAGACCAGCCTGGCCAATATGGTGGAACCCTGATTCTCCTAAATATACAAAAAGCTGGGTGTAGTTGCAGGCTCCTGTAGTCCCAGCTACTCAGGAGGCTGAGGCAGGAGAATTGTTTGAACCTGGAAGGCGGAGGTTGCAGTGAGCAAAGATCACACCATTGCACACCAGCCTGGGCAACAGACTCAGACTCCATCTCAAAACAAACAAACAAAATAGAGATTTAAAGAATAGGAGACCTGGACATGCTGACACACTGATTCTTTGAAGAGAAACTTGGGGTTCACTAGAAGACAGTAGGTGGCAGAGACTGGTTTCCCCGAACATTCTCAGGAGAAATGTCCATCTGTGCTGCCAGTTCAGAAAGTTATCAGCCTCATCTTATAAGGTTGAGAAACAGGGTTTCCCTAGCTCAGAGATTGTACTCTGGGTGTCTCCCCAAGATTAATTGCAGCCTTTGGGTGTTGTCAGAAGTGTTGTAAGCATGGCAACTCCATCTTTCTGAGCTGGGCATGCTTTCCCTGAAGAGGTCTGCATGGCTGTCCCCTTCTTGTGCACACCTAGCAAGACCCCCAATTGTCAGTTTCAGCCTTTTGGTGCAGCTGTGCCCTGAGCAAGACCACCTCTCTCTACCCTATAATGTGAGTCAAAGAAGCAAGGAGCTTGCTAAAATGAGGCTGACACCTCATTCCACATGGTGAAGACATTCTCACTCACAAGTGAGCTAGGAAGTTGGTAGAAGATACAGGTCATAGCTGGGTGCGGTGGCTCATGCCTGTAATCCCAGTACACTGGGAGGCTGAGGCGGATGTATCACAAGGTCAGCAGATTGAGACACTCCCAGCCAACATGGTGAAACTCTGTCTCTATGAAATATAAAAAAGAATTATCCGGTCATGGTGGTGGGTGCCTGTAATCCCAGCTACATCGGAGGCTGAGGCAGGGGAATCGCTTGAACACAAGAGGTGGAGGTTGCAGTGAGCCGAGATCACGCCACTGCACTCCAGCCTGGGCGACACAGAAAGACTCCCTCTCAAAAAAGGTAAAAAGATACAGGTCATAAAGACCTTGCAGATAAAACAGGTTACAGTAAGAAAGCCCATCAAAACCCACCAAAACCAAGATGGCATCAAGGGTGACCTCTGGCCATCCTCACTGCTATGCTTTCACCAGCATTATTCTTATTGAATTTACAGCCAGTATAATAAGTAAGCATGATCTCATGTCAGTATCATTCCGTTAACTATATCTCAAAGACCCTCTTTTCAAAGAGGTTGAATGAATAATCCACACCTTGTTTAGCATACATTCTTTCCTGGGGGCTCCAGAATTCTTAACTTTTCAAAAAGCATAACGTTTAAAGCATTCCAAATCATATCTTCAACTAAATCTAATAGGTTCAGCGCAGGGGTGCATTCCTGTAATCCTAGCACTTTGGGAGGTAGAAGAGGGTGGATCAGGACTTCAAGACCAGCCTGGCTAACATGATGAAATGCTGTCTGTAAAACAATGCAAAAATTAGAAATTTTTGATGGCACATGCACTTGGAATCTCTGTTAATCAGAATTCTGTGGCAGAAGAATAGCTTGAACTCAAAAGGCCGAGGCTGCAGTGAGTTGAGATTGCACCTCTGCACTCCTGCCTGGGTGAAAAAAGCAAAACACCATCTCAAAAAAAAAAAAAAAAAAAAAAGTGTGTGTGTGGGGAGGGACAGGGGTGTTGATTATTTCTGACCAGACTCTAATGTCAGACACCTAACCATAAAAAATACCAGAAGAAATCAAAAGGAAGACGCTCCATGGCATCACTGTGGACAACAATGATCCCAAAGAGACTGCAAAACCACAGTAAAGAATATGAAAAACACAGCCTGGAGTTGTATCAAAGTAAGGTGCTCACACATAGCACAGGAAACTAAAACATCCTACTGTATGAAAGAAATTATTGTATCACTGTACTTCAGATAACAGTAAAGATTTACAATACATATGTAACTCAAACAACTCAACAGCATAAAAAAAAATAGAGCAAATGATGTGCGTAATAAATTGTGAACCTAAGACATAATTGCCCACAAGGCATATGACAAATTGCTCATAATCCCTAATCCATTCATTTTACTTCAGTCAGAATGACTGTTATCCAAAAGACAAAAGAACCTGTTTCTTTTGCAGATGCAGAGAAAAGGATAGCTTGGCACACTGTTGGTGAGAATGTAAATTAGTGCAGGCCTTGCACAAAGCTTGCCTGCGAATTAACTACAAAGAGTCCTCAGAAATCTATAAACAGATTTAACCACCTTAGGATCCATCAATCAGAATAGCAGGAACACACTATATGTTGGATTCACTTCTTCCTAGCCTTTTTCCTAGGTGGACATTATTGCCTGACTCTCTATGTTGGCAACTATTTTACCTTAATGGGAATTTCCCCATCTCCCTGATCTATCTGGAATCTCTCTCTCTCTCTCTCTCTCTCTCTCTCTCTCTCTCTCTCTCTCTCTCTCTCTCTGTCTGTCTCTATTTCTATTTCTATCTTCCTCTCTACCTGTATCTGTATCTATCATTATTTCTGTCTCTGACTTGTCTATCTCTACCTCTACCTCTATTTCTATTGAAGCTCCTTGACACTTGTGAATTACACACTCTTAAAACTCCTAGAAATATACATTTAAGTTTACATGACTCACACAAATATTTACTAAAAAAAAAGTAGTTTAAAATTGTTTAATACAAACATCCACATGTTACTGAGAGACGAGACCACCTCCACTCCTCTGACTTTCCGGCCTCAACCTCCTCCTCCTCCCCTCTGGAAGGAGAGGAGGGTGAGAAAATAAATATAATTCCAAATGGTTGAGAAAATGTCTCTTTTTTCAGTTTGCAGAGTCTCTGCTATCTGTAAGCCTTGAAAGAGTTGCAAATGAATGTTGTCTGTAATTGCTGAAGCCCAGCACTGGGTCACCACCCCGACAACTGTCCCGGCCAGGCTCCCTCCTGGAAACACACCTGCCAAATAATGATTTGCTGGTCTTTTCTCTGTAAGCCCCTCCCCTGCCTGTTTATACTCAACCTGCATATGAATTAGCAAATCAATGAGGCCAAAAGTTTGTAAAGTTCGATATCCAGCAAAAAGACAGTGACATAGTTACGCCTCAGCTTCCCCTTTAGCGTTGTAAGCCTGCAAAAGGGGAGACAAGCTGCTTCTCTGGGAGCTCAGTGAATGAGGCTGTAACCCCACACAGTTCCCAGCCAAATAAAAAGCCACTTTCTTCCTCAGTTCAATTATCCAGAGGCTTCTTTCTCATTGCTCCTGCTTCATTTTGGTACCCTGACCTTCTAGGAGGCAGAAGAGTAGACACAGACACAGAGGAGAGGGTGATATGGAGATGGAGGCAGAGAATGGAGTGATCGGGCCACAAGCCTAGGGATGCTGGAGCCCCAGGATCTGGGAGAGGCAGGAAGGATCCTCCCCGAGACACTCTGGAAAGAGCATGGCCCTGCCCACACCTTGACCTCAGACTCCAGGTCTCCAGGACTGGGAGAGGCTCAGTTGCTGGTGTTTTAAACCCTCAGCTTTTGGTCATTTGTTAACAGCAGAATCAGGAGACTCATGCATTGTCTAACACAGACCCAGCCTACAGTAAGAGATGAATTAGTACAGACTGGAGTGAGTGCCAGATGCAAGATGGCATAGCTCTTTTATTTGAGACAGAGTCTCGCTCTTGTCACCCAGGCTGGAGGGCAGTGGCATGATCTCGGCTCACCGCAGCCTCAGCCTTCCGGCTTCCAGTGATTCTCCTGCCTCAGCCTCCCAAGTAGCTGGGGTCACAGGCACCAGCCACCATGTCCGGCTAATTTGTACTTTTAGTAAAGATACGGTTTGGCCATGTTGCCCAGGCTAGTCTTGAACTCCTGAGCTCAGGTGATGCACCCACCTCTGCCTCCAAAAGTGCTAGGATGACAGGCCTGAGCCACTATGCCCACTGGCATAGTTCTTTTATAAAAGAGCCTTGGGGTCCGTGGTTTATGTAGAGCCATTTTGGGAACAGAAATACTGAATCTAAAATGTAGAAACATGAAATCGTGAGTACAGGATCACGTCTCTTCATGAACACGTTAACATTATTAAGATAGACGAACAGCACAATGCAAATGCCACCTTTCATTGCCAGACAGCGTTCATCGCAGCTTGACCCATGGTGGGAGAGAAAAATAAAACAAAAAAACAACCACGCAATTTTAGAAGGATCCTATGAAATTCTCAAAACATGCAGCCTTCTAAACCTCTGAGTATAGCTGACAGAGAACACACTTCAGAGGCAAATACAAATCACCACATCCAGCCATCACGACGAAGTTCAAAGCTGAGAGCCAATGAAAAATTCATCGCGTGTTTAGCTGAAGCTGTGAATGCCAATACCACACTTTGTCTATGTTTGTACAGTATGTTCTCATTGGCAGATACAGCACCCGATTATTGTTTTGTTAAATACCTGTCAACTCTGTGAGAGTGTAAAGATGTGGGCTTAAATCAGGATTTCTCACTCTTGGAGGGAAAGAAAATTTAAAAATGGGGTCAAAGAGAACTATGGCTAAGGTGACCTTTATCTCAATCAGCTGTGTGAACTGTCCCTGGTGGCTCACACCTGTAATCCCAGCAATTTGGAGCGACACTACACCTCCAAAGAAAAGAAAAGAAAAAAACAGGGTCAGAAAAATTAGAGCCAAGCAAAGTGACCTTTATCTGAATCAGTGGCTTGGGCTGGGCATGGTGGCTCACGCCTGTAGTCTCTTCACTTTGAGAGGCCGTGGTGGGTGGATCACCTGAAGTCAGGATTTCATGACCAGCCTGGCCACCGTCATGAAACTTGGTCTTTACTAAAAATACAAAAATTACCTGGGCGTGGTGGTGGGCACCTGTAATCTCAGCTGCCTGGGAGCCTGAGGCACCACAATCGCTTGAACCTGAAAGGTGGAGGCTGCAGTGAGCCGAGACTGGGCCAGTGCACTCCAGCCTGGTTGACAGAGCCAGACTCTGTCTCAAATAAGCAAATGAAAAAAGTGAGTTGCTTGAATTCATTCTCAGGGTCATGGGACCTGATCTTAAGCTCTCCTGAATGCTGAGCAGATGGAAATACCATAGTGGAAGGTGCCTGTAATCTAAGGTACTCCGGGTGCTGAGGTGAGAGAAATCCCTTGAGCCCAGGAGGTTGAGGCTGCCTCCTGAGTAATTTGAATTATAGGTACCCACCACCAAGCCCGGCTAATTTTTGTATTTTTAGTAGACACCAGGCTTAGCCTCCTTGGCCAGGCTGGTCTGGAATTCCTGACCTCAGATGATCCACCTGCCTCAGTCTCCGAAAATGCTTGATAGCAGGTGTGAGTCACCACCCCCAGACCAAATGTTCCAAATTCTTAAGTGACACAAACACAAGATGCTGTTACTTATAACTCAGATGATGCAGGAAATTAAGATTTTTCCTGGTGACAAAGAAATTCTAATAGAGGAAGTCAAAAGTTGGAGACCATCCTGGTCAAAATGGTAAAGCCCAGTGTCTACTAAAAAAAAAAAAAAAAAGCTAAAGTTGGCCCGGCATGGTGATGTGTGCTGTAATCTCAGCTACACTGGAGGGGCAGGCAGGAGTGTCGCCTGAACACAGAAGGTAGAGGTTTCAGTCAATCAAGATGGTATGAGAGACAGAGTCAGATTCAGAATAAAAAGAAAAACAACATTTTTTTTCAATTTTTCCAAAGTTGTTAATATTTCTGCCGTGAGAAATATTGGAGGTGGGTGAGAAATTATTCTGTAGTAACACAATATCTTACTGTGAATTCAGGTGTCAATGAGAAACATATTTCCTAATTTCACTTCTGTCAGAATCTGCAGTGTTTGCATTCATTTCTTTGTTGTCTGCCAGTGCTTCCATCAAGGTGGGCTATATCTCCATTACAAACCATGCCTTGTGTTTTAGGTGCCATATGTGCTTACATTCACCCAGACTCTTTCTAACCTTTGGATGGTGGTGCCTGAGGGGCAGAGGATGGCGTTCCGTCTCTGTCAGACCCAGGATGATGGAGGTAGAACCACCTGTGCTAAATTCATGCCTCTTAATTTTTCAGAGCAAACCCACCTGGCACCCTGCTGTGCCTCTGAGTTCTCTGCAGAGGGAGCTTGTTCATTCCAGCTCTTTCTGCTTTGCTGGACCTCAGGTTCCTGCGCCATAGTGATAATCCCTTCTGGAGGGTCTTTTCCAAACCTTTGTTCTGCTCTGTTTAATTTATGGTGAGTCATTTCTGTGTCTGCATACAGGGGAGGATCAAGCAAAGCTTACCTGGTCTGACACTCAGGACCCACAGGGATTTTGAGATGGAGTCTCACTTTGTCACCCAGAGTGCAGTACAGTGGTGTGACCTAGGCTCACCACCACCACTCCTGTACCATTCTTTTTTGATTTACCAAAATGCATATAATGTCACATGCAGCAGTTTAACTGTTTCTCATCTTGAAAATAGTTTCCTGGGTTGTGTGCTATGGCTCAAACCTCTAATCCGAGCACTTTGGGAGGCCGAGGTGGGTGGATCACTTAAGGTCTGGAATTCCAGACCAGACAGGTGAACACGGTGAAACAATATCTCTACAATAAATATAAAAAATTAGCTGGGTGTGGTGGCAGGTGCCTGTAGCCTTAGCTACTCATGAGGCTGAGGCAGGAGAATAGCTTGAACCTGGGAGGCAGAGGTTGCAGTGAGTAGAGATGGTGCAACTGCATTCCACCCTGGGCAACATAGCAAGACTCCATCTCAAAAAAAAAAAAAAAAAAAAAGCAAGAATAGAAAAGAAAACGGTGTCCCAAGAGGCCCAGAGTCAGAAGTGGATGTCTACTTCTTGGTGGAAAGAACCTACTCCTTTAAAAAACATTATTATTAAAGTTCTAGGGTGCATGGGCAGAAGGTGCAGGTTTATTACACAGGTGTACATGTGCCTTGGTGGTTTGCTGCATTCTTCACCCCGTCATCTACATTAGGGATTTCTCTTCATGCTATACCTCCCCTAGCCCTCCACCTGCTGCTATCCCTCCCCGAGTGCCTATCCCCCTGCTCTTCCTCCCCTAGCTCCTAACATCCTGCTATACCTCCCCTAGCCACAAACACCCTGTTATTCCTCCCATAGTCTTCCTCTCCCTGCTGTCTCTCGATTAGACCCCTGACCCACCTGATAGGGCCCCATGTTTGATGCTTCCCTCCCTGTGTCCTCATTGTTCAACACCCACTTATGAGTGAGAACATTCAGTTTTTGTTTCTCTATTCTGTGTCAGCTTGAAACCCATCCAAAAGAGGGTGAAGGATAAAAACAGATACTTCTAAAAAGAAGACAATCATAGGGGGAAAATTTTTCAGAAATCCCTTCTGATTGCAAAATGAAAGGCCCTTTGAGAAAGACAACAGGAATTCTGGGAGAAAAGCATGTCTTTGATGACAAAAGCCTATGTGGATGATGGATACCAGATTGGAAGTTTCCAGTAAATGGAGACAGTTTTCTGGAAAGGGCTGGTAAGAGGGACGTTTTCTGTATGAAGGAAAGGGACTCACATGCTTCAGTTTGCAAGCACAAAAGTAAAAGGAAGTAGAGAAAAAACCAGCTGGGAGGCCAGGCACCGTGGCTCAGGCCTGTAATCCCAGCACTTCAGGAGGCTGAGGACAGATGATCAGCTGAGGCCAGCAGTTTGAGATCAGCATGGCCAACATGGTGAAACCCTATCTCTACTAAAAATACAAAATTAGCCATGCATGGTGTCATGTGCCTATAATCCCAGCTACTAAGGCGACTGAGCCAGGAGAATACCTTGAACCTGGGAGGCAGAGGTTGCAGTGATCTGAGATCAAGCCACTGCATTCCAGCCTGGGCAACAAGCCAGACTTGTGTCAATAATAATAAGCATCATCATAAACATCAGGCACAGTGGCTCACGTCTGTCATCCCAGCACTTTGGTAGGCTAAGGAGAGAGGATTACCTGAGTTCAGGAGTTTGAAACCAGCATAGTCAACATGGAGAAACCTGTCTCTACTAAAAAATATAGAATTATTTAGGTGTGGTGGCACATTCCTATAATCCCAGGTACTCGGGAGGCTGAGGAATGAGAATGATTTGAAATCAGTAGGCAGAGACTGTGGTGTGCTGAGGTGGCACTATTGCACTCCAGCCTGGGTGACAGAGTGACAATCAGTCTCCAAAAGTAATAAACATTGAAAACATTTTAAAATTTGAAAAAATGCATGTCTTCCCTTGCCAACATCAGGGGGGGCAGCCAGAGAAGAGCCATTACTCAGAATTAGATTATGTTTTGCTTTGCTTTGTTTTTTGAGACGGTATCTCAGTGTGCTGCACATCTGGAGTGCAGTGGCTCCAGCTCAGCTCACTGCAACCTCCTCCTCCCAGATTCAAGCGATTGTCCTGCCTCAGGCTGATGAGTACCTGAGACTAGATGCACCCGCCACAGGGACTGGATTATTTTTGTACTTCTGGTAGAGACCTGGTGTCACCATGTTGGTCAGGCTGGTCTCGAACTCCCGACCTCAGGTGATACACCCACCTCAGCCTAACAAAATTCTGGGATTACAGGTGTGAATCACCACACCCAGCCCAGAATGAAGGTTTTGAGTGTAGACATTGAATTACCTGTCCTACTCAACACTTACAAAGTCTGCTACTACTAGAAATAAGTAAGTCTAACTTGAGGCCAGGAGTTCAAGACCAGCATGGCCAACATGGTGAAACCCCATCTCTACTAACAATGCAAAACTTAGCCAGGCATGGTGGCCAGCAGCTGTCACCCAGATACTCTGGAGGCTTAGGCAGGAGAATCACTTGAACCCGAGGGTGGAGGTTGCAGTGAGCTGAGATTGTGCCATTGCACACCAGCCTGGGCACCAAGAGCAAAACTCCATCTCAAAATAATAATCATAATAAAATAAAATTAAAAAAAATAATAATAATAGGGCTGGGTGTGGTGGCTCACACCTGTAATCCCAGCACTTAGGGAGGTGCAGGTGGGCAGATCACAAGATCAGGAGACCCAGACCCACCTGGCCAACATGGTGAACCTTGTCTCTAATAAAAATACAAAAATTAGCTGCGTGTGGTGGTAGGCACCAGTAGTCTCAGCTACTTTGCAGGCTGAGGCAGGAGAATCACTTGAACCCAGGAGACCCAAGACCTTGCCAATGCACTCCAGTCTGGGGTAACAAGAGCAAAACCCCATCTCAAAAAAAAAAAAAAAAAAAAAAAGATAACATGTCCTGGGAATATTGTCTCACACCTTGAGTGACACAGAGTGAGAATGTCACAGCAAATTAATTAATTAAACAAGAATGAATCAATATGTAGAACTATAGTTTCTCCTAAAAAATGAATAAAATTAATGAAATAAAACAAGAATGAATCAGCACCCACATCTGTCGTTTCTTCTAAAAAATTAATTAATTAAACTGGAAATGAATGAACACCCAGATCCACAGTTTCTTCTGAATAAATTAATAAAATTACTTAAAGAAAACAAGAATGAATATCACCTAGATCCAGTCTATCTTCTCAAAAAAGTAAATAAAATTAATCAATTAAATAAAGTGAGAATGAATTTCTACCTAGAGCCATGGTTTCTTCTTAAAAAATAAATAAAATTAATTTATAAAAACTAGAATGAATCAGAACTTAGATCTATAGTTTCTTCTCCAAAAATAAAGTTAAGGCCGGGCGCGGTGGCTCAAGCCTGTAATCCCAGCACTTTGGGAGGCCGAGGCGAGTGGATCACAAGGTCAAGAGATCGAGACCATCCTGGTCAACTTGGTGAAACCCCGTCTCTACTAAAAATACAAAAAATTAGCTGGACATGGTGGTGCGTGCCTGTAATCCCAGCTACTCAGGAGGCTGAGGCAGGAGAATTGCCTGAACCCAGGAGGCAGAGGTTGTGGTGAGCCAAGATCGCGCCATTGCACTCCAGCCTGGGTAACAAGAGCGAAACTCCGTCTCAAAAAAATAAATAAATAAATAAATAAATAAAAATAAAGTTAATTAATTAACTAAAAGAATGAATCAATACATAGATGCATAGTTTCTTCTCAAAAAGTAAATAAAATTAAATGAAGAATGAATCCATACAGAGTTCCATCATTTCTTCTCAAAATAATAAAATAAAACTTATTAAGTAAAACAAGAATTAATCAGCACCTGTATCCCTAGTTTTTCTTAAAAAATAAATAAAATTAATTCAATAAAATCAATTCTTTGCAACCAAGCCCACTTACAAGCATTTGGCTTCCTGGAAGGTTTGTTTGCCAGCGCTGTGGCAGGAAAGTTAAAAATAACAAGACAGAAGAAAGGCCTGGCATCCCTTCTACCTCTCTTATCTCTCTTTCTTCAACCTTTTCCTTTCTTATCTGTTATTCTCTTCCATCTCCATGGACACTGTCCGCTTCCTGTTCAGTTTTTTCTTCTTGCACATTTCCTTCATTGTGCATTTTCCCATCTTGCTCAGTTTTTTTCTCCCGTGGACTTCTCTCCTCTTCTCCCATCCACAGCCTCTTCTGTAATTCCTCACTTGTGGTATATACATATATACATACACACACAGTTGGAAAACAGTAGACTAGTATAATATGTTGGATACTAGTAACTTGGTTATACACAATGAATATATATATATATATATATATATATATATATATATATATATACACACACACACATGTACACACACACACATATATATAAACACACACATATGTATACACACATATTAAATTTTTATGTGAAAGTATGCACATAATGTCTATACTATTTCTAAATTTACAGTATAATAAAGTATATTTCCAAGCATTTTCTCAGAATTGAAGATACTTAAATTTCCAAGCATTTTCCTAAAAACCTAAAATTAGATTTCAGCAACAGGAAAGAAGTAACACTAATGTCACTCTATCCCACATGTGACTCTCATCCATAGCCTCTTCTGCTAATCCTCTTCAGGTAATATCTTCCTCAATATTTACTGAAGAGTCCATTCTTTCTCATTCTTTTTCATCCTTGCATGCTGCTCCAGCCACACTTGTAACAAAACAACCTCTCCTGATGCCTGGATCTCAACCAGAATGCAAGCCTGGACAACAACTACTTAGGCATTCAGAACTCAAGGTTTCCATGGCTGAGTGTCAACTAGCTGTGATCTGGAAAGAAAGTTTCCAGGCTTTCTGGATCTTCAAGACAGCAGTTGTTTCTCATGAAACCACAGGCAAGTTTACTCTGGCCACATGTTTGAGTTAATGTACTTGGTACTAAGACTCTTGTTGGAGACTAAAACTGGAGTTTGTAAAATCAGAGGTTCTATTCTCAGACCTTTGCAATAGCAAAATTTAGATCATTGCATGAATCAGCAGAGATGCCTAAATATTTAGAGAATATCTTATTTTGGCCAAACAGAGCTTATAAGCTGTGTTTTATAAACACGATTCTATTCTGAAAACAGTACTTTAAGGATACTCTTACTTCTTAGAGCTGGTTTATTACTCCACTTGAGGTATATACATATATACGTACACACATTGTTGGAAAACAGTATAATATGTTGGATACTAGTAATTGGTTATATACAATGAATATACACATATATATGTGTGTGTGTGTGTGTGTGTGTGTGTGTATACATACGCACACACATACACGCATACATACATATATATATATATATAAACACACACATACATATGTATACACACATATTAAATTATTAGGTGAAGGACAAGTATGCACATAACCTCTGTACTATTTCTAAAATTACAGTATAATAAAGTACATTTCCAAGCATTTTCTCAGAATTGAAGATACTTAAATTTCTGAGCACTTTCCTAAAAACCTAAAATTAGATTTCAATAACAGGAAAGAAGTAACACTAATCTCACTCTATCCCACATGTGGATCCCTTCAGCACAGTGTGGATCATGCCCTGGTCTTGTCCCCACGTGTTCCAGTTACAGGGAGGCAGAAATCGGTGAATTTCCTTGGACAGTTTCCATGCAACTGTCTTTCTCCCATTTCTGTGATGGCTCCACAGAATGAACAGTGGATCCTTATGACAGCTAGATGTACCAATTTTATGTAACACTGAATAATTCATTTCAAGATTAAGGTACTATTATAAAGCAATTAAAATACTGAGATTGTTAATGAGTATATTTCTCTCTCTCGCTCCTCTGTGTGTGTGTGTGTGTACGTGTGCATGTTTGTGTGGTTGTGTGTGTGAATGTGTGTGAGTATGTGTGTGTGTGTGTGTGTGTGTGTGTGAGAGAGAGAGAGAGAGAGAGAGAGAGAGAGAGAGTAAACATGTGTGTGTCTTACTCTGTTAACCAGGTGGGAGTGCAATGGCATGACTCACAGTAGCCTCAGACTCACAAGACTAAGGGGTTCTCCCACCTAAGTTTCCTGAGTACCTGAGAACACAGGCACACACCACTGCCTCTGTGTATGAGTATGTTTTTTTTTTTCTTTTTACAAGAGTAGAGTCTCACCATGTGGTCCACCTGGTCTTAAATGATCCTTGAAAATTATGTCTAAAGTACTCTTTGTACTTTAGTGCTTACTTGGATTTCATCTGATTCACATAATCTCCAGGGGTATTTTCACATTGATGTGGGAATAATAAGATTCTTTCTTGATTTTTTTCCTCAGAAAAAACTCAGAAGCCCTGGCCCTGGCCCTGGCCATGGTCCAAGTGGGGCTTATTGATCTCCAGGATCCTGCCCAAGCTCCAGTTGTGAGCATTGACCATGCCATACTCTACCTACGTCCCATGGACCTCTACAACCTGGCTTGATCTTCCTGAAGCAGCCTCTACATTTTCAACACCAGCTGCTTCCTTCATGCCTGGAGGAAAGTGAGAAACCAGAGAAAAACATACAACTAAATATATGACTGTTGGCTACCCAGCTGGTCCTTATGAGGGCTGAGTAATGAATAAGATACTTGGATGGAAGAGAACCATGTTTGGAAAGATAATAGTATCCTTTCATGAATAATACAAGATTTTTCTTTCCCTTCCAGTCACCATACTTCTCCCGCTAATCTAGGCTAAAGGTGAAAACAAACCACACTAAGACACTTCTCTGTTTTCCACTGGAAAGTCCTAAAATTATGCAAAAAAAAAAAAAAAGAAAAAAAAGAAAAAAAAAAGGCATCTGAACATCCTACAAGTCAGCACTTGTGCCCAATTTTGGCCCAGGCTGAATAAATTCACTTTCCATGTGGAGGCCAAAAAGCTATGGGGGAGCCTGTTTCTAAGGTGACAAATTCATGGGGTGTGAATATCAGGAGAAAGAGGAATCACTTAAACACCAAGAGTTACTTCTGGCCCTCCTTCAAAATAATAACTGATATCTTGTTTGTTTTTTCTTGCAGGGTGACCTGCGGGCACCTTTGGTGTGCCATCTACAGCAAAAGGATGCTTGGGTGCAAGTGGGAATCTTGAGTCACTTTAATGAGCACTACACAAAGCCCCATGTCTTCAGCAAAGTCTACTCTTTCCTCTTCTGGCTCTAGGGAGTGACATGGCTTAGCCATACACCCTGGTAAAAGCAAGAGCCCATGACTATCTCTGGGTCCATGTCTCTTTCACTCTCTACCTCTGCAAATGCCTCTGCTTTCAGCTCCTCTCCTGCCTCTGTTCATCTCTCTGCCACAGTTCATCTGTCTGCCACAGCCGCAGAGTAAGGCTTAAAAACATGGTAGGGGAAGTAGAAAAATAAGAGAATGGAAATAGAAAAGAACAGAGGGAAGGAGAGGGGAATGGAAAGCTCTTCCTGAGAAATGAATGACTTTTTTATCTACCAAATCATAGGAATTGTTTTCCTTATGGCTTACAAAGGCATTTCCTACTCAGAATATGTTTCCATTTCCATAGTATCACTGCATGAGATAGAGTACTGTATGATAAAGACCATATAAGATTATTACTATAGCCATCTTAATTGTTTACTCTGATATTAAATAAGTAGAATGAATTTGTCAAGTTCTCATGGCAAAAGATGAATGGGACTGTTAATGACATGACTAAAACACCAAAATCAATGGCAACAGAAGCCAAAATAGACAAGCAGGATATAATTAAACTTAACAGTTTCTGCACAGCAAAAGAGACAATAATTAGAGGTGACACCCAACCAGAAGAACGAGAAAATTTTTTTACAGTCTACCCATCTGACATTTGCAAAGAACTGCAGCAGATTTGTAAGAAAAGAAAAAAGGCATTCAATATTGGGCAAAGGTATGAACAGACATCTTTTCAAAAGAAGACCTTTACGAGGCCAACTAACACATGAAAAAATGTTCAGTATCAGTGGTCATCAGAGACATGCAAATCAAAACCACATTGAAATACCACCTCGCACAAGCTAGAATGAGGATAAGTAAAACAATCAGGAGACCACAGATGCTGGAGAGGATGTGGAGAAATAGGATCACTTTTACACTGTTGGTCAGAGGGTAAGTTAGTTCAGCCATTGTGGAAGACAGCATGGTGATTCCTCAAAGATCTAGAAATAGAAATTACATTTGACCCAATGATCCCAATACTGGGTATATACCCAAATGATTATGAAATGTTCTATTATAAAGACACATGCACATGTATGTTCATTGTGCCACTGTTTGCAATAGTGAAGACCTGGAACCAACCCAAGTGCCCATCAATGATAGACGGGACAGGGAAAATGTGGCATATATACACAATGGAATACTATGCAGCCATCAAAAACGATGAGCTCATGTCCTTTGTAGGGACATGGATGAATCTGGAAACCATCATTCTTAGCAAACAGACTCAAAAACAAAAACCAAACACCACATGTTCTCACACATAGGCGGGTGTTGAACGGTGAAAATACATGTGCACAGGGAGGGGAGCATCACAAGCTTGGATCTGTTTGTGGGTGGGGTGCAAGGGGACGGACAGTGGGGGACAGGAAGGTTGAGGAGGGATAACACTGGGAGAATTGCCTGATGTAGACCACAGGGGAATGGAGACAGTCAAACCACCATGGTGTTGCATGTGTACCTATGCAACAATCCTGCAAGATCTGCACATGTACCCGAGAACATAATAGTACAATTTAAATACATGAATGGAACTAACATTAAGACACACTCTCCTAACACCAAGTCATTTCTTTCTTACCACACAATACCTTACATTTGTAACAAAATTATTTTAAATTTAGTGTATGTTAAGTTAAAGACAGTATGATATTTAGAAACAGAATGGTAGTAGGTAAATAATGTGTTTTCGGTGCCATTACACTAGACTGTATTGCACTAGGATTATCATTTTCCTCCTTCCCTGAGCTGGTACAAAACCTGTCACAACATTAGCAATGTCTGTTTCATATTCCTGTGTTTCCCTTATTTCCTTGGAAACTGAGCAATCTCTTCTGGTCTCATGCATTAAATTTTCACTTAATCACAATAGGAGGTTTTTTATAGTTATCACCTATTGCCATAGCTACAGTGTATAATACATTTAAAATACAAAGGAGGCCATAATTATTTGCTTATATCCTTGAAGCCTAATTCAGAAACAACTACACTGACATACATGCTTCTAATTTCATCTGTATTTCCTATCTATCTATCTATCTATCTACCTACCTACCTATCTAATCTATCTATCTGTCTGTCTGTCTGCTTATCTATCTAATCTATCTAATCAATCTATCCAATCTATCTAATCCATCTATCAATCAGTCAATATATCTATCTAGTTTTTTTTAGCTCTTTCCTAAACTCAAACTTGAATTTTCTCTTTAAACCATTGTTTTGATATCTCACTAAGATTATAAGCTTAGTAAGATAAGTTCCCTACAATTTAGAGACAAGTGCCTTATCTCCAAAATGTTCACTGCTTATGTAATTTCTTCAAATCACATTATATTTTGTTGCCTATCTACTTCAACAACTTCTAAGTAGCTAAGATAGTATTTTTATAAAGGTTGCAATGGGGGAGAATGCTGTAATGACTTACAACATTTTACCTAAACAAATTAAAGCTAGGACACAAAGAAACTAAGATCCTGAAGACATATTAAGAGAAACGCTTTTTTTTTTTTTTTTTTTTTTTTTTTTTTTTTTTTTTTTGTCCAAGAAGAATGTGTAAACACAAAGCATGTAGAAGTTGTGTTTGCTAGTCATGGTTCACAATGCTGACCTGGTTAGCAGAAAGAGGGGGGATGTAAAACTTTAAAAAATTGGTCTTTGGATGGCAGATCCACTCAAATTAATGGTGCGTATTTTTCCCCTCAGTTTTGGCAAATCACATTTCTCTGTGATATACCATGCCTTGGCAGGCTGTGATCATGAGCAGTGGCAGTCAGATCTGCAGTGGTTTCATAATGAGCAGCTCTTGGCCTCTCACAGCTGCCCACTGTGTCAGGAACATGGTAAGTCTGTGCCTGCCTCTGCCCATAGCCTAAAATTCATTATCCTGTAATTATACTGCTGAAGGTTTCTCTGTGCAAATTCATTTCCATAATGCCTGGCCATTTCACATATGCAGATGACAGTTTTGTTTTAGGCTAAAAAGAAATTGCCTCTCTATATTTGCCTAAGTAATACTTCTCTTCAGTTAATTCCTCTGCATTCCCATTGTGTGTAGACTCTATTCACAGACTTCTGATTTCTCTGAAGATGAACTAGGGGACTTGGGTATCAGGATTAAGGAATATGCTGGAAGTCTTGATACAGTATTTAAGTTTCTGGTTTTCTAGTGAAAGCACTTTAATTTGCCCACAAACACACGAATCCTGAAGACACTGCTGTGATACTGGGCCTGAGGCACCCTTTGGCAGCACTGAGAGTTGTTAAGGTGTCTACTGTTCCACTGCATGAGAGATTCCAGTTGCTGAGTGGTGCAGCAAGAAATGCCCTGGCATTGCTACTCTTTCAAGTGATCCAGACTCACAGTCAGCTCTTAGCACCCTTGGGCTATCTGATGATCCAGAATAGTCCAGAACCCTGGCTGTCTGGGCCAAGAATTCTTATTCCGGGTCAGCAGTTACTTTCCTTATTAGGGTAGTAGTTCTTAAAAAACAAAAAAACAAAGTGAAGTTCATATTTTTAATATTACTCTTCAAAAAAATAACCACACTGACAATCTCTGCCTTACTAATTATAAGGCATTTAATCCATATCAGATACCCACTAGGAGATCTGTTTTATAAGATGATGTTTCTGACCATAACTTGACAGAATTTCAGATGGGAAAAATATGAGGATATTTCTCTGTACAGTCAAGTTTTATAAACCAAGGTAGAGATGATTTGTTTCCCAAAACTTTGCTAACTTTGGAACAAAGAAAAATAAGAGGTATTTTTGATTGTTGTGTTTACCTCTTTATGCAAATGAATCTGAACTTGACGTGGAATTTGGAACCTTTGTAAGTAGAAATCTGACTTGTTAATTTTGAAGAGTGGCATTTTTAAATGTGATTAAAAAGGGACTAGGCTGTTGAAGTGCTCGACACACCTGTAAGTCGAGCGCTTTGGGAGCTTAAACTAGAAGGACTCTTTGAGCCAAAGGGTTTGATACCAGCTTGTGCAATACAGCAAGATTTCATTTCTTAAAAAAAAAAAAAAAAAAAAAAAAAAAAAAAAAAAAAAAAAAAAAAAAAAAATACCCAGTCATGGTCTTGCACACGTATAGTACCAGCTACATGGAAAGCTGAGGCGGGAGGATAGCTTGAGCCCAGGAGGTCGAGCCTGCAGTGAGCCCAAATTGTGCCAGTGTGTTCCAGCCTAGGTAACAAAGCAAGAACTTGCCTCAGAAACAGAAAGAAAGAAAAAAGCAAATAAAGGCCAAGCGCAGTGGCTCATGCCTGTAATCCCAGCACTTTCGGAGGCTTTGGGAGGCCGAAGCAGGTGGGTCCTCTCATTTCAGACCAGTTTGATGCACACAGGGATACACCATCTCTACAAAAATTACAAAATTAGCCAGGAGTGGTGATGTGTGCCAGTAATTCCAGCTACTCAGGAGGCAGAGGAAGGAGAAAATGCTTGAACTGGGAGGCAGAGTTTGCAGTGAGCCAAGATCGCCACTGCACTCCAGCCTGGGTGACAGAAAGAAACGCCATTATATATATAGGATACTTATAGTCCATTAGGCTTTCTAGGATAAACCAGTGAGAATCCAGAAATGTTTTCTAGGAGAGATCAGTGAGAATCCAGATGCAAGTGATGGAAGCTTCAAGGTGTGCCCATCTGTACCCTGGCATAGGCAATCTCACTGTTTGCTTCATTACTCAGGCCTAAGTCTCTGATGCAAATGTGGTATGCAATTATTTTTTTTCCCTCTTTTTACATGAGAGAAACTGTATCATTATATAGACAAAATTTTGTTCCTATATAAAAAAAAATATGGCCTATGCCTAACTGACGAATATACATGAATCGCGGATCAGTAGGAGTAAATATTACAACTCTGTAATTACAGAACACATTCTATGAAAAAAATTTGCTCCTAATCTCTGAGTTTTCCTACATGGGTTATTAATCTTTAGGCATACTGAATAGCTAGTGTGCTGCTCTTCAAACAAATGAGATATTGTATATAATTCTCTTATTTTAACAATAGTACCTTTACACTTCAGAGTTTAAATGGAGTCTAGTGTTTTTTATTTCCCCAGTGAAATATAATGTTTCTATTTTTAAAATTGTTTTAATTATAGTTTTTTTTAGGAGTCTAGCACTATTGCTCAGTCTGGAGTTCAGTGGCGCCATCTCTGCTCCCTGCAAACTCTGCCTCCCAGATGCAAGTGTTTCTTCTGCCTCAGCCTTCCCAGTAGCGGATACTACAGGCACATGCTACCACACTCAGCTAATTTTTGTATTTTTAGCAGAGACAGGGTTTCACCATGTTAGGCAGATAGGCTCGATCTCCTGACCTAGTTAGGCGTGAGCCACCATGCCCGGCCAAAACATCCAAAACATATCTTTCTAGGATTGGATCTTCAGTGACTTCTTTCCCAGTAAGGTTTTTTTGTTTTTTATTTTTTTATTTTTTATTTTTTCCGAAGGTATTTGATCTGGATGAATTTCCTAGGCACTCATTTCATGTCTCCCTTTCTTGGGAATACATCTGCATCATCCACTTATTAAATCTAAGTTTAAGACGTTGGGATAGGCATTTAAGTCAAAATTCTATGTTTGAATTTATAGGACTCAGTGAGCCCAGAAGGGCTGTTATGTGCAGGCCAATATCTGGCTATGGCAGTTGGAGGCAAATAGGCCAATATCTGGCTATGGCAGTTACTGGTTATGTGCAGGCCAATATCTGGCTATGGCAGTTGGAGGCAAATAGGCTTCACCAGTCTCAAAGTCCTAGCATCTATAGTGAGTCCACACTTCTTCCGGATCTTATCTACGTCAGTGAAAGAAGGCCACCCAGTAAACCAGGCTTTGGGTAGAAAATGCTCAGTTGTCCACTCTCCTTAAACAGCCAAACTCATTGCCCCTTTCTTCAGTAATAACTACTGCAGCCCAGAGACTTTGGTAGCCTAACCACTCTAGCTAGTCATGCTACAGTCTGGTCACAGTCTGATAAAACTCCAGAGCAACAAAAGCAAAAATGCTGATTTATGCCTTCTGAAATCTATCTAAACATACATTCAATAAATATGGTTTTTCTTCATAAGAACCTCTGTGTCATTACTTCCTAAACTGGTGCATTGCCTTGGACTGTTGCCATTTCATTCTTGGAAATGATTCACAGTGTGTCTTTAAAATGAACATGAATACAGAATTTCATTTAACAGCAAATAACGTTTTCAAAACTATGTGAATTAAAAATGCAAACCAGCCGGGCGCGGTGGCTCACGCCTGTAATCCCAGCACTTTGGGAGGCCAAGGTGGGTGGATCACGAGGTCGAGAGACCGAGACCATCCTGGTCAACATGGTGAAACCCCGTCTCTACTAAAAGTGCAAAAAACTAGCTGGGCATGGTGGCGTGTGCCTGTAATCCCAGCTACTCAGAGGCTGAGGCAGGAGAATTGCCTGAACCCAGGAGGCGGAGGTTGTGGTGAGCCGAGATCCCGCCATTGCACTCCAGCCTGGGTAACAAGGGCAAAACTCCATCTCAAAAAAAAAAAAAAAAAAAAAAAAAAAAAAAAGAAGAAGAAAAAAAAAAAGAAAAAAACCTGCAAAATTGTCTTTCTGAACTTCACTGGTCTTTCAGATTATATTTTGACAGCTACTCACTCACACAAATTTTCATATCTGCATGTTCTCCTCAGGTGAGAGAAAACAGTATGAGAGTTCCTGAAGAATTTATGAAGGAAAGGATGGCAGTGCTACCCAAGGCTTAACCTATTCACAGCACTGTGTTCAGTGAATGGAAACATTGCTTTTCAAATTCTACTGAAGTAGTGAGTAAATAGATAAATATATTATTACAATAACTCTACAATATAAGAACGTGAAGAAAATAGAACAAGAGTTAAAATACATCAACAAACAAATGAGGCCGGGCATGGTGGCTCATGCCTTTAATCCCAGCATTTTGGGAGGCCTAGGTGGGTGGATCACTTGAGCTCAGGGGTTTGAGACCAGCCTGCCAAACACAGTGAAACCCAATCTCGACTAAAATTACAAAAATTAGCTGGGTATGGTGGGACGAACCCCTGATCCCAGCTCCTCAGAGGGCTGAGGCAGGGGAATTGCTTGAAGCTGGGAGGGGCATGTGGCAGTGAGCTGAGATCACACCTCTCCAGCCTGAGCAACAGAGTGAGACTCCATCTGAAAAAAAATAAAAATAAAATAAAAAATTCTATTCAAGAAAAAGTGCTGACATATCCAACAGGAAAATTAAAAATAATAATAATAAGGTCCTTTGAGACAAACATTCCACAAGAGGCAAATAAGGAAACAAATAAAAATTACAAATAATAAACTGAGCAGAACCACAGGGGAAAGAAGTTAAAAATTTACAAGTGAGTAGTCTAAAGGAATCTGAAGGGCACTCAGAATTTTTCTTGAGTCTCTTTCCCTATATTATCATACTATCAGCCAACCAGCTGAACAAGCTCAGGTAGCCAGTGTCCCTTCTGCAGATGGCAGCTTCACCTTCCTGATCCTACAGCAACTGGACTGCAGTGGAATCAACCACCCCGTACCCTGGAGAGAGGCGGGTGGGGAAGGCTCACGCCAGGCCTAGCCTCTCACACACCACTTCCCCTGGGGCGCCTGGAGGCACTACTTACCTAAGATGCCAAAGAGATACTTCTTAATGATCACTTCACTGAGGAAGTAAAGGTTAGCATGAAAGGACAACTTCATCCTGCTGCTGTTACCCGGGATGGCTGAGTTCCTCCACCTGCTTGGTGATGAAGGGAGAAGAAGTAGGGACACAAAGAGACCATTTCAGCTAGCTGGGCTGAAGCGGGCCTGCTAGCTGCTGGAGGGAAGTATGCATTTCCACTACCCAGCTTGCCCACTGAGACACCATGACCTGGGATCCAGAGGAACCCCTGAGTCCTGACCTCTACCCTAGACCCAGGCTTCCCAGCCTGACCTGCAAATCCGTCATGCAGCTCAGCAAGTAAGCAAGGCTGTATGGTGGCTTGTGATCTGGGGGTGGGGGGTGGAACTTCTGGGTGTGCTGCGCAACCTGCCTCTGGTCAAAGAGCCTCCAGATGATTGAGTGAGTGTGTGGTGAAACACCCTGGAACTCTGCAAGAGGGCAGAGAGGGTGGGGTAGGGCTCTCCGGCAGACCTTTGGCCTGGCACCCTTTCTTGGTGGTCCTCTGGCTGTGTCTGGCATGGGGGCACTTCACAACTGTGGTGGTCTTGGGGGTGGGTGGAACGAGGCCGAGAAAGCCTATGCTGTCCAGGGGCCAGCCACCGAAGAATTGCTCAGGAGGTTAGCGGGCAGGCTGGGTGGTGTGAGGCGGTTGCTTCCTCGGGATTCTGGAGCTGCACGAGGCCCTTGTGTGCTGGCTGCTCAGCAGGGTCAGCTGCTCTCTGAGTGTATGGTGTTCTCCTCAACTCTCTGAGGGGTGGATGACTCCCCATGAGGAAAGTGCTGTGGGTAGAAGGGGCCGCAGGGCCGTGCCTGGTGGTCCCCATGGGACTCTTGTGGGTGCGACAGAGGTTATATACATGCTCAGGGCCTACTACACCCCTCTGGGGGCAGGGCCAGCAAAAGCGAGGAAAACGTGTCTGGGGAGCTGGTGCCTGCCTTGCAGGGGAGGGCAGCCCCGCGTCCCATGAACCCGAGTCCTGAGAACCTGCAAGGGCAGGGATCTCCCCAGAAGCCGGAGATGCCCTGCCATCTGGGGCATGAACGGAGCCCAGCTCCAAGTGAAGGACCTCCGGCGAATCCGTTGCCAGCCAGGGCTTGCTGGGGCCAGGGTGCTGGGCCCGCTGGTCCACCTGCTGCCGCTCCTCGGTGTCAGCCTCCTCCTCGGCCACCCTGTCCACGTCCACTGTTATGTCATCCATCACCAGCACTGCCTCCTGCCGCAAGGCTGCCTCCTAGCTCTTCGCCCCAGCTGCCCTCCCTTGCAGAGCCTCCAGCTTGAACTTGGCCCCTCCTGGGGGCTCTCACAGACCATACCCTGTGGCGTCCACCCCAAGACCCCGGCATCGCTGGACTCCCCGCGAGGCCCGGGGGCCTCCCATGCTGAGAACCCCAGACGGCGCCTACGTGGACCCAGGGTTCCTGGGGAGCCCCACCGGGCTCGCTGCCCTCGGCACTTGCCGTGGGGCCCAGGTCCCCAGCGGGGTCAGCTGCGCACAGGAGCCCAGGAGCAGGAGGCGGAGGCCCTGGTCTTACAGAGCCCAGCCAGCAGGCACCACGGCCGCTGCTGCGCTTGCGGTAGCCTCTGGGTCCACAAGGTGTGTCCAGGGCACTGGAAGCGAGGTCCTTTGGAATGCTCCTGGGCGTCCAGCATCCTCAGGGAGGAAGCAAGGTACTCGGAGCCTGTCTGTGCATAGACCTGCAAGAGTCCGAGCGAGAGTTTCCACCGCCGGAGCGGACAAATTCCACTCCAGCAAGATATTAGGCAACTGTCCTCCCAGGCGCCTGCCCCGCCCACTTCCTCAAGCCTCTCCGCAGCCCTCGCCCCAGCAGCCAGCGCTGGTGCCCCTCTCTCTCCTCTCGATCTTGATCTTGGAACACTCAGTACCGTCTACCTGGCCTGCCGACTGAACTCAGATGCTTCATGTGTTCCCTGTGGGTCAATGGCCGGCCACACTCATGACGGCAGTCAGGGCACAGCGCTTCCATGCGCACAATTCCAAAGGGCAGGCAGCCCGCGTGTGCCCGCACCCAGCGCCGCCTGCCGCAAGCTCCCAGGGCTTCTCACGGAGGCTTGCCCGAGGAGGCTGGGGCTGCAGGCCAGCCGGGGGGCGTGGCCTCCAGGGACCCTCGCACTGACTGGCCGCTGGGGGAGGCCTGCGGTCTGCGTCGCGCTCAGACAGCCCTTTGGAGGCAGTTCGCCCTTGAAGTCCGGCGCATGCGCCCTGGGGGTCCGCCAAGCCACCCGCAGGCTCCCGCGAGCGCAGGAGAGCAACGAGGAGGCCTTGAGGGAGGAGGAGGAGGCGCTGCTGGTGGACGACGACATAATGGCGGAAGTGGAAGTGGTGGCCGAGGAGGAAGCCGATGTGGGGCGGGAGCAGCAGGACAAACGGGCACAGCCGGGGCCTGGACCCATGACGCCAGAGTCTGCACTGGAGGAGCTGCGGGCCGTTCAGCTGGAGCTGGAGCCTGTTAATGCTCGAGCCAGGAGGGCCTTTTCTCAGCAGACGGAAAAGCTGGAGCGCAGGCGCAAGCCCCACCTGGACCGCAGAGGCGCCATCATCAGGGGCATCCCCGGCTTCTGGGCCAATGCCGTATCCTTTTCAGCACTTTTTCTGTCTGTCCACTTCAAAGATGCCCTAGGGGAACTGGAAGTCACTTACGGGCAGCTCAGCGGGGATATGACTATTCTGGAAACCACGGTGAGGTGCCAGTTGCGAGTTGCGAGTTGCGAGTTGCGGCGTCAAAGTCTGGCTGTGGAAAGCCCGAGCGGTCGCGGGTCCTGCTCTCCGGCCTGCGGCACAGAGACCCTTCCTGATGCCGAGCAGCAGGAGTTTGAGTCGTCTTTTTGAAGAGCAGAAGCGACTTCTCGCCAGAAGAGTTTTTTCTGACAATCGAGCTATTGATAAGGGAGTGTGGTTGCTCCCCCTTGCCAGTCAGATCTGGGACAGGGCATTTTCGGGTATAAGCTGCTTCTGCCACTCCTGACACAGCAGCAGCCCTCTGCAGGTTGCCCCAGTCAGCCTCAGAATTATACACACTCCGTGAACCCACGAGGCCTTAATTCGGGGGAGGGGGTGGGGCAACAAAGGTCACACACTCAAGCAGATCTCAGAAATCCCGTACCCCAGACTTAGAGCTTCTTCCCTGTTCCTTCTGGCTCTTAGACCTGCTTCCCTGTTGTGTGTAGCTCTTACTTCCATCCATGCGAAGGCTCTTTGACCTATGTCAGATTGCGAACCACTCCCAGATGTCAGCCCTGATCACTGACCAAGATGAAGACATGCTTAGCTACATGATCACCTTGGAGGTGAGGCCGTGAAGACTGAGGCCAGAAGGTTTAGTGGGGAGGGGGAAGGGAAGCAACTCCTTGCTGTCAGCAACAGTGGGCACCTCACCTGAAAAGATACTTAAGCTTTCTCCCCCTTGTCCTGACAGGTGAAAGAAACAAAGCATCCTATTCATGTCTGCAAGATCGTGTTGTTCTTTCCAAGCAACCCCTAGTTCCGGAATAAAGTGGTTACCAAGGAGCATCTCGTGAACTTCACAGGTGACTGGTGGCCTCCCAGGAGGGAATGTGGTGGGTGGGTGGATCATTGCCAACGTGCGCGAAAGGAAGGTGGTGGATGGGCGGATCAAGCCCATTTCCCGCAAAATCCCCTCTCTGTAGAATACAGGCCTTCTCATTCCACTCCAATTCAGTGCTATCAGCGTTATGAACGTGAGGCCTATCGCGGCAGACACCACAACTGCAGCCATAACTTCTTCAACTGGTTTTCCGACCACAACTTCGCAGGATCTAACAGGATCGCTGAGGTGGATCGTCCCTGGGAAACATCAGGAATGACCCCCGTGTGTTTCCAGCTACTTGGCTCACCAGTCTGAGTCCTGATGAGGCCTTTCCCAATTGATTCCTCTGATAGATCGTAAGTAAGGACCTGTGGCGCAATCTCCTGCAATACTGCATGAGGATGAAGCCACCTGAAGAGGGAACAGAGATTTCAGGTGAGCCGTTCAGTTGGAGCTAGAGCTGACTGATCCTCAGGATGAAGAGGTGGACACACCTCTATGCAGAGAGCCTGGATGGATGCTCGATTCGGAAACGTAGAAATTCCTTGACAGGGAGGCAAAGAGTGACAGAATCCAGTACATTCAGGGCATTTGGGCTGAAAGAGGCACATCAGAGTCTGCACTGCTCGGCAGGTTAGAGCTGGGGAGTCTTAAGCCCATGGAAGCAGAGTCCATGTCCAGACTCACTGAAAAGTGAGGCTGAATCATTACCTTCAGTTTGTGGCACTTGTTTCCATGCCTGCCAACTCCACCGGCAGTCATCCTACCAGCCCCTTAAGGTTGGGCTCCCTGGATATGCCTCCTTGCCACAAACCACAATGACTGTTTCGACTGATGTTCTTCTACTTTAGCCGGATCAGATTTCTGTGTGCTTTTACTGGACTATGTGTCTTGTTAGCTGACTTTGGTAACAGAGAGAAAATGCTGGCAGTGGGGCAGGTGTGACAGAAAACAGCTTGTAACATATGGTAGGAGGTAGTTTAGGAGATCACAAATGGGAAAGCGTAGTCTTTTCTGGGCAGACCCTAGAATTAAAACATTTAAAACTATTGCTCAGAGGAAATGCATTTTGACATGCAGTTGTGTTTCTCTAGGGGAATCCCAGATTTCGAGTGGAATATGGTGGTGTGCCGGACTTTACCTGAAACAGCAGAACTCCTGAAAAGTTACTACATTATTCAGATGTCAGTACTCCACATGGTCCTATGCACAGGAAATAAAAGAAAGATCCTGTCATAAAGGAATGCAGACAGCAAGGGGGGTAAACTTGGATTTTATGGAGTGAAAATAAACACTGTCAAGGATGTGTGACTCTGTGTGTGTGTGTGTGTCTGGGGGAGGGGTTGTATCTTGTGTCGCTATGTGTATTGGGGTGTGTGTGTGTGTGTGTGTGTGTGTGTGTGTGTCTGCATCCACTGGATTCTAGTGTGATAATGGGTTGATCAATCCATGTGCTTCATTCTCTGCATCGTCTGCAGTGGAGCCGGGCCTCTGAAGTTGTAGATTGAATGGGTGTGGTGCATTTTGGATTCTTCCTAGAGGACAGAGTTGGGGAGGCAAAATAAATAGAAGACAGTGAAGTTGGAGGCTTGCTTTCTGCTACAGAAGCAGCAATAGTTCAAGGAAAGGGGATAATGGCACTAAGATATCCAGGGCCCAGTTTTCTTGGAAAAGGCACCTCCAAAATCCTTTGTTTGGGGTATCATAAGACACATTAAGCTAGAAGAAGATGATGGAAATCTTGAAGTTCACTTATGTGTTGAATTCACATGTTCTTCTTGTACAGCTGAATGCATAATCACCTCTCTGGTGATTTTATGGGACAATCTTCCTCTCGAGTCCCAGCAACGTGATAATAAACGGGCATGTGGGGTGTATGGAGGGACTGTGAGAAAGGATACAGACACATGTGGTAAGGCATTTGGGATACACCTTTTTAAAATTTGTTTCTTCAGGCATAGGTGACTAAGGGAAAACACAGACATGCAGAGGTGAGGGGAATGGGGGTGGATCCATGAAATACAAGAACGCCAGCAGGTCCATGCATGGACTCTCTGTCCCTTGATGACCCAGGTTATGGACACTGTTGTTGATGTTTACATCTTCAGATGGATTAAGCTTTTCTCCAAGATTCTTTATTAGGTCAGGAGTGAAGATGGTTTGTAACTAACACCATTGCGAGTGCATTTTGTTCCTTGCTAACTCTAGTGAGGATCTATCCTCACTCATGAATGGCGCTGTATATTTTTTCTGGAGCGCAGAGCCCTTTTACTTTCTGTGGCATGCTGTGTTTTTTTGTTTGTTTGTTTGTTTGTTTGTTTGTTTTTTGTAGCATACTTTGCACAACACTAATAATGTAAAGAGAAGGAACCCAAAGTGGCAGAGCATATGTTACAAGCCTCACACAGGAGGACAAAACATAACAGCCTTCCTTCTGGAGTGAGTGGCTGGTACGAAGGAACATCTGTGTCTCTGCACAGGACAAGGAGTTGTCTCTGCCACAGAAGGGGAGGGGGATTTCAGTGGTGGGTGGAGAACTTTCCTCTCCATTCCTAGATAGAACAGTTCCTGCACGAGCATCCGCCTTGGAGAGGCACTAATAGAGTGCTAACCTTCTTGTGCCATATGGACTCTGGTCACCACAGCTTCTGTGAGAAGAGCTGTGTTGTCTCAGGGAAGAGGGTTTGATGGTCAAAGTTCTTGCAGTTTTTGTGTTGCCTTCCATATGCATTACAGACCTCCTGCTGGGTATCAGCAGTTGAGCTTTGAAAATCTATAGCCCAGTTTTGCCCTTGTTCCATGCAGGCAGCTGAGGCTCTTGAGTGAGAGTGTTGACCTCCTCTGACTGCCATCCCCATGACTCACCAATGCAGGAGAAACAGGTTTTCTCCGCAATTTACTCCATAAACAGCGGGAACACTTTGTTCTCGCAAGCTAGCCTCTCTGCTACTGTGTGCTGGTGAAAGGACACCGCTGCACAGTAGAATAACCTGACAGTGGGAGTCGAGCAGCAGATTGGTGTGTACACTCAGGGCAGCTCAGATTGGGAAATGTCTAGGGACTTACCTGTTACGGGGACATCCGGAAAGGTCTTGCCCCAATTTAACGCATAAGAAAAAAGTGAGGAAAGGGTCTTGCCATGATTTTCCTAGGAGGTAACTACATAATGAGAAGATTTTAAGTAAATCCCAGGACCAGTTTTGGGGCTGGTCTTTTTTAAAGTGGTGGTAGGGGAAGACCTTTTCCCACGGAAGATAGCAAACCATCAATTATCCCCTATGGATGGGAGTGTTGGGACAGGTGGCTCAGGTGCATTGGCCACCCCACAAAGTGAGTGCAGCTGACTGCCCTTCTTCCTCGAATCCTACATGCAATTCAGTCTAGTGATTTCACATGGGTCCCAATGTCTTATCAGAGAATGTGCTTGACTCTACCATTGGTCTAATAAAAATAATTAGACACCTTTTCTTTGTGCTATGTAAACTTTCTGAAAATCTTATCTTGGCCAGTGTGGTGCCCACACCTTCAATCCCAGCACTTTGGGAGTCCGAGGTGGGCAGATCACCTGAGATCTGTAGTTCAAGACCAGACTGACCAACACGGAGAAACCCAATCTCTACTAAAAATACAAAATTTGATCAGATGTGCTGGTGCATGCCTGTGATCCCAGCTACTCGAGATGCTGAGGCAGGAGAGTCACTTGAAACCTGCAAGGTGGACGTTGAGTTGAGCCGAGATACAGCACTGCACTCCACTTGGACAGCAAGCCTGAAACCCCATCTAAAAAAGAATGTGTTTTAAGCTCTGGGGAACAGGAAAAAGTGTGCAGCTTGGTTACATAGGTAAATGTCTTTCAAGTTGCTTTGCTGAAACAGACAAACCATCACCTAGATATTAAGGCCACCATGCCTGAGCTATTGCTCCTGATGCTCTTCCTCCCACCACTCACACTGAGAGGTGCTGGTGTGCGATGTTCCCCTCCCTGTGTCCATGTGTTCTCATCTTTCAGCTCCCACTTAGGAGTGAGATCATGCAGTGTTTGGATTTCTGTTCCTGTATTAGTTTGCCGAGAATGAGGGTTTCCAGATCCATCGACGTCCCCACAAAAGACATGATGTCATGTATGAACATATTTCTAAAGGCTTTCCTAGAAAAACAGAGCATACAGCTATACTCACATACATAGCAGCATGATTCACAACAGCCCAAATATGGAAAAAACACAGGTGTCCAATCTATGGATGAGCAGGTAAACAGAATGTACTCTGTGCACTCAGTGGAATACTATACAGCCAGGAAAAGGGATGAAGCTCAAACACAGGCGGCAGTGTGGATGAACCTTGAAGACATCAGGCTGAATGAGAGAAGCCAGACATGAAAGGCCACATAGTGTATGACTTCATTTATCTAAAATGTCTAGAACAGGCACAGATTTCAGAGACAAAAACTAGAACTGAGTGGCAGAGAGTAGGAAGGTGGAATGGGGAACTGGTGTTTCTCTTTTTTTCTTTCTCTTTGTTTGACTTGCAGTCTTCCTCTGTCAGTCAGATTGGAGTACAGTGGCTCCATCTTGGCTCACTGCAGCCTCCACCTCCCAGGTTCATGCAATTCTCTGCCTCAGCCTCCCAAGTAGCTTGGAATTACAAGCGAGTGCCACCAAGCTCAGTGATTTTTCCATTTTAGTAGAGACAGGGTTTCACCATTTTGGCCAGAATGGTCTTGATCTCTTGACGTCCTGATCTGCCGGCCTTGGCCTCCCAAAGTGCTGGGGTTATAGGCGTGAGCCTCCTTGCCTCCCACAGAAATTGGTGCTTAATGTGGACAGTTTTTGTTTGGGAAGATGGAAACATTCTGGAGGTGGATGGTGATGATGGTTGTATAATTATTTGAATGTACTTATTACCAGTGAATTGCACTCTTTAAAATAGCTGAAATCATAAAGGCCATATTGTGTGTGCTCTACAGCAATGATAAAAAATTATATTTCTGTTGACAGGAAAAGAAGCTTTCGTCTGTGGAAAAGGATAACATTTAGCTGGCAACAATGAACACTGCACAACACACACACACACACACACACACACACACACACACACACATATATATATATATATGTGTGTGTGTGTGTGTGTGTGTGTGTGTGTGTGTGTGTGTATTTGAGATGGTGTCTGACTCTTTCACCCAGGCTGGAGTACAATGGCAAGATCTCAGCTCACTGCAACTTCTGCTTTCGTGGTTCAAACGATTATCCTGTCTCAGCCTGTGAAGTAGCTGGGATTATAGACACAAACTCCATGACAATTTTGTCAGCCTGTTTTTTTTTTTTTTTTCTGCCTTTCTTGCTTTTCACCTTGTGACTGATCCTTTTCATTTACAGGCAATCGACTCTCCTTATAGAGAGCATCAATTTGGCTAAACAGGACACCCAATGCACCCACCTGGTATCAACTGGGTAACAAAATCGATCCTTTCTTGGAATTCCGGCGATACTTATTATCAAAAGTGAATTGCATAAAAACAAGTGCAGATGGTTGTAGATGTGTGGTGTTACTTCTGAGGCCTCTGTTCTGTTCCATTGGTCTATATGGCTGTTTTGGCACCAGTACCGTGCTGTTTTGATTACTGTAGCATTGTAGTATAGTTTGAAGTCAGGTAGCATGACATCCCCCAGCTTTGTTTTTTTTTATTTATTTTTTTATTTTTTTTAGTGTGGTTTTGGTTATTTGGGCTTTATTTTGTTTCCATGTCAAGTTACGCGGCACTGTTTACAATAACAAAGAGTAGGAACTCATCCAATTGCCCATCACTGATAATCTGGATAAAGAAAATGTAGCTCAGATGCATCAGGGATACTATGCAGCCATAAAAAAAGGATGAGTTCATGTCCTTTGCAGGGACATGGATGAAGCTGGAAACCATCAGTCTCAGCAAACTGACACAGGAAGAGAAAACCAAACACTGCCTGTTCTCACTCATAAGTGGGAGTTGAACAATGAGAACATACGGACACAGGGAGGGGAACAACACACACTGGGGCCTGTCAGAGGGTATGGGTTAGGGGAGTGATAGCAGGGTGTGATGGGCCTAGGGGAGGCATAGCATTAGGAGAAATATCTAATGTAGACGATTGGGGTGATGAATGCGGCAAAGTACCATGCCAAGTGTATACATATGTAACAAACCTGAATGACCTGCACATGTACCCCAGAACTTAAAGTATATTAATAATAAAAAACAAACAAAAATCCATGTGTGGGGCGTTCTCTGGGGCACACATTAATAGAAGCTTTCGGGTTTTCTCATAATGCATTTTTCCCTGAATGTTTTTCTTCATCTTCTCTGAGTTCCGGGGACACAGCCCTGTCTCTACTCT
This sequence comes from Saimiri boliviensis, assembly GCF_048565385.1. Lineage (NCBI taxonomy): Eukaryota > Metazoa > Chordata > Mammalia > Primates > Cebidae > Saimiri > Saimiri boliviensis. Next base: position 16,011,073 of record NC_133471.1, on the reverse strand, counting down.
TCCCAGTCAGGGGGTGTTTTCAACCCAAATGGGGTTAATAGGCTACCCGGCAAGTCAACTCAGCATGCACCCCGTTTTACTCCCCATAAACCGTTGTTTATTCTCTGGCAAGATGGATGCTGTTCATATCTGCTTTCAAAATGACAGGTAAACATTACTAGTTAATGAGTGCTATTAGCAGATACATATCTGTAATTCCATCTGCAGAGTAATTTCCTTTCCAGTAATGCAATTTGCAAATGTGAGTGATGCAGTAGCTTCCATCTCTGCAGATTACCAGCTCAGCTTTGGCCTCCTCCTCTCTCGGATGATTCGGGGTGGTTGGAGGCAGCCGGGTTCCCTTCAGAGCCGGAACTCTCCAGAGCCGATATTTGCTTGTCTTTCTGGATTCTGAGCACATCTTGGACAGTGGTAACCTTCTGGAATGATCCTGCCTTCCCACAAGAGATTGACATCCCTGGCCACCCAGACACGGCTTCCTCAGACAGGACAACCTGGCTTGCTCTCCCTAAATTCCTTCTAACGGATATCATCAGTTCACAGAAGAACCAGGAGCATTGTTGGACAATGTAACAAGCACATTAAAAAGAAAAAATAAGGTGTGTGTGGAGGGGATGTGGTGGCTCACACATGTCATCCCAGCAATGTGGAAGGATGAGGCGGGTGGATCACCTGAGGTCAAGACCATCCTGGGCAACATGGGGAAACACTGTCTTTATGAATACAAAAAATAGGCTGGATATGGTGGCTCATGCCTATAATCTCAGCACTTTGGGAGGCCAAGAAGGGCAGATAACCGGAGGTCAGGAGTTCAAGACCAGTCTGGACAACATGGTCAAACCCTGTCTCTAGTAAAAATACAAAAAAATAGTCTGGGTGAGGTGGCTCACGCCTATAATCCCACCACTTTCGGAGGCCAAGGCGGGTGGATCCCCTGAGGTCAGGATTTCAAGACTAGCCTGGCCAACATGGTGAAACACCAACTCTAATAGCATAGGAAAAAAAAAAAATCAGCCAGGCGACGTAGCAGTTGCCTGTATTTACAGCTACTTGGGAGGCTGAGACAGAAAAATAGCTTGAACTTGAACCCTGGAAGTGGAGGTTGCAGTGAGCTGATATCACAGAACTGTACACTAGGCTGGGTGACAAACTGACACCCTGTCTCTATCTTTAAAAAAAAGAAAGAAGCAAAATAAAAGGAAATAAAGGAAAAGAAATGGATTTTATACACAACATATAATAGTATGCAGTCATGAAAAATAAGAAAATAATACCTTTTGCAGCAAGTTGGGTGGAGCTGGAGAAGACTCCTAAGCAGTGTAATTCAGAAACAGAAAGAAAAATATTGCATGTTCTCATTTATGAGAAGAAACTGCGCTATGATACAAAAGGGCACACGGAATAAAATAATAGACAGTGGAGTCTCAGAAGCTGAGAAGATAGGAGCGGGGTGAGAGATGAAAAATTATAAGCCAGCATACATCCTGTCCAGGGAGAAGGCTAGCAGCAGGGCCACGGAGGAGAGTCCCACAAAGAGTATCCCATACGGACAGATTGTGGGAAGTAGAAAACTTCCTTTCTAAAGTTCCTTTCTTCTTAAAGAACAAGTGTGCTCATAACTTTGTGAAGCCCTATCCTATATACCTGTTAGACATGGTGTGCTCACAAGCACATATTACACTCTATGACCTTGTACTTTAACCAAGATGTCTGTGCTGGACTTGGCCACTGGCATGTCCCAGCTCTACATTGCTTTAGCTGTTCAGAGAAGTTTTAACTTGTTAGCCAATTGTGTTCTAGTTAGATGGTGAGGTCTGGCTTCAGCCAAGGGAGATCAGACACAGCAGCAAGGACGACCCCACATGCATCAGGGATAAATGTGTGTGTTTTCCTTTTTTCATTTTACTGTCATGGCATGATGGCTAGTGAGGGTCCCCTTCCCGCAGCCCAGGAAGCAAAAATTGCATTGCTGAAAGATCCTTTGTCTCAGTTCTGATTTCTCTTTCCGACACCGAGCATCAATTTCCACCACAGATGTTCTCCTTCTCACAAACAGACGTCCCAAAGAGTGGTTGGGATTTGCTGGGGAAACTGAGTCATGGTGCCCTTCCTCCTGGGATCCCTCCAGGAAGTCAGTCTGGATAGAGCAGTGTGGTAATGCCAGAAGCTAATCCCACCTAACAGCTCCCTGGAGGGCAGCTTCCAACACCCTCTGCTTTCAAAGCCTCCGGCTCAGGTCAGAAATGCTGCCTTTTCTCAAAGATCGGAAAGCCATGTGTTTATTGGAGTGTGTCTAAGCACATATCCATCTCTCCCTTTCCTGAAGTGAGGATGACCCAGATGGAAATGGGAACTGAGGCAGATGTCAGCTGCGAGGAACCATATCTGGGAACCCTGCTTCTGCGTGTATCCGTCTAAGGGGGTGCCAGCCTGTGCCCGGCTGCTACTTATTAATATGGGTTTCCACGTGCCTGGGTGGAGAGGTCATCCCCAAGCCTCTCAGGCTTGTAGTCCCTCGGTTTCCTTGGTAACTAACTCCAAATGCACCAAAGCTGGGCTCTGCTCCTCCTTCCCTGCTGTTGGAGGGCTGGGCACAGGCTGGCCAGGTGGCCAGCTCCTCACCTCACCTGTGCACTCCAGAGCCAGGGGGGAGGATTTTGATCACGAGAGGCACCTGTCCCACGAAGACCCTTCATGCCATGATCACAGGGCCCTGCTAAACCCTGGGGATGACATACCCCCAGATCTGCCGGAGAGTATCTCATTCTTTTCTCCAAAGTCTACAATGTGGAAGAAACTATGGATCTAGGTGTGGATTCCTTCTTGGTTTATTTGATTTGTTGTTTTATATTTTTTTATTTTTATTTTTTTGAGAAAGAACCTATGGATGTATTTGTTCTCTCATTCTTGTTTTATTTATTTAATTTTACCCTTTTTTTTTTTTTTTGAGAAGAAATGAAGGTTTGTGTATGGATTCTTTCTCACCTTAATTAATTAATGTTCTTTGTGTTTGAGAAGAAATGATGGATCTATGTCTGGATTCATTTATACTTTAATTAATTACTTTTATTTTCTTTTTGAGAAGAAACTATGCATCTATGGATTGATTATTCTCATTTTATTTCATTAATTTTATTGATTTTTTTGAGAAGAAACTATGGAATTTGGTGCTGATTAATTCTTACGTTTTTGAGAAGAAACGATGGATCTATGTACGGACCCATTCTTAGTTTAACTAATTGTATTTTCCTTTTGAAAAGAAACTACACATCTATGTATTGATTCATTCTTCTTTTATTTAATTAATTAATTTTATTTTTTTAGAAGAAGTTATAGATCTGAGTGCAGATTCATTTTTGTTTTATTAAGTTAATTTTATTTTTTGAGAGGAAATCATAGTTCTAGGTAGAGATTCATTTTCACTTCATTTAATTAATTTATTTTATTTACTTTTTTGAGAAGATATGATGAATCTAGTTGCTCATTCTTACTTGTTTAATTTAATTAAGTAATTGTATTAATTTTGTAGGAAGAAATTGTGGATCTAGGGATTCATTCATTCTTACTTTAATTAATTAATTTGCTTTAATTTTTTAGAAGAAACAACAGATGTAGGTGGTGATTCATTCTTGTTTTATTTCAATAACTTTATTCATTTTTTGTGAAGAAAGTTTAGCTCTACCTGTTGATTCATTCGTATTTAATTAATGAATTTGCTGTGATATTCTCACTCTGTGTCACTCAAGGTGTGAGAGAATATTCCCAGCACATGACATAATTATTTTTTATTTATTTATTTATTATATTTTTTGGAGATAGGGTATAGGTCTTTTTACCCTAGACGAGAGTGCAGTGGTGAGATCTCGGCTCACGACAACCTCAGCTTCCTGGGTTTCAAGTGATTCTCCGGCCTCAGCCTCCCATGTAGCTGAGATTACAGGTGCCTACCACCACACCCAGCTAATTTTTTATTTTTAGTAGAGAAGAGGTTCATCATGTTGACCAGGTGGGTCGGGGTCTCCTGATCTTGTGATCTGCCCGCCTGAACCTCCCTAACTGCTGGAATCACAGGTGTGAGTCACCACACTCAGCCATATTGTTTTATTATTATATTATTATTATTATTACTATTATTCTGAGATGGTATTTTGCTCTTGGTGCCCAAGCTGGTGTGCAGCAGCATGATCTCATCTCACTGCAACCTCCACCCTCAGGTTCAAGTGATTCTCCTGCCTCAGCCTCTGGAGTAGATGGGTGACAGCTGCTGGCCACCATGCCTGGCTCAGTTTTGCGTTGTTAGTAGAGTTGCGGTTTCACCATGTGGGCCATGTTGGTCTTGAACTCCTGGCCTCAAGTTAGATTTACTTATTTCTAGGAGTAGCAGACGTCGTAAGTGTTGAGTAGGACAGGTAACTCAATGTCTATGCTCAAAACCTTAATTTTGGGCTGGGCTTGGTGGCTCACACCTTTAATCCAGGAAATTTGTTAGGCTGAGGTGGGTGTATCACCTGATGTAGGGAGTTCGAGACCAGCCTGACCAACGTGGTGACACCCAGTCTCTATGAGAAACACAAAAATTGTCCGGTCCCAATGTCGGGTGCCTGTAGTCCCAGGTACTCGTCAGCCTGAGGCAGGACAATTGCTTGAGGCAGGACAATTGCTTGAGCCTGGGAGGTGGAGGTTTCAGTCAGCTGAGCTGTAGCCACTGAACTCCAGGTGGGCAGCACACTGAGACTCCATCTCAAAAACAAAACAAAACAAAACATAATATATTCTGAGTAATGGCTCTTCTCCGTCTGTCCCCTAGACTTTGAAAAGGGAAGACATGTATTTTGGGAAATTTTTTAATGTTTATAATTTTTGGAGATGGAGTGCCACACTGTCACCAGGCTGGAGTACAGTTGTGCCACGTCAGCTCACAGCAGCCTCTGCCTCCCAGGTTCAGATGATTCTCCTCCCTCAGCCTCCAGAGTAGCTGGGATTACAAGTGTGAGACAACATGCCTGCCCTTAGGAGATGCATTTTCTGTGAATTTTCCTGAGTGCAAGGGTGTTACAGACATAACATCCTTCAGCAAACGTAAAGAAAAGACAGGAATTCCACCAAATTACAGAAAATCCACCAGATTTGCACACAGCAAATCTCTAGGTTACACAGATTAAAGATTCCCACCTTGTTTTTTTTTTTTTTTTTTTTTTTTTTTTTTTTTTTTTTTTTTTTTTTTTGAGACGGAGTTTCGCTCTTGTTGCCCAGGCTGGAGCGCAATGGCGCAATCTCGGCTCACCGCAACCTCCGCCTCCTGGGTTCAGGCAATTCTCCTACCTCAGCCTCCTGAGTAGATGGGATTACAGGCACGCGCCACCATTCCCAGCAAATTTTTTTGTATTTTTAGTAGAGACGGGGTTTCACCATGTTGACCAGGATAGTCTCGAACTCTTGATCTCGTGATCCACCCACCTCAGCCTCCCAAAGTGCTGGGATTACAGGTTTGAGCTACCGCGCCCTGCTGTTTGTTTTTTGAGATAGAAATTTTGCTCTTGTTACCCAGGCTGGAGTGCATAGGCACCAGCTGGGTTCACTGCAGCCTCCCCCTACCAGGTTCAAATCATTCTCCTGCCTCAGCCTCCCGAGTAGTTGGAATTACAGGAATGTGCCACCATGCCTGAATAATTTTATCTTTTTAGTAGCAGCAGGTTTCTCCATGTTGGCTATGCTGGTCTCGAACTCCTGAACTCAGATAATCCTCTCTCCTTGGCCGACCAAAGTGCTGTGATGAGAGAAGTGAGACACTGTGCCTGACCTAAGTTATGATGATGCTTATTATTATTGAGACAAGTATGGCCTGTTGCTTAGGTTGGAGTGCAGTGGCTTGATCTCAGCTCACTGCAACCTCTGCCTCCTGGGTTCAAGGGATTCTCCTTCCTCAGTCTCCCAAGTAGGTGGGATTATAGGCACATAACACCATGCATTGCTAATTTTGTATTTTTAGTAGAGATAGGGTTTTACCATGTTGGTCAGGCTGATCTTGAACTGATGGCCCCAGGTGATCCTCCTTCCTCAGACTCACAAAGTGCTGGGATTACAGGCCTTAGCCACCCTGCCTGGCCTCGAAGTTACTTTTATCTCTACCTCCTTTAAGTTTTCTGCTTGCATGCTCTGAAGCCTGTGAGTCCCTTTGCTCTGTACAGAAAATGTCCCTCTTACCAGCCCTTTCCAAAAAGCTGTCTCAATTTTCTGGAAACCTCCAGTTCGGTATCTGTCATCCACACACATTTTTGTCACCAAAGACCCACTTTTCTCCCCAGAACAATGGTTGTCTTTCTCAAAGGGCCTTTCACTCTGCAATCAGAAGGGATTTCTAAAAAATTAATTTCCATGTCTGCCTTGGGACAGTTTTTGATGAGCATGGTGGACTTCTGTCTGGCAGGCTGGAGTTATCACAGTCTTGGGAGCATTCTGACAGGGTTTTTAGGCTCAGTAATACCCCTGCAAAGACTACCTCAGAGGGGACACAGTTTCCTGTTATTTCTAATCGGGACCCTGAGTGAAGCTTTTCCTGTGTCTACAAGCAGGAAAGCAGGAGGCTCTTTCCCCTGATTGTCTTTTTTTAGAAGTGTCTGTTCCTATCCTTCACCCACTTTTGGATGGGATTCAATCTGACACAAGAACAGAAAATCAAACACTGCATGTTCTCACTCATAAGTGAGTGTTGAGCCACAAGAACACATGGACACAGGGAGGGAAACATCACACACTGTGGCCTTTCTCGCAGGTGTGGGGGCTAAGAAAGGGACGCAACAGTATGGGAATTGGAGCGGGATGGCAGGGGCTGTGCACTGGGGGGAATAGCAGGGGGTGGGGCTTATGCTTATGGCCAGAATGGCAGGTGTTTGGAGGGTAGGTCAGGAATAGCAGTTGGTGGGGACGTAGGGGACAAAGAGCAGGGAGTGGAAGCTAGGGGAAGAATAGCAGGAGTTAGGGGCTAGGGGAGGGACAGCAGGGCAGTTACGGGACTAGGGGAGGAATAGCAGGGTGTTAGGGCTTATGGGAGGGATAGCAGGGTGTGGGGACTAGAGGAGGGACAGCAGGGGTTGGGGGTTAGGGTAAGGATAGCTTGGGGATGGGGGACTAGGGGATGGACAGCAGGGGGTTGGCTCTAGGGGAGGAATAGCAGGGGATGGGGGCTGGGGAGGGATAACAGTAGCAGAAACCCCTAAAGTAGATGATGGGGTGATGAAGGCAACAAACCTGAGACGCATATACACCTATGTAATAAACCTGCACGTTCTGCACGTGTACCCTACAACTTTAATAATAATTATTTTAAAAGCAGGAGGTTCTTTCCCCTGAGGATTAGGCACCTACTTCATACTTGGGGCCTCTTTGGATCCTGTTTTCTTTTCTATTTTTTTTTTCTTTTGAGATGGAGTCTCACTATGCTGCCCAGTGTGGAATGCAGTGGCATCATCTCGACTCACTGCACTCTCTACTTCCTGGGTTCAAGTGATTCTCCAGCCTTAGCCTCATGAGTAGCTGAGACTACAGGCACCTGCCACCACAGCAGACTAATTTATTTATTTTTTTAGTAGAGATGGGGTTTTACCATGTTGGCCAGGCTGGTCTCGACTTCCTGACTTATTATCCAAACACCTCGGTCTCCCAAAGTGCTGGGATTACAGGGATGAGCCACCAAACGCAGCCCTGGGAAAGTGTTTTCAAGAAGAAAACACTTGATGCCTTGATGGGAGCACTGGCAGACAACAAAGAAATGAAGGCAAACACTGAAGATTTTGATAGAAGTGAAATTGGAAAATATGTTTCTCATTGACTCCTGAATTGACAGTCAGATATTGTGTTACTACAGAATAATTTCTCCCCTACCCCCAATATTGCTCATGATGGAAATATTAGCAACTTTGGAAAACCTGAAAAAAAAAATTACTTTTCTTTGCATAGTGAATCTCATTCTTTCTCCCACGCTGGAGTGCTATGGTATGATCTTGGCTCACTGCAATGTCTACTTCATGGGTTCAGGTGACACTCCTGCCTTACCCTCCGAAGTAGCTTAGATTACAGGCAAACACCACCACACTGAGCCAACTTAAGTGTCGGTTTTTAGTACAGACTGCGTTTTACCATGTTGTCCAGGCTGGTCTCCAACTCCTGACCTACGGTGATGTGTCCACATCGATCTCTGAAAGTGATTGCAGGCGTGAGTCACTCTGCCCAGTCATGACCAGCTAATTTTTGTATTTTTAGTAGAGACAGGGTTTCATCATATTGGCCACGCTGGATTCAAACTCTTGACCTCAGGTGCTCCACCTGCCTCAGCCTCCCAAAGTGCTGGGATTACTGGGCTGAACCTCCACACCAGGTCTGGAAAAGCTGAAGAAACAAATAATGACACATTTCCACCTAGCTGTCACAATCACAGATCATTTTTGTGTCTCCATTACTCTTTGTCCTACTCTCTAGTTAATGATGATAAAAAAAATTATACATGTTTTCTCTGTACTATGTAAACTTTTTGAAAACCTCATTTTGGCCAGTGTGGTTCCCACACCTTCAATACCAGTACTTTGGGAGGCCGAAGTGTGTGGATCACTTGAGACCTGTAGTTCGAGGCCAGACTGACTAACACGGAGAAACCCAATCTCTACTAAAAATACGAAAATTAACCTGGCATGCTGATGCATGCCTTTGATCCCAGCTACTTGAGAGGCTGAGACAGGAGAATCTCTTGGAACCTGGGAGGTGGATGTTGACATGAGCCAGAATCACAGCACTGCACTCCACCTGGGCAACAAGGCTGAAACCTCATCTAAAAAAGAATGTGTTTTAAGCTCTGGGGAACACAGACAAGTGTGCAGCTTGGTTACATAGGTAAATGTGTGTCACGGTGGTTTGCTGCAGCAGCCAACTCATCACATAGGTATTAAGGCCATCATGGTTTAGCTATTTGCTCCTGATTCTCTTCCTGCCACCGCTTACCTTGAGAGGTGTTGGTGTGTGATATTCCCCTCCCTCTGTCCATGTGTTCTCATTTTTCAGCTCCCACTTAGGAGTGAGAACATACAGTGTTTCGATATCTGTTCCTGTGCAAGTTTGTCATGAATGAGGGTTTCCAGATCCATCAACATCCCCACAAAGGAAAAAAAGTCATGTGTGAACATGTTTCTCCAGGCTTTCTGAGAAAAACACAGCATACTGCTACACGCACATACATAGCAGCATGATTCACAACAACCCAAAGATGGAAATAACCCAGGTGTCCAATCCATGGATGAACAGGTAAACAGAATGTGCTCTGTGCACTCAGTGGAATACTATACAGGAAAAGGGATGAGGCTCAAACATAGGAGGCAGTATGGATGAACCTTGAACACATCAGGCTGAGGGAGAGAAGCCAGGCATGAAAGGTCACATAGCATATGGCTTCTTTTACCTAAAATATCTAGAACAGGCACAGATTTCAGAGACAGAAACTAGAACTCTGAGTGGCAGAGAGTAGGAAGATACAATGAGGAATTGATGTTTCTCCTCTTTTCTTTTTATTTTTGTTTTGACGTGCAGTCTTCCTCTGTCACCCAGACTGGAGTACAGTGGCTCCATCTTGACTCACTGCTGCCTCTGTCTCCTGGATTCAGGAAATCCTCTGCCTCAACTTCCCAAGTAGCTTGGAATTACAGCTGTGTGCCACCATGCTCATCTGATTGTTGTATTTTAGTAGAGATGGGGTATCACCCTGGTGTCCAGAATGGTCTTGATCTGTTGATCCCCTGATCTGCCCAGCTTGGCCTCCCAAAGTGCTGGGGTTACAGGTGTCAGCCTTCTTGCCCAGCCCAGAAGTTGGGTTTTTAATGTGGACAGAGTTTTGTTTGGGAAGATGGAAACATTCTGGAGGTGGATGATGATGAGGGTTGCATAATTATTTCAATGTACTTATTACCAATGAATTGGACTCTTAAAAGTGGCTGAAATGATAGACTTCATATGATGTGTGCTCTACTGCAATGTTAAAAAATTTTACTGTTAAAGACAACACACTTTTGTGGAAAGGGGTAGCATTTAGTTGGCAACAATGAGCATTGCACAATAGTTTATATATATATGTGTGTGTGTATATAGATATACATATATATGTATGTGTATATGCATGTGTGTATATATAATATCTATGTGTGTATACACACACGCACACACACACACACATATAGAGGGAGAGAGAGAGACAGACAGAGAGAGAGATAGAGAGAGGCGCGCGCACACACACACACAGAGAGAGAGAGAGAGAGAGAGAGAGAGAGACAGAGAGAGAGATTCTCACTCTTTTACCCAGGCTGGAGTACAATGGCACAATCTCAGCTCACTGCAGTGTCTCCCTCCTGGATTCTAGTGATTCTCCTACCCAAACCTGTAGAGTAGCTGGGATGATAGGCACCCAGCACTACAGCTGGCTAATTTGTGTGTTTTTACTTGAGATGGCGTTTCATCATGTTGTTAAGTATGGTCTTGAACTCCTGACATCAGGTGATTCACCCACCTCAGCCTCCCAAACTGCTGGGATTACAAGCAAGGCACCAGGTCTCTAATGTTTGTGATTTTAGTTGAGAAATGGTTCCACCAGGTGGGCCAGAGTGGCCTCAACCTCCTGACCTCAAGTTATCCACCTGCCTCAGCCTCCCAACCTGCTGGGACAACAGGCCTGAGCCACTGCACCTAGACACATTTGAGAGTTTTCCTTCAGATGTGCCATATTAAGAAGTCATCATGTGCTCTGATAGCTTCAGGTGGAAGACAGCAGTAAGTGTAAATTGTACCCACAGGATTATCTGTACTTCCACACTTCCAGAAGTTGAAGGAAAGAGATAAATGGGCCTTTCAAAGGCCCATTTTGCTTAGAAAAGCAAACCCCACTCAACAGGTGTTATAAGTTCTGAGAGACTGAACTTGAATCAACTTCCATTATTCCTTGGCCAGACAGCAATGGGCATGTATGCTAACCATAATATACATTCAATGTTTTACAAAGAAGGTCTGATTTTCTGGTACATGATTTTTTTTGTCACAATAAAGAGTCATTATTGGGTGGAAAGTATTTTACAATATGTTTTCTGTAGCACTCATGAGACATGCAATAGTGCTTTTGTTTAAAAAACAAAACTTTTTTGTTTAAAAAACAAAGGAACAGTGCCTCATGCTTGTCATGCCATCATTCTGGGAGGCTGTGATGGTTGGATCACGAAGTCGGGAGTTCCAGCTAAGCCTGGCCAGAAGGGTGAAACCCTGTCTATGCTAATTATATGAAAAATTAGCTGGGCATGGTAGCCGGTGCCTGTAGTCCCAGCTACTCAGGGTGCTGTGGCAAGAGAATCGCTTGAACCCAGGAGGCGGAGAGGTTGCAGTGAGCTGAGATCACGCCACGGCACTCTGGCCTGAGTGACAGAGTGAGACTCTGTCTCAAAAAAAACAAAACAAAACAGTAAAACTGAAAAAAAAAAAAAAAAAAAAAAAAAAAACAGCTTGAAATTCCTCAGCCCCCACCTCTTACCAGATTAGTCAAAATTGTAAACCAGAATACATTACTACCTTGCATACTGAAGATCGATTTCATTTCATCTGTGATATTCTGTGAAGCTGGAAAGAGACACTGCCATCCTTTATTGTGAAATTGGGCTCATTCAGGTTATCAAACCTATCAGCAAGATATGACACCTGGAGGCTGGGAACGGTGGTTCACACCTATTATCCCAGCAGTTTGGGAGGCCAAGGCAGGCAGATTATCTGAGGTCAAGAGTTCAAGATAAACCTGGTCAGCCTGGTGAAACCCATCTGTACTACAAAAGGACAAAAATTAGCCATGTGTGGTGCCAGGCATTTATAATGCCAGCTACTTGGGAGGCAGAAGCAGGAGAATCATGTTTATGAGGTGGTGGTTGCAGAGAGCCGAGATCAAACCACTGCACTCTAGTGGTTGATCAGAGCCAGACACTGTCAGAGCCAGACACTGTCTCATAAAAGACACACACACACACACACACACACAAATAAGATAGTAAAACTGGAGGCCGGGCTCGGTGGCTCAAGCCTGTAATCCCAGCACTGTGGGAGGCCGAGGTGGGTAGATCACAAGGTCAAGAGATCGAGACCATCCTGGTCAACATGGTGAAACCCCATCTCTAATAAAAATACAAAAAATTAGCTGGGCATGGTGGCGCGTGCCTGTAATCCCAGCTACTCAAGAGGTTGAGGCAGGAGAATTGCCTGAACCCAGGAGGCGGAGGTTGCAGTGAGCCAAAATTGCACCATTGCACTCCAGCTGGGTAATGAGAGCGAAACTCCATCTCAAAAAAAAAAAAAAAAAAAAAAAAAAAAAAAAAAAAAATGAAAAGTGGAATAACCAGGGGTTAATATTCAAGGGATACGTGGCTATTAGAATTTCTTTGCCAGCTGGAAAAATCTTAATTTCTTGAATCCTCTGAGCTATAAGTAATAGCAACATGTGTTCATGTCACTTACAAATTTGGAACATTTGGGCTGGGCATGGTGACTCAACCTGCTATCCCAGCATTTTGGGAGCCTGAGGCAGGTGGATCATCTGAGGTCAGGAGTTCCAGACCAGCCTGGTCAATGAGGCTAAACCTGGTGTCTACTTAAAATACAAAATTTAGCTGGGCGTGGTGGTGGGTACCTATAATTCAAACTACTCAGGAGGCTGGGGCAGGAGAATCTCCTGAACTCAGGGGCTGGAGGTTTCAGTGACCCAAGATCCCAAGATCCCACCATTGCAGACCAGCCTGGGTGACTGGGGGGGTGGGTGTTTGTAATGTCAGCTACTTCGGAGACTGAGGCATGAGAATCGCTTGAACTCATCAGGAATATGAGGCTGCACTGAACAGAGATCACACCCCTACACCCCAGCCTGGGACACACAATCAGACTCTGTTTAAAAAAAAAAAAAAAAAAAAAAAAAAAAAAAAAAAAAAGGACCAATTTCAGAGGTAAAGTGTGGGCTTTAATTACCTTCTTCATCAAATGGAATTTCCATATCCTTTTTCCTTTTTCAAGGCCGGGTCTCACTCTGTCATCGAGGGCGGAGTGCAGTGATGCAATCTTGACTCACTGCAGTCTCAACCTCCTGGGCTCAAGGGATTCTCTCACCTCAGCCCCCAGGAATAGCTGGGACTACAAGCACTTTCTACTATGCTATTTCCATCTTCTCAGCATTCAGGAGAGCTTAAGATCAGGTACCATGACACTGATAATGAATTCAGGCAACTCACTTTTTTCATTTGCTTGTTTGAGACAGAGTCTGGCTCTGTCAACCAGGCTGGAGCGCACTGGCCCAGTCTCGGCTCACCGCAACCTCTCCACCTCCCAGGTTCAAGTGATTCTCCTGCCATGGTGTCCTGAGTAGCTGGAACTACAGGCGCAGTCCACCATGCCCAGCTAATTTTTGTATTTTTAGTAAAAACAGGGTTTCACAATGCTGGCCAGGCTGGTCTCCAACTACTGACCTCATGATCTGTCTCCCTCAGACTCCCAAAGTGCTGGTACCACAGGCATCAGCAAACACACCCTGCCTCTAATGTGTGTATTTTTAGTAGAGACAGGGTTTTAGAATGGGGGCCACACTGGCCTCAAACTCCTGACCTTAAGTAAACCACCTGCCTCAGCCTCCCAACCTGCTGGGACTACAGGCCCGAGCCGCTGCACCTCACCACATTTCACTGGCTGAGGCAGGAGAATCCATTAAACCCAAGAGGCAGAGGTTGCAGTGAGCTGAGATTGTATCTCACAGCTTATTTCTGTTTCCCATTTTATTAAATTCTTATGGATGAATTCCACATGGAGGTAATTTAGGAAAACTACTCTCCGGGTCAGAATGTCATAGACACTTTTTCTTAAAACTGTGACTCACTCTGTCTCCAAAAATAAAATGCAGTGGAGCCAGCTCACAAGCTCACTGCAGACTGGCCCTCATATCTTTAAGCTGTCCTCCTGCGTTAGCATCCCAAAAAGCAAAAAGTACACTGATACACAATTAAATGCAGCCGGTTTTGGCTATTCCATAGAGACTCTATTACTCCATGTTGCCCAGCCTTTGTCTCAAATGCCTCAGGTGAAGCGCAATGCCTGTCTCAGCCTCGCAAAATGCTGGGATTAAAGACCTGAGTTATCACACCTGAAAAGACACTAGATTTTGAATTGCCACTGTGAAGACACACGACTAGGGAGTTTTATCTTTTTTATTTAATCTTCAGAATTCTACTTCATATGTGAATCAACATACAATATCGAAACATGAATAACCAGCCAAAACTCAGAAATGGTAACTTTTCTAAAATTATTTGCCCTTTTTTACTCTAAAAAGCAAATCTTTTCAAAATTTTCTCATGAAAATACTTCCTTCTGTAGGTTAGTTTGTTACTTCTAAACACTATGGATTATAAAAGTTTTGTTTCAATGGAAAACTATAGAACACTCAGGTAAGCATTCTTACATATTTTAATAGTTATTTATAGCTTTATATATTAATCCATTAATTAGATGTTTAGTCTTCATATACTCCCTCTCTTTAGGTAGTATGATCAAGTAAATTAATTGTTTTACTTACTTGGGTCCAAACATTTTTATCTGATAGCATCATCAGATTTCTCCACCACCCATTTTATTTTGATTACTCGATAATATCTTAGACGTTTAAGCAATCTGCACTCTGAATCTTTATGCTGATGTATTATACAACTAACTGTCCCGAAGGGATGACTTTTAAAGCATTCCTATCCATATTAAATTAAATCTGATAGGCTGAGCATAGTGGAAATCTGATATGCTGTGCATGGTGCATTATGCCTGTATTAATAGCACTTGGGGAGGCAGAAAAGGGTGGATCCTGATTTGAAGACCACCTTGGCCATGAGCGTCAAATGTTGTCTGTACAAAAATTACAAAATATTAGCCAGCTGTGCTTGGAGACACCTGAAATCCCAGTTACTTAAGATGCTGAGGAAGAAAAATAGCTTGAACTCAATAGGAGGAGGCTGCAGTGAATTAAGTTCAAGCCACTGCACCCTAGCTTAGATGACAAGGCTAGTCTCCATCACAAAATAAATAAATACATAAATAAATAAAATAAAAATAACTTCACAAAACCCCAGCCCTTCCAGATCATACCTATTTGTGATCATACCTATTAAAACCACTGCCAAATATTTCAGGAAAGAATTAATGTTAGTTCCTGAAAGAAATTTATTTTCCACTAATTAGGAACAATTAATGTCATTAAACTGTGCAGTTAGAAAACTTAGCTGGTTCACTTTTGATTAAGGTGGAAAATATTTTTTTCATAACCTTTGTCCCCTTTAGTCACAGAATGCTACAAGGAGAATGTTCTGGGTACCTTAAACTTTAGCAACAAGCAAACCTAATGGTTTCCTTTGTGCTTTAATATACCTTTAAGGACAAATATTTTAGTTTGAGTTTAGTTCAGTAGACTTTCTGAAGACCTGAAAATTGGCCTTGTGATCTCTCCAATGTTGGGATTACAGGAGTGAGCCACCTTCCTTGGCCAAACTGCTACTTTCTTTCTTTCTTTTTTTTTTTTTTTTTTGTTTTTTTTTTTTGTTTTGTTTTGTTTTTTTTTGAGACACATTCTCACTCTGCCACCCAGGCTGGAGTGCAGTTGTGCAATCCTAGCTCACTGCAATGTCCGCCTCCTGGGTTCAAGCACTTCTCCTGACACAGCCTCCAGAGTGGCTGTGACTACAGCCATGTGCCACCATACCTGGCTGATTTTCTGTATTTTTGTTAGAGACTGGCTTTTTCCCTGCAAGTGAAGATGGTTTCAGTCTCCTGACCTGCTAGGTACACCCACCTCTTTAGGCCTCCAAAAGTGGTGGGAATACAGGTATAAACTAAAGAAACACAGCTCAGATAGGAACATGCTTCGATGTGTAGACAGATTCCAATGGAATCGTAAAAGATGTCTATTTTTCTATCAACTTAGGGGCAAATAAATGAATAAAATTGTCAACACCACAGTTTAAATTCCTATATAATCTGCTTTTAAGACTGTGTAGCAATGAAATCAGGCATTTGATATTACATGTAACATTTTATTCTGAAAATTTTTAAACGGACATTACATCAAAGCAGAATAGTTTTCAGTTCGATTAGCACTAACAGTTGTAAAATTACTTTCAAAAAATAAGTTTTTATCTTAATACCTCAAAAATATTCATGGAGAAAATGAGTATCTCCCTCTCCCCCGAAAAGCAACCTATTTCTTATGGTGGTACTCAGGTAATAATGCAAAAACAACATATTAATTTTCCATTCAACAGCAAGTTTTGGCATGAAATAATCATGATTTGTAGTATCACCTTCAGTTTCCTTTTTCAGATCGTCTTCCCCCATCATCCCCCGTAGATGTTCCGTGTCTTGACCTACGATGTGCTTCAGGAGAAGCACGGTCCTCTGTCTCCACAGAGGGTGGACACATTGGTTCTTTTCTGCCACAACGCTCACGATCACTGGAAGAGAAATCACCATGGCCCTTGAGTACTTGTCCCGACTTCTGCCATATGTATCTCGTGTATTATTGTAATCAGGGCAACTGCTTCCACTGTAAGTCTTCCTAGGCCTTTGTGCAGGTGCTGCACCACGAGAGGTCCCTGCAGGGTTAATAAAATCATAGAACTTATGTTGAAATACAGTTAAACATTTTTACTGGCATCACTAAAGCATGAATAAGATAAAGTACCATTTGGAAATACTTGCATTCATCTGTCTTTATTGACAGGATAGTATTTATTTCTGCATTTCTCAAAAGACTTTATTTAAAAGATGCATAAGAGTAGTATTTTCAAGCTTAAGGAATTATATTCTGAATTAAACACCAGTCACATTTACTGACAATTAACAGAGGCTCTAAGCTTCATACACTTCCCTAAGCTTTACACAGTTCAAAACTCTCAGTATTTAAACATGTTACATTTTTCCTTTATACTTTCCCTTTTAAAAAATCTGGTCTATTCAACATAATTCTGTACTTTAAAAATCAAACTTGGAGCCTTACTATAAGTCTGATATGAATCTCTGCTAGAACTTCTTCTACGATGTTCAGAATGATCTCCACCACGGTGCCTTCTGTAGCCATCATGATCACTAAATTAAAAAAAAAAGAAAAAAACAAAAAAAATTTGAGAGTGTCAGCATGAACTACTTAAGAAATCTATTGGACAAAACCAAAAAATGTTATAATACCTATATCCTCTAGTGAAATGTGTATCCTGTCTAGAACGATCATCATCAGGGTATGCATATTGTGTACGCATCGAAGCATGTTCCACATTGTCTCGGAAACTTCGATTACTTCTGATTGCATAAGTTGAAGAAACACATTTTAAGTTGTCAACTTCTAGTATCTAAAACATAACTTATTTACAGCTTCAATGAAATAAAGGCCAGACATATATAAAGGCCTAGGCACTTCTCCAAATACAATATGAAAATACCCAAAAGACAAGTGGATCTGGTACTCACAATTAGTTATTCAGAAAATACATTTCAAACCCCAAGTGAGATAAAATATTTCAGCCATACTTAAATGGTTATACATTTTAAAATCTTAGAAATATCAAGAGCGTGAGTGGATGGAGATAAACTGGAACCCTGAATCAATTCTCATTGGATTGGAAAATGATGCAGCTACTAAGAAGAAATGTGGTGGGGCTTCAAAAATAGAAATAAAAATTAATAAACACCAAAAGTCATCACTCATACATACCAAAAATTCAGTAACTGTACTCAAGTAAACATGTGTGCATCAAAACAGTGTAGAGGAAACACTCAAACAAAATAATGGGTTAACAGCTTATGTAAAATGTGAAGTGCTATGATGCGAATGAAACTTCAGGACATCAGGCAGAAAGAAAACAGATATAAAAGTGGAGTAGACATTGATCAAGCCCATTAACATGAAGTATGCAGAACAGGTCAGTTCACAAATGAAACAGAGTAGTGGTTATTAGCAGCTGAGAGAAAAGACAAAATGAAAGGGACTGCTTAACTGGTAAGAGACGTGTAGTTTGGAGCCATGAAAAGGTTTTGGAACTAGATGGAGATTGCACAACAGCATGTAATAAATGCCACTTAATTGTTGACCTAAAAATTTTTCATTTTCTAACGTGAATTTCATCACTAAAACAACAATAAGCTAGTTTTTCATATTTCCTTTACCTATTCTTAGTTGCATAAGCATTATCTTTTTGTGATATATGGTCACGCCTGCAGGAAAAGACTGACTTTCCGCGTGAAGAACCTCCACAATTATCTCTTTCACTTGATGTTGGTCCTGTAAATTTAATATGATGAAACATTATGTAAACAGCAGAAAACCTGAAACACTATTATTTGTTCTCTAAGACAACTGTTGCAAGATATTTCTTCAGTGACTCAATTCTTCATTCCCTAAGTCACCAGAAACCCATGACACTTTGAATACTTCTTATGGCTCTGAATTATCTCTTGATTCCTACAAGGCCAGTTCCCACAAACTTAAGACATACACTAACACTTAGGTAAAAGTTCATGGTTAATGGCTAATAACTACTAGTCGTTATTTTCTTTCTCATGTGAATTGCCTACGACTATTAATGACACAGGCAAAACACGTAAAACCATCAAAGTCTTCACTGATTGTAAAGGTTACCCGTTGGTGCTTTCTCAGCTCAAGAAAGTCAATTTACCCATGTTGTTCAGTGCATCTCTCTCACACAAATACTGCAACCCTCGAATGGCTGCATGCTATATTTACACCTAAATGTTCTCTTTGGTCTTAAAGCAGTTGGCCCTATCTTAAATGTTGAAAAATTAAAATGTACCAGTGCAGGTTTTCTAATGATGGCCAAGAATTCTTCTCCTAGCAATAAGCAGTACTATTAAAGTGCTAATTACATCATTATGCCCTTTTCAAAATAGAAAACAGTCTCTTTTAATATACTCTTCATGTGCAGCTTCTTAGACGTCAGTCTTCCACATGATGTGTGTACTGGCTAAACTTTTAATGAAAATGTGCTGACTTGTGCATTTTGAAGTCAGTAGATACCTAACTTCACTGATACTCTATTACAAAATGTAAAATTGAAAGAATCATGTATTAAATGATAAATTTTTTATATATCTACAGAAATGTGAAATCTTGTTGGAGTCAAATGTAAGAATATATGCATTTTCATACATGGCAGAGTATTATTACACTTGTTCTTAGCCAAAAGGCCGAGAAGTGATGGCAGAGCATTATTAATCTTCACCTTCAAGATTAATTGCAAACAAAAAAGACAAGAAGTTCTGCCTCTTAAAATGAAGCAAACACTGCAATTTCAAATTTAGAAAATATATCTCCCATAAAGTACATAGCTAGCGACTAAAATTCCAAACGAAATGTTAGATTTTTGATGGTTGGATAATAGATAATACAAGTTGACCAATAGGGATTTTCTTAATACATGGTCACATTTTTTTAAGTAGAAATTAATCCCTCTGTCCTACTGAATAAATCAATTTTTAAAACCATTTTCAGAAGCTGTTCCTCCAGCAAAGAAAGATACATATGAATTTGTGAAGCCAAAGTTTTGACATTTCTGAGTTACAGAATCTTTTAAGAAACTGAAGTTCTATATTCCATGAATGAAGAATAATTTATGGCAGACCTATTTACAAATTATCCATATCAAAAGTGAAATGGTTTTCATTTGTATACATGTTTACACACACACACACAAGGACACACACACACAGAGAGAGAGAGAGAGAGAGAGAGAGAGAGAGAGAGAGAGAGAGAGAAAGAGAGAAGAGAGAGAGAGAGAGAGAGAGAGAGAGAGAGAAGAAACAAACAAATATTGTTAAAATCAGTCCTCAAATACTCAGTTACTAATATCCCATTGGAAGGATTTCAAGGTTTCATGGTATTTTGATAATACAACTTATATGAAATTCTGAGATTCAAAGTAAGAAACTCTAAAGGATAATAAATGGAAACATGTTCAGCAGAAAATCTGTGGAGAACATGTAATCAAGATTCATAAACTCAATTCATTTTGAAATTTTTCTTTTTTCATTGCAAAGCGATTAAGATTTTAAAATGAGTTTCAGACATTAATCATTCTCATTATACATTTTTAGTACTTACAAATCATGTTGCTTATTCACAGTTAGTTATTTTCTGTTCATAAAAATATAAAGAAATTTGAGAAATTTCTATAATTTCAAGCTTTCTGTCTTTCAGTCCTATGCTTCCAACTTTATATTTTAAAACTTTACCCAAGCGTGCTCTATGTGAGAGATGCCAACCTCTTGTCTGTCCACTCCTTCCTCTTGCAGATCTCTGTTTTCCTGTGGGTCTTCTCTTTCCTGAAAAACGCAGTGTTCTCTACCTGCCAGCACTTTGAAAAAACGGTTTCTTGGCTTGTTCTACTTTTATTGCTTTTCTATCCAAAAACTAAAAGTATTAAGCATACCATCAGCAACGCTGCCATATTTCAACTAATCCTATTTTACAGACATTTTTACATCAACTGTATTTACGTTCTAGATGTTTTCTCCTTAACAAAGTTTCTTTTTGCTGAAATGCCAATGTTGAGAACATTGCAAAACCTGCAACAATCTCTGAGACCATGCATTATGTTAAGAAATGAACACCAATTCCATTATTCGATTTCTTGAAAATGCCTCCAGTATTAAAAATGACACCTAAAAAAGTTAAACCATCACACATTGTATGGGAGAATGTGGCCCATCTCTTCTTTACAATATACAATCTGCTTCATGTTTGCATTCACATCACATATTTAAAAGTTCCAGTGTCTTGCGGCGATATGAAAGACTGTGTCATCTGAAATCATAAGGTTATTTATTCAAAATGGTTAGTCACATTGTTCATTAGGAATTGATTCTTGAACCTGCTGCTGTGTATCACATAAAATGTCCAAATATGATTTACAGTTCTGTATCTACTCTAGTTCTCTTTCAATAAGTGGGATCCCTGTTTTGTATCTTTCGTATTTTCTTTCTTACTCATTTCTTATCTTGCCTAGAGGCATTCCTAAAAAAAGACTCTTAATGTAGTACTTCATGTTATTTCTCAGAAATGGTTTAATGTCCTAATTAAATTCACAATAACTTTCTTCGGTTTAACCTTTCCTGTAGGCCAAAGTAATGTTTGAAAACAGTTCTGCTAATCACTCTATTTAAACATTACATGGCTTTTGTTATTTGGGAAAGGATCTTAAATCCCCTCCAAGACCTGTTGCAGACAAGTAAGCAGTTCTTCCTATCTTGAGATGTCTTGTGTTATTTCTTGGCCCAGAATAGATAGTTTCCCCAGTTTTGCGCATGGTTGCTTCCTTTCTAGTGTTCCAAAGTAAGCCGCAATTTCTTAAACTGTAAGATCCCCCTGAAAACTCTAAGTACCTTCTTTATTTCCCTTCTTAACACTTATCTGCATGTAACATTTATTTTAATTTTTCCATAATAAACTATGTGAGACAAGGCAATTTGGAAAAGACATCTGCACAAATTAACCCTTCTTCAGCACAACAACTGGGGGAAAATGGCCAAACATTATATACATAAGTCAAAAGTGTCTCCATACCTAGCATGAAACCATGAACCAATCAACTATCAGCTTGTACCACACCTTATAATTTGAGAGGATAAGGGTGCATAAAAATGCACTGTCTGCTGTGTACCAGGAAATGAGCTAGAAAGAAGACAAATAAAATCAACTCGAAAAATTAAAAATGCACTAGAGACAATTTAATGATCAACTGATTGATACATGGTACGGTGAGCACAAAATTCCTATAATAGACACTGAGTAAAAAAAAAATAGAAAATCTAAGTTGTTCTTAAAGGATAAATTGCCATTTCCTCAACGTTTACATGGCAGAACAATACTCAGATGGTCCAGAAAAACACATTGAGGATGGCATCAAGTATAGCAGGAACTAAAAACAGATTGGGATAACGTTATAAAGAAAAAAGCCCCAGGGCATTTCCAATGCAATGATCTTGATGGCAACATAATGGAATTCAGTAGGAAAGAGAATTGCATAAAAATTTAAAGCTGTAACAAATACACAGTCTCTAGAATTTAACACTCCACAGGACAAGATACTATTGTTTGGATCAAAGCAAGTCCTAGAACACACTGGAAAAATTAATAAGGAGGTATGCACGTTACCTAGTAACTAGGTATGCATGTCACACTGGTTATAGGAGAAAAAATAATCTTCTTAGGAGAAGGGTGCAAGGATGGGGCAAACCTGAACAGTTACTTGTTCTGTTGTCCAACTTCCATGTTCTTGTATTATTTTCTATTTTCAAGTACTTAACACTTCCTTAAATGGAAAGGTCTGTTTAATGAACTTTCTCAAGAATGTATTTTCAGAAAATGGGAGAGGATTGTTCCTTCTTGTGAATCTGTCTAGATGTCTTTCCACAGTTTCTCTGTGCTATAGACGTTTTACTATGAATTGGATGTAATTCCATTAATAGCCATTTGATAACCATGACTTATTTTTCTCATTTCCATGAGAGTTCCTTCTAAGTTTCAAAGCTGTTCAAAAGCTTTGAAAACATATTAACACTAATATTGAAATAAAGACATACAAATTGGATTACCATAAGGTTAATTTATATAATGTTCATTCCGATATCCTTCCAACTACACTTGCATTTATATGTCCAAGTAAGAGGATCCCTAAACCATGTCCATTCATATGTCATTATACTATTTTCAAAGTGTCTAGTACTAAAAAGACCTAGAGATGCTGTTAATTGAAGAACAGAGTTAGAATAGCACTAGTAAGGCAAACTTACCTTTCCATTCAAATCTCTGGTAGCATGCTCAGCAACTGCACAGTTCTCAAAAGCAATGAACGCAAAGCATCTGCACTTCCTGCTTCGATATTTCAAGAAAAGAACTAAAATATATGAAAACCTTTTCATTTATATAATGGACTTTCGACAGTACTAGCTATCTGAATGTTTCATCAATAAACAAGCAAATTGCACTTCACATCCTTACTATGATTCTTAACACTACGTCACACCTACAGACAGCTTATTTCATTTCATTTCATTCCCCACCACCAAACAAATTTACTTTTGCTTGTATTATAATAAGCTAGCTTGTGTTGGCCTAACTGACTCCATCTTAGCCGTGAGCCTGACATGCTCCATTTAGCTTCTCTCTCCCTGCCTCAGCCCCCTCCAGTGCATTCCTGGGTCACACTGCATTCAAAGCTTTGAATGCTTAAGAGTGGTTCACACTGTTCCCAGTACCTGTAACCATTGTAACCACCTCCTGCTTGGCAAGTCTACCTGCTACTGTCAGTACCCTCCTCCGTGACTCAGTGTACGGAAAGTTGCCCCTGCTACCTCCCTCCATGCTTGTATGCAAACATCCTTAGCAACCAACCATCCTGGGAACCTCCTGCCCCCTGGTTACCAGCTTCCTTATCTAACTTGCTTGTTCTGCTTATGTAAAATTCCACTTCAGGTAGGATCCCCCTCCCCTACCTAAATCAAGGTACAGAGGGAAATTAAGCCCCTTTGTCAGGGCTTAGCGATTCCGAGGATGGGCCAACTCTCAGTTGCTGGCAAATAAAGGACTCTTAATTTGGAACTTAGAGAGTGGCCCTCTCCTTCTAACTCACTCAGTTACAGCACTGTCCCATTGGCAGTACTATGCAGGTGATCTTTGCCTGCTGCCATGACAATATTCAGAATACCAAATAGAAACTCCAAAAAAGGTTTTTAAAAATAAACACAAAATTATATAATCAATTACATATATTCAGTTTATGTTTACTTTGGAGAAAAATACGTATATGATGGTTTTAAAGGTTACCTTCTGACAAGGGACCATGTCTCCCAAACACTGCTTTTAGCATCTTTTCATTGGCTTCTCTAGTGAGCCCACCAATGAAAAGCCTGCCAGGGCGATCTGCTTCCATAATTTTGCTGTAAATGGTAAGAAATAAGTCTATATTTAGATAACAATAAAAAGGTAAAAAGATTAAATTGTATTACATCCTGTGTTGAAAACTGATGTGAAATTTCCTTAAAGAGGATCACCTCTTCTAATGTACCTTACTTCCTATATGAAAAAACCTGTAACATAAAGAGTAAAAATGAGAATGGCATCATGGATTAATGGTGCATTTCACTGCATACCTGAGAAAAACTCTTAAGGAGAACTAGATAAGAGAAGCAATTCTAATTTTACAAAGTGGAAATACACAGGATTCCCCAATTTAAATAGCTTTATTTGAAAATTATTTATTTATTTATTTATTTATTTATTTATTTATTAAGTACCTGTAATCCCAGCACTTTGGGAGGGCAAAGCGGATGGATCAGGAGATCAAGAGATCGAGACCATCCTGACCAACATGGTGAAATCCCATCTCTACTAAAAATATATAAAAATTAGGTGGGCATGGTGGTGGATACCTATAGTCCCAGCTACTTGGGAGGCTGAGGCAGGATAATTGTTTGAACCCAGGAGATGGAGATTGCAGTGAGCTGACATTGCACCACCGCACTCCAGCCTGGCACCTGGTGACAGAGCGAGACTCTTGTCTCAAAAAAATAAATAAATAAATAAAAATAAAAAAATAAAGAAGTCTAATCTGAGATTCCTTACAAAACAAAGTTTCAGCAAAGACAATTTTAAAAACAGCCTATATGTCAAGTAATTATTCTTGCTGCACTTCATGCAAACAATCGAGCAAAGCATAAAAAGATGGAGATTTGTTCTGCTCTGATTTGTCTGGAATAAAAATGGAGACCAAAGGGAGAAGGATGTTTCAGAAAAACTGTAGTACCCCTGTGGTTAGAGTCCAGTCTTGTCCATTGTGTTTGAGTTCTTCAGGGTTTTCTGCAATACGAGTTGAGTCCTGAATTCCTTCTGGGCTGTAAGTACGCAAACTTTTTTCTGACCTGGCATCAATGAAATTGCTACTATCTTGTTAGTGAGGCCCAGGAAGCTGAAGTTACTAACCCTAACCCTGCCACGCCTCCTCCTCTGTAACTAAGGCTTTCAGTGTTACATCTGGATAGACTGTGTCCAACAATAAACTTTGTTTTTTCTGTTTTCATAGAAATGCCTCTTGTTGGGGCCAGGCGCGGTGGCTCAAGCCTGTAATCCCAGCACTTTGGGAGGCCGAGGCGGGTGGATCACGAGGTCGAGAGATCGAGACCAACCTGGTCAACATGTTGAAACCCTGTCTCTACTAAACATACAAAAAATTAGCTGGGCATGGTGGTGTGTGCCTGTAATCCCAGCTACTCAGGAGACTGAGGCAGGAAAATTGCCTGAACCCAGGAGGCGGAGATTGTGGTGAGCCGAGATTGTGCCATTGCACTCCAGCTTGGGTAACAAGAGCGAAACTCCATCTCAAAAAAAAAAAAAAAAAAACAAGAAAAGAAAGAAAAAGAAATGCCTCTTGTTAAAAAATCAGTTTGCCTTCTTCACACACATAGGTCTAAAGAGCTGTTTAACCTCTGGGAAATTGACTAAGAAGATAAGGACAGTGTATCTAAATTTGTTCTTTCCTGTGTATCCCAGTGTGTACATCTGATCCAAGTCTCTTTCTTTCTGCAAGTGACCCCGGGTCTCATCAGTTCTCAGAGCTGCCCACCAGGACCCTGCAGAGCTCCAGATAGGCTTTGCAAAGGCTTCTGAAGCTCCATCTCTCCCTCCGCATATTAATAGTAGGACTCGTTGCCCTGTGGTCACTGTTCACCTAAGTGCTATGCTAACACTGTGGATGAGAGTCCTGATGCCTTTGTCACACAAGCCTGGGAACCCCAGGAAGGCACCCGTGAGTATGTTCAGACAGTGGCAATGTGGGTTCACTCCGACTCCCCTGGGGCCAACACCCATCCCAGCTACACCCCTGTCAGCAGGAAGACATCAGAGCAGAGGTCCTTCTCCCATCTCCACAGCCCATGCCTTGTTTATTTTTATTTTTATTTTTGAGATGGAGTCCTGCTCTTGTTGCCCAGGCTGGAGTGCAGTGGCACAACCTCAGCTCATTGCAACTTCTGCCTCCTGGGTTCAAGAGATTCTCCTGCCTCAGCTTCTGAGTAGCTGGGATTATAGGCACCTGCCACTGCAGCCAACTAATTTTTATATTTTTTAGTAGAGATGGGATTTCACCCTTTTGGCTAGGCTGGTCTCAAACTCCTGACCTCAGATGATCCACTTGCCTTGGACTCCCAAAGTGCTGGGATTACTGGAGTGAGCCAGTGCACCTGTTGATCAGGCTGGTCTCAAACTCCTGACCTTAGGTGATCCACCCACCTTGGCCTCCCAAAGTGCTGGGATTCCAGGCATGAGCTACCATGCCCGGCCGGTACAACATTTTCTTTATCTTTCATCTGTTAACGGAGGATGGTTTGCTCGCCTTCCTTCTGGGTGCTCACACATCTCGGATCATGGTCCGAGTCTCTCAGGTATACACATATGGCAAAATCTACCCATTTGTACCCTTAAACATGTGTGAGTTTTCATTTGTTTGGGGAGCTTTTTGCTGCACATGTGTGGTTTATCGTATGTTGATTATATTCATGGAAGCTGTTAAGAGACTGTGGTGGCTCATGCCTGTAATCCCAGCAATTTGGGAGGCCAAGGCAAGTGGATCACCTGAGCTCAGTTTGAGACCAGTCGGGGCAATATGGCGAAATCCCATCTCTACTAAAAATACAAACATTAGCCAGGTGTAGTGGTGTGTGCCTGTAGCCCTGGCTACCTGGGAGGCTGAGGCAGGAGGATCCCTTGAGTCCAAGAGGTTGAGGCTGCAGTGAGTCGAGACTGTACCACTGCACTCCAGCCTGGGCGTCAGAGTGAGAACCCATTTCAAAAAAAGAGTTAAGAGGGGCCAGGTGCAGTGGCTCACGCTTGTAATCCCTGAACTTTGGGAGGCCGAGGTGGGCGGATCATGAAATCAAGAGATCGAGACCATCCTGGCCAACATGGTGAAACCCCATCTCTACTAAAAATACAAAAAATTAGCTGGGTGTGGTGGTGAATGCTGGTAGTCCCAGCTGCTTGGGAGGCTGAGGCAGGAGAATTGCTTGAACCCAGGAGGTAAGAGTTTGCAATGAGCTGAGATGGCACCTGATGACAGAGTGAGACTCTGTCTCAAAAAAAAAAAAAAAAAAAAAAAAAAAAAAAAAAGTTAAGAGAGAAATTTCCAATGGTTCCAGTCTCACCACCAAACAAGGCCAATGGGTTCACCATCTGCTCAGCCTCCCGTGTCTGGTCCCCCGCCCTCACTTCACCTTGTGCGAAGTGCCATCCACAGGGACCTGCTTCCAGCTCCTCAGTCACCTGAGGCTCTTTCAGTTCTTCCGGGCCTTTGCACTTGCTGTTTCCACCTGGATGCCCCTCCTGCTTGTTATAAGTAAAATTTTGATGCCACAACAGAAGTAGCACTCCAAGATCAGTCCTCTCAGCAAGGCAGTTTACTTCCACTGGAGCGTGTGGCGCACGGATGGAGCAGTGGCTGCTGCATGCTTGGACAAGGGGAAGGTGTACTTAAGCCTGATGGGAATTGTCCCTGCTGCTGTCACCCCCTGTTGGCTCGGGTTAAACCACACAAGATAGACTAATCTCAAATGGCTATTTTAAAAAGAACAGGTGTCCAAGCTGGAGTGGCAGGGTAGGTGTTTCGGTGGGAAGGACGGTTACCAGTGTGTCAGAGCAGGTAGCCAGGGGTGATCAGGTGACCAGGACAATTCAGGGTTGAGGGGGTAGGGGGAGCAGGTGTGAACTACTGAGGAACCGGTGGAGAAGGCTGTTTATTGGAATTACACAGAAGTAGAGATTCAAAGAATAAGAGAGCTGAAACTTGGGGTTCATGGTAACACTTTTCAGTGGTTCGCTCCTTCTGACCCTTGGAGTCTTGGCACAAGCATCTTCGTCCTCCGATTGCAGCCCCTGTCTCATCAAACTGTTTATTTCCTTTTTGGTGCTCCTCATATCTCTAATTAATCTGCTTCTTTGCTTACTGTCTGGACCCTTGAGTGGTGGGACCTTGTCTGTTTTTTTGCCACTGTGCCCCACTGCTTTGACGAGAGCATGGCATAGAGTTGGTGCTCAATAAATGTGGTGGCTCATGCCTATAATCCCAGAATTTTGGGAGGCCAAGGCAGGAACATCACTTGAGTTCAGGAGTTGGATGCCAACCTGGGCAACATGGCAAGACCCTCTCTCTATACAAAATACAAAAATTAGTTGGGCATGGTAGTGCAGGCCTGTGGTTCCAGATACTCAGGGGCCTGAGGCGGGAGGATCACTTGAGCCCAGGAGGTTGAGGACAGCCTGGGCAACCACATCTGAAGCAAAACAAAACAGTAAAGGTTCTAATAAAATATAGTCTCTGTAACTGTAGATTCTCTCAGAACTCTTGGAGGCTAAGGCTGGAGGATCACTTGAGCCCAGTCATTTGAGGTTGCAATGATGAGCTTCAGCCAGAGTGAGACCATGTCTCTTAATAAAAAATAAGAATAAAATAGGGCCAGGTGTGGCAGCTCACACCTGTAATCCCAGCACTCTGGTAAACTGAGGTGGGTAGATCACTTGAATCCAGGAGTTTGAGACCGGCCTGGGCAATGTGGTATAACCCTGTCTCTACAAAAATACAAAAAAAAAAAAAAAAAAAAAAAAAAAAAATTAGCCAAGTGGTGGCACTTTCCTGTGATCCTGGCTACTCAGGAGACTGAAGTGGGAGAACCACTTGAGCCTGGGAGGTGGAGGTTGCAGTGAGGTGAGACTGAGCCACTGCACTCCAGCCTGGGTGCCAGAGTGAGACTCTGTCCTAAAATAAACATATAAAGTTAGAAAATTTAAAAAATGTGTTGTTGAATGTCTACAGAGAGATGGTCATGACACACTCTATGCTTGTTTACTTATTTATTTATAGAGACAGGTCTTGCTGGCATGGGGTGGGTCACTGCAGCCTCATATTCCTGGGGTCAGGCAATCCTCCCACCTCGGCCTCCAAAAGTGCTGGGATTACAGGCACGGGCCACCCCACCTGGCCAACACTTTCTAATTAAGAAAGGAGACTTTAAACCATGTGTGGAGTGTGGGGTTATCTTTGTCTCTCCTTGGAGGAGGGTCCCCATTGCTTTTGTAGACCCTCATTCAGATCAGCGACTGGTTCTAACACGCATTTGTGCAGTGGCACCTGCTGGGCAGAATCTCCTTCCTCCCAGCCAGCCTTGACTGGGAAGTCAGTCCTTCCTGAGTCCATGTAAGGAAGCAATCGCTGTGTCCCCACACTGGCAAGCAGTAAAGACAGCCAACAAAATGCTGTCTGCACTCTCAGCTTTATGGTGGTTAGGGCCACAGTTGGGGGAAGAAATAATACATAAAAATGTGCAAAACAGAAAACATCAGACAGTGAGGAGGGAGACGATGAGTGAATGAGGGGAAGAGCTCTACCTCCCAGGGATCACCCAGGGCCACTGAGCAGAGGCCAGGAGGAGGTGTTGGGTCATCGGAGGCTCAGCCAGGCAGGGGCCCGGTGGAGCGGGGAGGGGTGGACTTGGCTTGTTGGCGAGCAGCAGCCTGGAGGTGAGGTGGGGGCTGACTTCTTCCCAGGTGGAGGATGTACTGTGGGGCCCAGATGGGAGCTGAGGATGGGGAAGAGCTTGCCAGAGGAGCTGGGAGAGAGGCCAGGTGGAAGTGGAATCTCTAGGACTGGGGACCTCAAAGCAGCGACAGTGTAGCCAGTGCAGTCCCCTCTGGGTCTGAGCAGATGCGGGAGCACAGTGTCCGGATCTGGGGTGTGAGCTGGGGTGGAATCTCGCCCCACCCTGTCTGAGCAATGTGGCCTTGGTGAAGCTGATGGAGTCGGCCATCCTGTAGGTGACTGCTGGCCCCAGGCTTCTACAGGGTTAAATGAGATGGCCTGTGTTTCCCACGTGGGAGGCCACAGTTACTGGCACTGTTATCACCAAGGCAGGCCAAGCCAGAGGCAGCAAAAGCCACACCCTTCTCCAGAGAGTGGAAACTGAGTCCAGAAGCTCAGGGCAAGGACACCAAACCCGTATGCTGGCCTTCATCTGTCCTCAGCCCCTACCTGTGGGCAAAGGGATGGCGGGTGAAGGGTCTTCCACCTGAGAAGGTAGGAGTAGGGCTCTGGGGGCGGGGAGCAGCAGCCCTGCTCCTGCAGAAGCAGTGGGAAAGCAGGAGTCATGGCAGGCCCGCAGAGCCAGCTGTGCACCCGTGGAGCAGATCCTGAGCCCCGGCGCACGTCCTCTGCTGTGGAGAGGGTGGAGGGGCCGGAGTCCCTCCGTCACCAGCCGTGAGGTCTCCGCGGGGCCTGCGGGTGCAGCTCTCGGTTCCTTTTTTCTTCTCAACCACTGGGGTTTACAAAGAGAAGCTAAAAGCCACCCATTTTTTAAAAAGCGCGTGTGGCCGGCGATGTGGCTCCTGCCTGTAATCCCAGCACTGTGGGAGCCCGCGGCGGGTGGATCACGAGGTTAAGAGATCGAGACCAGCCTGGCCAACATGGTGAAACCCGGTCTCTACGGAGACCACAGAACTTAGTCGGGCGTGGGGCGCCCGTAGTCCCGGTTGCTCGGGAGGCTGAGGCAGGATACGCGCTCGAACCCGGGAGGCGGAGATCGCGCCGCTGCGCTCCAGCCTGGGCCACAGAACAAGGCTCCATCTCAGAGAGAATAACGAAAATAAACGAAAGCGCGCTGACGCTCGGATTCCAGCCAGGCCTTCTGTGCTTGGGCAGCCCGGCCGTCCGGGTGGGGACTCCGTGGCGCGGACCCGGCACCCGCGTGCCATGAGCCTCCGCGCTGGAGGCGGCAGCAGCGCGCACAAGTGTGGACGGCTCAGCCGGGTGGGCCGGCGAGGCCGGGAACTGGAGGGCGGACGGACCCGGGGCGCGAGGGACGCGGGGCCTGGAGACCTCGGCCGCCCCACCCGGGCCCCGCGGCTGTTCCAGGGTCCACACGCGGGTCTACACTCGCCGTGCGCGGGCTTTCCGGGCGGCCCAGGACCCCCGCGCGTCGGTGCCACCTCCCGGCTGCTCTGGCCCTCAGTTTCCCGGCTGTGGAATGCGTGGGTGGCGTAGACCCGCCCCCCGAGGCGAGGCCCTCAGGCGGCTGCTCCCGGCAGCAGGTGGGACCCAAGGCCGGGCTTCCGGGGGAGCCGCCCGGGCGCCGTTCACCCCACACGCGCGGGCGTTCCCAGGCTCTCGGGGTGCAGCTGCAGGGGTGATGCCGCGTCCCGGCGACGGCAGGGCCAGCCCCATGCACCCCGAGTGTCCCGGGCCCCCTCCGCGCCCCAGTCCCGCCTGCTTCCTCTGTTTTCTTTTCCCGCCGACATCTGGGTGAAGCACTGGTGGGGTGAGCCTGCTGGGAGGGGAGGCTGGTCTTCTGCCGAGGCATCCCCAGGCCGTGGTGTGTGTGAGGCCTGAGTCCTCCCCTCGTTTCTCCCTTGCTGTGCACCAGGCCTGAGTCTGGCACGGACTTTCAGTAGGCAAATAAAAGACACTTTTTTCACAGCCCAGAGGACAGCGCTGGGCAGAGCAGCGGTGTCGCTGCCAGGGCACCTGCCTTCAGCTCCTCCGGCCGCGCTTTAAACACAAGGAGGTCTCCAGGGGCTGTCGGGCTTAGCTTCTCCACGCTTTCTCTTGCACTGGTCACGGTGTGTGTGACAGTGCAGTCTGTTCTGAGCAGCTCTGGGCTCCTGGCTTCATTGACGTAGCAAGCCCTTAGCCCTCCATCCACCCCAGGAAGTACACGTTCTCCCTGGTTTACAGGCAAGAAAATGGAGAACCAGAGTCTAAATCAGGGCTGATTCTTTTCTTTTTTTGAGACTGAGTTTTTCTGTATTGCCCAGGCTGGAGTGCAGCGGCACAATTTCTGCTCACCGCAACCTCCACCTCCCAGGTTCAAGCCATTCTCCTGCCTCAGCTTCCTGAGTAGCTGGGATTACAGACGTGCATCACCATTCCCAGCTAATATTTTTGTATTTTTAGTAGAGAAGGGGTTTTGCCATGTTGGTCAGGCTGGTTTTGCACTTTTGACCTTAAATGATCCACCTGCTTCAGCCTCCCAAAGTGCTGGGATTATAGGCGTGAACCACCACTCCCGGCCATGATTCTTAAAAATAATAGTAATAGGCTAGGTATGGTAGTTCACATCTGTAATGCCAGCAGTTTGGGAGGCAGGGGCAGGAGGATTGCTTGAAGCCAGGATTTTGAGACCAGCCGAGGCATCAGATGGTGACTCTGTCTCTACAAAAATTTTTAAAAAATTCACTGGATGTGGCGGCATGCACCTAGAGTCCCAGCTACTTGGGAGGCTGATACGGAAGGACCCCTTGAGCCCAGGAGTTTGGGCTGCGTTAGCTGTGATGTAACCACTGCACTCCAACTTGCCTCACAGAACAACACCGTCTCCAAAAACAAAACCAAAACAAAGTAATAATGATAAGTTTTGAGCAGTATTTATTGTGCAGTGCTCTCTGAACTTAGTATTAACTGTTTTAAGCTTTACAATAACCCTGTACAGTACTATTGTCATCAGCATTTGAGACAGAGAGAATGGAAGCAGAGAAAGCTTTATCTGTTTACCCAAGGTCACAGGGCTGGGAACTGGAAGAGCTGGGATTCGGGTTGGGCGTGTCTGTCTTATTCCCATAAACAATTGGCATCATCAGTCAGAATCTTTCTCTTTTTTTTGAGTTGAAGTCTTGCTGTGTGGCCCAGGCTGGAGTGTAGTGGTGCCATCTCGGCTCACTGCAGCCTCTGCCCCCACCTCCAGGGTTCAAGTGATTCTCCCTCCTCAGCCTCCTGAGTAGCTGGGGTTACAGGTGTACACCACCACACCTGGCTGATTTTTGTATTTTTAGTAGCGGTGGGGTTTCACCATATTGGTCAGGCTGGTCTCAAAATCCTGACCTCATGATCTGCCCGCCTCGACCTCCCAAAGTGCTGGGATTACAGGCGTGAGCCACTGTCCCTGGCCTTTTGTTTTTGTTTTTGAGATGGAGTATCACTCTGTCACCCAAGCTGGAGGGCAGTGGCTCAATCTTGGCCCACTGCAGCCTCCACCTCCTGGGTTCAGGTGATTCTCCTGCCTCAGCCACCCAAGTAGCTGGGATTACAGGTGCCCACCACCATGCCTGGCTACTTTTTGTATATTTGGTAGAGACAGGGTTTCCCCACATTGCCCAGGCTGGTCTCGAACTCTTCACCTCAGGTGATCCGCCTTCTAGGCCTCCCAAGGTGCTGGGATTACAGGTGTGAGCCACTGCTCTGGCCTTTCAGTCAGAATCTATTTTGGCTCTAAGAGACAGAAACCTCCTGCCCAATAACAGGGGTGGGAATACGATATTTCTCTCACTTGAGTGAAGCCTGGCTGTGAGCCTCAGGGCTCAGGCGATGCCCCTGCAGTCCTGTCACTGCCATCCTCATGGCTGGCTTTTATGTCACAGCCCAGTGTGGCTGCTCCAGCCCCAGGCTTTACGTCTGTATCCCACATAGCAACATGTGCGAACGGCTGGAGAGAGGCAGCCTCGACCTTTAATGACAAGTCTTGGCCGGGCAGTGTGTCATGCCTGTAATCCCAGCACCTTGGGAGCCTGAGGCAGGTGGATCGCGAGGTCAGGAGTTGGAGACCAGCCTGGCCAAGATGGTGAAACCCAGTCTCTACTAAAAATATAAAAATTAGCTGGACATGGTGGCGGGTGCCTATAATCCCAGCTACTTGGGAGGTTGAGGCAGAGAATTGCTTGAATTGGGAAGTGGAGGTTGCAGTGAGCCGAGATCACACCACTGCACTCCTCCCTGGGGTAACAGAGTGAGACTCTGTCTCAAAAAAAAAAAAAAAAGAGAAGTCTCAGAAGTCTTTCTTTTCTTTTTTCTCATATATATGCACACACCTATACATGTATATACATATATACACGCACATATATACATACATATATACACATACATACACACACACACACACACACACACAGAAACACACACACATACATATATGTATGTTACATTCAATAGAGATGGGTTCTTACTGCATTGAGCCTGGCCTAATGTGGTCCTTCTGCTTTGGCCTTCCAAAGTGCTGGGATTATAGGTGTGAGCTACCATGCCTGACCCATTACTGTTATTTCAGATAGCCCTGATTCAGACTCTGCTTCTCCATTTTTTTGCCTATAAATTAAGAGAACACCTACTTCCTGGGGCGGGTGGAAGGGCTGAGGACTTGTGTTCGTCAGTGAAGCCAGGAGCTCAGAGCTGCTCAGAGCTACCTGATCTTCTCAAGCCCAGGGGCTCAAAACACAGTCACATTACCAGGTCTATCTGCAGGGGAGGCTGGGAAATTATGTGACACACAAAAATTAGGCACCCCATTCAGGAAGGAGGAGGTGTGATGTCAAATGGCCTGACTCCTCCTGTGTCCTGGGTGCTCCCTGGGAGACTGGGGAGGTGCTGGCATGGGGTGGCCACCTCTGACTCTGTGACTCACCCAGAGTCTTCAGGTAATAAGAGAAAGAGGTGGGACTGGGGCCACGCCCCCTCTGTCTTCCCAGCACCTCCCTGTTTTGGTCCGGGGTCAATCTGTCAGTGGGGGCTGGGTCCTTCCAGGTTGGAGTGCAGGTGCCCCACACACACTCCTGCCCCACAGGTACAGCAGGCAGGACTGGTCCCATAGGTAGGGTGGAGTCTTGCCCAGTGGCAGCGTAGGCATGTGGGGTTGGGGTAGCCTCCATGTCCCACAGCCAGTGAGGCAATTTGTTCAAATCCCAGCTCCCCAAGGCCACAGCGTGACCCTAAGCAGGGCTGTCTCCTCTGGACTCAGCTCTCTTTCTTTTGGGAGAAGGGACAGAGAACAAACCATCGGATTGTTTTTTATAATTGTGAATTATTTCAGACTGTAGCAAGTACAGTGAAAGTGTAGCCAGTACTGATGCCCTTACCAAAGACTTCCTATAACATCAGCAAACCTTACTGTGAGCTTGTTTTGTGCAGTCTGTGCAGCTCATTTCACCCTCACCATGGCCCATTACAGATGGGAAAATGGAGGCAGAGAGGCTAAGGAATGTGGCCCAGGAAGCTGATTGGGAGGGCAGCATGCAAACCGCCTCTCCTCCGACCCAACCAAAGTGCCTTCGTCGCTGCCAGGAGCCATGGGTCCTGTGTGCTCTGCAGTTTTTCTGAGCCTGAGGGCTGGGAAGGAGCCGTTCCTGATGCTCAACTTTAGCCCCATGGAGAACTAGGCCCTTCCTGACTGTTTTCTGGGGCTCTGGAGGTGCAGAGCTGGTGGCCTGGCTCGGGTTGTGTCACACATCCAGAATCAGAACCAGGCCAGAGAACCTGGATACATGTGTGGGGCTTCTCCCAAGATTCCCTTCCTGGGCATGGGGAATGTGGGTGCTGCTCACCCATATGTGGCCAAGCAGGAATGGGCCTGGCACTGTCCCCAAGTGTCCAACCCTGAGTCCTGAGACAGGGGCTGCAATTCTGGGGTGCTGTGACAGGAAAGCAGCAATTTCGGTTGGGGCCAAGGAAGGAACAAACATCTGAGAGGTCTGTCTCACGGGAGAAGGTGGACAGCAAGCTGGGATGGGGCTGAGTGAGTGGGGCTGAGGCCAGAGAGGATCCCATAGTAGCTCTAGGGCTGGGACTCTTCAGTGTCTGGGGCCGGAGGACGCTGTGCTGGGGGCAGGAGCTGGGCCCCTCAGGTGGGCCACGTGCCTCTCTCCTATCATGGAGTTTTTATTGTCACCGTGAGCTCTTCCTAAGGCGACACCACCAATGGAGGCCTGGGCAGGGCACTGGAGGTGTTTCAGGAAGAGGCTGAGATGGAGGTTATGTGGTTTGAGGACCACCCGCTTCATGGAAGTGAAAGCGGCCCACCTCACCCTGGAAACTCCACTGTGGCTGGGGAGAGGAGGTGGTCTGTGGTGAGCATGGTACCTGGGACTCATCCTGGCTCTGCCTGGCCCTCAGGTGGAATGCTATGGAATGGGATGAGAAGCTGGACTGCTTCTGGCAGGCCAACCTCAACCCCTTCAACAAGCAGTCGGGACTGCGACAGCATGAGCAGCACCCTGGAGAGGAGGCCCCGGATGCCACACCTGAAGGTGGGTGCTGGTGGGAGTTGGGGTGGGAGCCTGGAAGGTCTCTGGCCACTTACATGGACTCCTGTTCTTCCTGCCACCTCCTGTGTGGTCCTGCCTTTCCCACGGAGCCAACATCTGCTGGCTGTTTTCTTGTTCCCATGTGTTCTGTGGTTCTGTGGTTTGTTTCTGTGTGCCCACTAGAATTTGCACTCCTGATAGCAGGATTTGTGCCTGACTCATCACTGCTGTATCCTCGGGCCCTGCACACAGTAGGTGCTCAGGGAATGCTGGCTGAGTGAGCTCAGCACTGAGGGAGAGGTTAGCTGACTGACTGTGCTCTTGGCATCAGGATGGTGTCAGTCCCAAAAAATGCTGATGAGGTCATCAGGGAGTGCTGGGGTGGGGCAGCCACAGGGACGGGCTGGCGTGGGCCCTGGTGTTAGTGGATTTTGCCATGTAGCCAGACGTGGGTTTTCTGTCATCCCCATGTTCATGCATGAGGTGTCCACCTTGGGAATGGGGATGTTTCTGTAATGCCATCTTGAGGCCCTTTTAGCATCGAGTATCATTCCACCTCCTCTTCTCGAATGTCTCTTTCCTGTCTGCATGAGAAGCAGATGTGCAGGTCTGAGGGGTACCCAGCTCCCCCAGTGCCTGCTCCCTGTGCAGCTTCCTGAATCCCTTTCCCACTCCTGCCATTCCAGCTCCTCCCTTGGGGATGGGAGACAGGAGGGAGGGGTTGACCCTCTACACCTGTCCCCGTCTTCCCCAAGAGGCCCTGACAGAGCTGCCCCCTGCGGAGCCGGAGTTCCACTGTGCTGAGCTCGTGATGGATCTCAGCCTGTCTGAGGACCACTTCTCCTGCCCTGTGGTAGGTTTCAGATGTGGGAAAGGAGAGGGACTGAGTGAGCCCTCAGGAAGGTCCAGCGATTTCCTTGTCACTTGCTCCCAGGTGGCAGGGCAGCATCCTTTGAGCTGGGGTGCAGCCCCCACCTCAACCAGGGCTCCAGGCTTATAATCTGAGGCCTGTGTGACACCCCAGACCCCCACCCTCGGAGCCTGTGTGAGGCAGGTGGAGAGCCTGGATTGCAGTTCCTGAACCTGGGGCTGCTCCTCTCCCCCGAGCTCCTTGTATTCACAAAGCAAATATGAGAGTCGATTCCCTCTGGGGTCCTCTGCAGACCCCGGTGTTGAGGGAAAGGGGTGCAGGAGGTAAGGGAGAAGCCCCTCTCTGCCTTCTCCTGATCAGTCGGCGTCACAGGGCCCTATGCTTTCTCTGTGTTTCCTTCCTTGGAAGTCTTGCTTTGAAGAAGAAAATGGGAGCCTGTAAGGATTTCTTTTTTCTTTTTTCTTTTTTTTTTTGCAAAGATGGGGTTTCACCATGATGGCCAGGCTGGTCTTGAACTCCTGACCTCAGGTGGATGATCCACCCACCTCAGCCTCCCAAAGTGCTAGGATTATAGGCGTGAGCCACTGCACCTGGTGGCCATAAAGATTTTTAAAAAATCTTTTGCAAACCTTTTTTGCAAACTCTCTCCAACTTGTGAGAGAAACATTATAATAATATTAAAATGTAACTCTGAAAAGATATGGTCAGAACCTCCCCATTCTAATTCACTGTTCATTTTGTGTGTTGCCTTTAAGCTTTGCCCATGTAGAGGGACTTCATATATGTGTTTCATATCTTTATTTGTTTATTTATTTTTCTTTTCCTTTAATCCAATCAAGTTGAGTATCTTTTTTTTTCTTTCTTTCTTTTTTTGAGATAGGGTCTTACTCTGTGGCCCGGCTCTGGAGTGCAGTGGCGCAATCGTGGCTCACTGCAGCCCTGGCCTCCTGGGCTCAGGCAATGCTCTCACCTTAGCTTCCTGATTAGCTGAGACTGCAGGTGTGCACTACAATGCTCAGATAATTTTTAAACTTTTTGTACAGACATGGGGTCTCGCTTTGTTGCCCAGGCTGCTCTCAAGCTCCTGAGCTCAAGCGGTCCTCCCACCACGGCCTCCCAAACTGCTGGGATTACAGGTGTGACTCACTGTGCTCAGCTTGTTTTATTTACTACCACGTTTTGAGCACTTGCTTTGGGGCCACAGAATGGGAGAGAGGAGGGCGCCCCCTCCTCTTTGCCTGGGCCTCAGAGCCCAGCAGCCTGAAGGAGGAGGAGAAGGCTACCGAGGGCAGGGTCAGCCCAGGATCCTCAGCTTCAAGACCCAATCTCGTCTTCCCCGGGAGCACCAGAGTGTTTTGAGTCTGGGGTCTTGCTGGGCCCTGAGGAGCCCCCTGGCTGCTATGTGGAGAAAGCAGCTGGGGTGTTGGCACCTGCCTGGGCTTGGCAGTTAAGCTTGAGGCTACTTACTCTCCTTCATAACAGCAAATGTCATTGCCCTGGCCTTCCTCCAAGAGGAGGCTCGAGAAGTAACCAAAATGACATAGTGGAAAAAGCAGCTGGATTTCTAAAGAAGGAAGTTGAAAAGCATCTTTCACACATTAGGTTTTCAGGGGTGGGCAGGTGCACGGGGTGGCGCTTGAGTGAGTTTCAAGATCTAATTTATTCATGAATTATAGCTTTTGCCCATTTTTCTATTGGATTCTTGGTATTCTGAATTTTTGAGTTTTTCACATGTTGGGGATATTAGCCTGTTATTTGTAAGATGCAGTATAAACATTTTCTTTCAGTTTGAGAACTGCCATTTGACCTTGTTTGTGGTATTTTCTTTTCTGGGGAAAAGTTTAATTTTGCATACATTTTTATGTGGTCCCTTGATCAATATTTCTTTTATTTCATCTAGGTTTTAATGTCTGGAAGGGCTAGTCTTCCCTTTGCAATTTTCTTTTTAAAAATACATTTTTTTTTTTTTTTTTTTTTTTTTTTTTTTTTTTTTGCTAGGCATGGTGGTTCACACTTAAAATCTCTGCACTTTGGGCGACCAAGGCTAGAGGGTCACTTGAGCCCAGGAGTTCTAGACCAGCCTGGGCAACATAAAGACCCCTTCTCTACAAAAATAATTAGTTGGACATGGTGGGATGTGCCTGTAGGCCCAGCACTGCAGAGGCTGAGGTGGGAGGATTGTTTGAGCTTCGGAGGTCGTACTTTTGCCTGGGTGTTAGAGCAAGACCCTGTCTCAAAGAAAAAAAAAAAAAAAGTTTTCCTAACTATTCCTACAAAAAACTGAGCTCCTTAAAGCGTGCATTTAAATAAAGTGTTACTGACAAAATTGATACTCTCAAGTATCAAAATGAAAATAGCAACATTTCCAAGAATGTCAAACACTGCAAAGTAACCACCTCTCTGCCTCTACTGCTGAGGCCATCTTGGGGCTTCTGCTTTATTCTGATTAAGTTTTGGTTACACACACTGAAAAATGACTCGAGAGAGTTGTTTTGAGTGGCGCTTTTTTTCACTGTATTGCTCCTCATTGCATTATTCATCACTCTTGAAACTCTCAGTTTCCACTCATCATCAGGGCTCTGACTAGTGAGGACCTGCAAGTCAGCCTCAAAGTGTTTGAGGGCTGCCCACAGTCCCACTGTGGTTAGCTGCTGCTGTTCGAGGGAGCTTCTTCACCCTCCTCTTCGCCACTCCCTGCTCCTGTTCCAGCTGCATCAGTTCCTCATTTGAGAGCTCTTCATGGGACTGCAGCAGCTGGCCCACAGCAGCCTCTGCAACCTCCTAAAAGGCCAGGTTTCTGGCAAGGGTCACAGTGTGTTTTTGAAGCTGTGCAATGTTGTCTGCCTAGGAAAAATTGTGGGCCTGAACACACTCAGGCCAAATCTTCCACACACTGTTCATTTTTGCTGGTTTGAGATACTCCCAAGCCATGGCAATGTTGTCCACAGCATCCATGAGGTTGTAATTTTTCCAAAATTCCCTGATCATAGCTGTATCCTCACCATCTGTTGCTTCTAGGAAGTGCTCAGAAGTCCCTCTC
Organism: Saimiri boliviensis; assembly: GCF_048565385.1. NCBI lineage: Eukaryota > Metazoa > Chordata > Mammalia > Primates > Cebidae > Saimiri > Saimiri boliviensis. The sequence continues at coordinate 15,970,966 of NC_133471.1, read as the reverse complement.
AGGTAATGAGCTTTGAAGGTAGAGGCTACACCTTGACCCATGGGCTGGATCGAGTCAGTTGCACTGTCATGAATGTGTTCTACTCTTACATTACCAGAAAGATCACTCAAATTTACAGGGTGACATGATGCATTGTCTAGTACGAGCAATGCTTTGTTGTGAGATCATTTTGGGCACAGTATTTTTCAATGGCAGGGCAAGGAAAGTAAGTGAACCATTCACAAAAGATGCTCCTGGTCACCCAAGCCTTCCCATTGGAGCGCAAAATCACAGGTAAATTGGGCTTGGAGTACCCCTTCCGAGCCCTGGGGATTTCTGGCAGTAAGGGCCTCAACTTAAAATCCCCTGCGGCATTACCACCAAGCAGCAGCAACAAGCGATCTTTGGATGACTTGAATCGCGGCTCAGCATTGGTTTCCTCAGAAATAAACATTCCTTCAGGCATTCTCTTCCAATAAGTCCTGTCTCATCCACATTAAAGACTTGGGGGTGGGGGTGGGGGGTTGTACTCATCTTCTTCCATGATGCTTTTCAGCATTTCTGGGTACCTGTCCCTGTTGCTGGGAGCTGCGCTGTTCATCTTGAAGTGCTGGAATTTCACCAGTCACCATTGACGTGCATGAAACCTCTCCGTTGGAGAGATCTTACCATGTGCACGCTGTAAGTCATAAAACTTTTTTTTTTTTTTTTTTGAGACACAGTCTTGTTCTGTCACCAGGCGCCAAGCTGGAGTGCAGCAGTGGGATCTCGGCTCTCTGCAACTTCCACCTCTTGGGTTCAAGCAGTTCTCCTTCCTCAGCCTCTCGAGTAGCTGGGACTACAGGCACGCGCCACCATGCCCAGCTAATTTTTGTATTTTTAGTAGAGATGGGGTTTCACCATGTTGGCCAGGATGGTCTTGATCTGTTGACCTCGTGATCCGCCCACCTTGGACTCCCAAAGTGCTGGGATTACAGGTGTGAGCCACCCCGCCCCGCCAAGTCATCAAACTCTTAGTCGTCCCCCCAATGAAGGCAACAGTCAAAGGCATATCGCTGGCTCTGGTCTTTCAGCCCTCAGCAGCTGCTCCATGCTCTCCATCACAGCACTTCAATGGCGAGTCAACCGAGAGGCTCTCGAGGGAGCCGCTATTTGCGAACTCGGTTTGATTTTTCCTTTACTATCTCGGATGGTCGCCACCGTAGAGATTCCAAGACCTGAGCTTCTTATCCACCTGGAATCGTAGGGCTTCCAGTTTGATGTCAAGGATAATCGCTTTCCGTTGCCTTTCGGGACCAGGGATGACAGGATGACGGCTGCGCCTAGGGGCCTTTCCAAGGCATTTCTGCCTCCAAAGTGTCAGAATCACAGCGGCGTCAGGTGCAGGGAGGCTGCGGTTCCCTACGTCCCCCTGTAGAACTCGGCCAACGGAATATGGGGCTGCGGAGTCGGGCCGATGTCCCGGAGACGCTAGCCGGCCGCCAGGGTCAGGCGCACCCGCGTGCCCCGGCCCAGCCGCTTCCCTGTGCACCCTGAGGCCCCGCGCGGGTCTCCGTGTGTAGCTCGAAGTCCAGTGACGGGTCCGCGCGGCCGCAGGCACACACGGGAGGCGCGGGCTCTGGGGCTCCGGAGAGCAACCCACCGAGAGGACAAAGGAGACCTGCTGAGGGGACGGTGTTCCAGCGCAGCGGGGTGGGGGGGTTGAGTTAGGGGGCGCTGGGCGCGCGGCTGTGATTTCGGGAGCCGCTTTCGACGGAGGATCCCAGGAGCAAGTGTGGGCAGGACGAGGCGGGACTCGCGATCAGACGCTCCAACGGTCAGAGGACAGCGTGGACACAAGAGAGGGGGCCCCAGCCGGCGCCGCGGCCCTGTCGCGCATGCGCGAGGCCTCCCAGCGGGCGCCGGGGCCTAGACTCGGTATTCCACTGCGCACGCGCGCGCTCGGGACGCGCGAGGCCGGGGACTGGTGATGTAGTGCCGGCTGCGGGCGGCGGCCAGCCGTCAGGCGGCAGCCGTGCCCTGTCCTTGTTGTGGCGAGGCGGTGGCCCAGGAGGCGGCAGGACGGCCAGGACCAGCGTGAGAGCCCCGGGCACGGCCCGCCAGGCGAGCAGGCAGGCGCTGTGCGCCGGTTCCGGGCAGCTGGGCTGTGCTGGACGCCGCACCACACCATCCACCTGCGCCGGCCGCGGGGAAGCGCGGGAGCGCTGACTTGGTCCCCACAGTGCGGCCAGCTGCCCCTGGGCCGCGCTTCCCGCGCTCCTGCTGGGCGCCCCCTCCCTCTCCAGGCTCCTGCTCTTCTCCCCGCTACCTCTTCCACCCACTTCTTGCGGAATTCCCGCTGTTTCCCGGATGCCTGCTACCCTGGGACCATGGAATGGGACCCCTAGCCTACTTGCTCGGTTTTGTAAAGAGCTGGGCTTTGAGCGATTTGCGCTTGTGTCTAGGCCCCTCGCAAACCAGCCTTGTGGCTCGGTGGCATTCGGCTTTCTCCACCTCGCCGTTACTCACGAACCAGATATGATAAGAGACGCGAAAGAGTTGTGCAAACTATTGTTTGTTCAGCGGCCTCTGCCTCCCAAAGTCTTGGGATTACAGGCGTGAGCCACGGTGCCTGGCCTAGCAACTTGCTCTATAGTTAAAAACCCTGCCGGGCACGGTGGCTCACGTCTGTAACGCTATCGCTTTGTGAGGCCGAGGCGAGTGGATCACAAGGTCAGGAGTTTGAGTCCAGCCTGTTCATCCGATATGGTTGAATCCTTGGATCTACTGGAAATACAAAAATTAGTCGGACGTGGTAGCGGGCCCTTGTAGTCCGGGCTGCTCGGGAAGCTGAGGCAGGAGAGTCGCTTGAATCCAGGAGGCGGAGGTTGCAGTGAGCTGAGATCATGCCACTGCACTCCAACGTGGGTGATAGTGAGACTCCGCCTCACAAAACAAAATACCTAACAGGTCTCTTCATGGAAGCTTACGTTGTGGAGGTTTCCATGTGGTCATCTTTAATTTAGCAAGCTGTCCACTGTCTTTGCTCTTGTAGAGGTTATATGCTGTACAAGGAGGAACCAGACAGTAAGCAAGTACTAGGCATGTTGGACAAAGGAAGCAGAATAAAGGAAGTTGAAAATTAAGAAAGGGAATGGAAGAGGGAAAAACGCTGTTATTTGTTGTTTTAGGTGGGGCGGTCAGGCCCCTGCAGAAAGTGAGGGATTGAGATGAGCTTGCTGGGAACGTGGACTAGAAAGTGCCCTCCCCTAGGGTAGCTGCAACCTTGTGTTCTTTGTGAGCAGCAGGAAGAGGCTAGTGATAGGCAGTGAGGCCAGGAAAGGCAGGGCCTCATAGGGCTGCTGAGGTTGCACCAGTGTGCTGTGTGTGAGACTGTGGGACCCAGGTAAGTTGGGTCAACTGATTTGTGGTCTGACTGGGAAGAGGACAACAGCACTTTGCCCTGTTTAAGGGAGTTTGTGTTTTGCCCACATTCACATCTTGGCTTTGCATACACAAAAACTAATTTACCAGTGTTCTCTACTATGCACTGTGAACTGACTTGCAGAAATCTCCAAGAAGGAATGGTAGACTCCTGTCTTGGTCTTTACATATGCCATGAGAACGACATCTGATTTAACCAGGCTGAATCACAAAAGGACTAAATTGTGAACTAAAGCAAAGGAATTGGATGTTTTATCAAGTTTTGGAACGCTAAATAGTCATACTTGGTACCTTCAGGGCTGTAGGCTACCTGGTGTCTACAAGCCACCAGCACCGGTGCCGCACTGTCTTTGGGGTGGTACTGGAAGAGCCCTGGAAGATTGGGGAACCAGTGTTCTCGCTGCACACCTTCAGCTGCCAGCTGTCTTCAGGCACTCATTTCCTCTCCATTTCTACTTTCTCAGATGGGCAATGGGGATCAAGTGAGGTGAGTAGGAAGCACCTGGCAGCCTATAGTGCGCAGTGCGACTATCTTCTGTTCTTCCTTTAGGTTTCCTGTGGACCCACACCGTGGGTTCCAAACACCCATTCCAGCAGCATGCATTCCTGGCATCCTTCGAGTTTACTTACTCTCTCTGGCAGGTACTGTGTGCTGTTGGTGCTGGGATGATTTGCTGCAGTGGGTAGATCTCATTCACCACACGGAAGCATTTGTTAGCTCGCAGTCTTTACTGCTTATCATTCTTCTGAGCTGCTTTCTTTTTTCCAGATTTTAATATCTTTTTCTTAGCACATCTTTTCAGTCTATTGTGGTCTTTATAGGGATATTTGAATTAATGTAGTTAGTTAGAAAGTTATTAGTTGGGGAATGAGTTTACTTTGGGGTGATATCCTGCAGAGTCTGCCTCAACCTGAATGTTGACACAGCTGGAAGAACATAGGTGTTGTCAGCTACAGGTCTTGTTTCTTTATGATAAAATATTGTGGGCTAACACCTGTAATCCCATCACTTTGGAAGGCTGAGGCGGGTGGATCATCCGAGGTCAGGAGTTCGAGACCACCTGACCAATGTGGTGATACCCTGTCTGTACTAAAAATACAAAAATTAGCTGGCGTAGTGGTGCACACCTGTAATCCCAGCTGCTTGGGAGGCCGGGTTAGGGAGAATCACTTGAACCCAGGAGGCGGAAGTTGTAATGAGTCGAGATTGCACCACTGTACTCCAGCCTCAGTGACAGAGCGAGACTCTGTCTCAAAAATAAATAAAGTAAAATAAAATAAAATATTGGGGACACAGAAATTCTTTGGTTGTGTTGGAATTTTGTTGGGTACAATTGGTATTGGGTTGTTGAGTGCTTAGATTTTGTTTTTTAATACATTTACTTTTATTGCAATGTCTTTGTTGTAATTTTTGTTGTTGTTGTTGTTCTTTTTGAGAGGGAGTTTCACTCTGATGCCCATTCCGGAGTACAGTGGTTCAATCTCAGCTCACTGCAACCTCCACCTCCTGGTTTCAAGTGATTCTCCTGCCTCAGCCTCCTGAGTAACTGGGATTGCAGGTGCCTGCCACCACCTCTGGCTAATTTTTGTATTTTTACTAGAGGCAGGGCTTTCCCCTGTTGGCCAAGCTGGTCTTGAACTCCTGACCTCAGGTGATCTGCCTGCCTCGGCCTCCCAAAGTGCTGGGATTACAGCGCCTGGCCAACATTTTCCTTGTTGAAGACTGAAGAGAATATGGATGATTGGAAAAATTGTTTTCTTGGCTTGACAAAAATATTTATCTCTTCATGGACGCTGTGTTACCTGCCTATAGTCTGTGCTGTGAATAGCCACTGCACTCCAGTGAGACCCCATTTAAAGAACAAAAGAAGAGGCCAATCACGGTGACTCACGCCTGCCATCCCAGCACTTTGGGAGGCTGAGGCAGCTGGATTACCTGAGGTCAGGAGTTTGAGATCAGCCTGGGCAACATGGTGAAACTCTGTCTGTACTAAAATGTAAAAATTAGCTGGGCATCATGGTGGTTGCCTTGTAGTCCCAGCTGCTTGGGAGGCTGAGGCAGGAGAATCATCTGAACCTGGGAGGCAGAGGTTGCAGTGAGCTGAGCTCGCACCACTGCGCTCTAGCCTGGGTGACAGAGCAAAACTCCATCTCAAAAACAAAAAAGAAATTAACTTCTTGGTTGACCAGAGATGAGTCATAGTATATATCTGTATTTAAATTTTACACAATTTTATGTTTTAGTTTCATAATCACGTTTTTGAAGCTGCACTATTTTAAGTTACTAAAATTGTGTCAGTTTCTAAGACTTTTTTTTGTTTGTTTAGTTTTGTTTTTTGGGGCACTTTTTGCTTGCTGTTGGAGGCTGTAGCTATAAAAATTTGCAGTGTATTTCTGCAGTGAATTGTTCCTTTTAGTCTGTGGAACCGTATTTCTTTTTTTATTTTTTATTTTTTATTTTTTTTTGAGACGGAGTTTTGCTCTTGTTACCCAGACTGGAGTGCAATGGCGCGATCTGGGCTCACCGCAACTTCCGCCTCTTGGGTTCAGGCAATTCTCCTGCCTCAGCCTGCCGAGTAGCTGGGATTACAGGCACACGCCACCATGCACAGCTAATTTTTTTGTATTTTTTTTTTAGTAGAGACGGGGTTTCACTATCTTTACCAGGATAGTCTTGATCTCTTGACCTCGTGGTCCACCCGCCTCGGCCTCCGAAAGTGCTGGGTTATAGGCTTGAGCCACCGCACCCAGCTGTGGAACCATATTTCTAATGGGGTATTTAAGGCAATAATCTCACACCTCAACCTGCATCCTGCTCCTTCCAGCGGTGTGGTCAGTGAGAATGTGCAACTTTGTATTGCAGGAGAAACTAATAAGCTACTCTGGTCTCTTGTTTCAGTGCCTCCAGAAGGTCGACTTTCAGAAGCTGACTCTGCAGGCCAGACTGACATTATTTTCCTGGTGGCTCTGTTCGAAACCACCCAAAGTTAAGTTTTTTTCATCACCATCATTAGCAACATGAGGTTTACAGGAACTTCCACAGTGAGTGACCAGGGGACAAGAAGCAAGACAACTCAGAGTACCCTCCACTCCACCCTACCCCTTCTACCCTTTTCTGGCTTCCACATTGAGCCATTACAACATTCAACACCTTCTCTATGTCTTTATGTTGTTGATATCTCAATAAAGCTGGTGAGATAAAAACTTTCCAAAGGAAGGTGCTAGATGTGTCTTTTGGAAGGCATGGGAGTCAACCTTGGTGTCTGTGTATCTGACTGAGGACCAGCTAAGCCTCGTGTTTGGAAAGCAGAACAGAAATGATGAGCAGACTGTCATTACCTTAGAGCACACTTGCCTACTTGCAGTCCTTCTGTAGGCCATGGGCCTGTGCTTTATGTCAGGGACAGTGTCCACTGAAGTCCCTGGAGACCCTATGTCCCTGCAGAGTAGAAGGTGTTCCCCACACGTGCATCAGTGTGAGGACCTGGGGGCACATGCTGTGTATGAAGCAAGAAGAGAGACAAGACCAGGGAAAACTGGCCTCTTTCACTTTTCTGTATATCAACTTGACAGTGTGGTTGCTTTTCTTAGTGTGATTCTTTCTTCTAAAATATTAGAACTGGGCCGGGCACAGTGGTTCACGCCTGTAATCCTAGCACTTTGGGAGGCCAAGGACGGCACATCACCTGAGGTCAGGAGTTTGAGACCAGTCTGGGCAACATGGTAAAACTCTGTCTCTACTAAAAATACAAAAATTAGCTGGGCATAGTGGCAGGTGCCTGTAATCCCAGCTACTTGGTAGGCTGAGGCAGAAGAGTTCCTTGAACCCAGAAGGCGAAGGTTGAAGCGAGCTGAGATTGTGCCACTGCGCTCCAGCCTGGGCGACAAAGTGAGACTCCATCTCATTAAAGCATTAAAATACTAGAACCTCATCCTTTTGTCCCTAAAGGTTTGAGAAATACTTTAAGAGGAGTGGAAGAAACACAAATTCAGAAAAATCAATAGCTCCAAAAAACATTAAAAGGGCCAGTTTGAAAAATCAGACTGTGAAGTTTTACATTTGAGCACTTTTAAAGCATTTACTGTGTGGGCTGTACTTGGGAACTGATGAGCGGTGGCCTGTGAGTGTGTGATGTTGATGCTGTCTTCCCTCTGCTTGCTCCTGGGTGTGAGCAGTGGGACTGTGAGTGTGTGATGTTTGCGCTGTCTTCCCTCTGCTTGCTTCTGGGAGTGAGCGGTGGGGCTGTGAGTGTGTGATGTTGGCACTGTCTTCCTTCTGCTTCTGCTTGTTCCTGGGTGAGCAGTGGGGCTGTGAGTGTGTGATGTTTGTGCTGTCTTCCCTCTGCTTGCTCCTTGGTGTGAGCGGTGGGGCTGTGAGTGTGTGATGTTGGCGCTGTCTTCCCTCTGCTTGTTCCTGGATGTGAGCGGTGGGGCTGTGAGTGTGTGATGTTGGCGCTGTCTTCTCTCTGCTTCCTCCTGGGTGTGAGCGGTGGGACTGTGAGTGTGCGATGTTGGTGCTGTCTTCCCTCTGCTTGCTCCTGGGTCAGAGCGTTGGGGCTGTGAGTGTGTAGTATTGACGCGACGTCTTCCCTCTGCATGCTCTTGGGTGTGAGCGGTGGGGCTGTGTGTGATGTTGGTGCTGTCTTCCCTCTGCTTGGTTCTGGGTGTGAGCAGTGGGGCTGTGAGTGTGTGGTGTTGATGCTGTCTTCCCTCTGCTTGCTCCTGGGTGTGAGCGGTGGGGCTGTGTGTGATGTTGGGGCTGTCTTCCCTCTGCTTGCTCCTGGGTGTGAGCAGTGGGGCTGTGCGTGTGTGATGTTGGTGCTGTCTTCCCTGTGCTTGCTCCTGAGTGTGAGCAGTGGGGCTGAGTGTGTGATGTTGGCGCTGTCTTCCCTCTGCTTACTGAGCAGTGGGGCTGTGAGTGTGTGATGTTGACGCTGTCTTCCCTCTGCTTGCTCCTGGGTGTGAGCGGTGGGGCTGTGTGTGATGTTGGGGCTGTCTTCCCTCTGCTTGCTCCTGGGTGTGAGCAGTGGGGCTGTGAGTGTGCGATGTTGGTGCTGTCTTCCCTCTGCTTACTGAGCAGTGGGGCTGTGAGTGTGTGATGTTGATGCTGTCTTCCCTCTGCTTTCTCCTGGGTGTGAGCGGTGTCCTGTGAGTGTGTGATGTTGGCGCTGTCTTCCCTCTGCTTGCTCCTGGGTGTTACCCATCCTTCTCAAGCTACCTTGTTTTTTGTTTTCCTCTCTTAGCACCTTTTTAACTGGTTTAGATTCTAAGCCTTGACAAATCATTTAAAAATTATATCACCGTGTGGGTTTTGGGATTGGCAAAATTGGTATTTTGTGTTTCCCGTGTGAAATGTTTCCTGCTTGGCTACCTATGAGCATGGGGAGGGCAAACAGATAAAAGCATATTGGGAGGTGTGGTGACTTGCCTTGCTATGAAATGAATGTTTCTTTGAAGACTCCTGTTTGTCCTTAAATTTGTGCAAATTTTACTCCATCTTCGAGTATGTTTGCTGTTCCTGGGGTCACCTTGGCTTCTCTGGCCTTTCATAGTGTTATTTTGGGGTCATTGGAGTGACACTGTATTTGAAGTGGACAGTGTCATGGCTTATTTGTCCTGAAACTTGTATGAATGTTAACAGGAAGAGGCCAGTAGGTCTGTGGGTTACACGTGTATGTAGGAGGCCAGATTTTTTGAAGGAGAGGCAGACTCTGCTTAGAACAGGTGGCATGTGTTCCCTGGTTCTCTAGAGAAGGGGGACCACCCATAGCACTCTGCCTTATCATTTTCTTCATTTCTTTCTTTACCCTAGTTACAGGCAATTTTGGGACTGTTACCTCAAAAAGGTTTGCTATTAAAGCTCAATATGAAGCCAGCAAGGTGAAATTTGAGAGATTTTAGATGTATCTGAAGCTACTTCTCAGCAGAATGTCCCTAGCCTCATCCTTTTCCTGTTCTCTGTTTATTTCCAGAAGGCACTGGTGTTATTACAATTGTGTGATGGGAAGTGTTTTTCTGTTTTCTGAATCCTCTTTCTCCGGAAAATTACACGTAATTGCATTTTGAAGTCAGACTTTCTTTCAGAAACTGGTGAGCTAAAGAATGCTGGGCCTGGAGGAGATAGAGGCAGGAAAAGAGGTGCTCACGGTGGCTGTGCCTGGTGGAGGCGGATGAAGAAGGTTTGTGTGCACCTTTGTCTGTTCCTGCTGCTATAATGGAATACATCAGACTGGGTAATTTACAAACAGGGTAAATTTACTACTCACAATTGTGGAAGCCGGAGGTCGAAGATCATAGCCTGTACCACATGGTGAAACCCCATCTCTACAAAAAATATAAAAGTCAGACCACGTGCAGTGGCTCACACCTGTAATCCCAGCACTTTGGGAGGCTGAGGTGAGCCAATCATGAGATAAAGAGATTGAGACCATCCTGGCCAATATGGTGAAACTCCATCTCTACTAAAAATACAAAATTAGCCAGGCATGGTGGTGCACACCTGTAGTCCCAGCTACATGGGAGACTGAGACAGGGGAATTACTTGAACCTGGGAGGTAGAGGTTGCAGTGAGCCAAGGTTGTACTACTGCACTCCAGCCTGGCAGCAGAGCGAGACTCTGCCTCAAAAAAGAAAAAAGAAAAAGAAAAATTAGCTGGCCATGGTGGTGCATGTCTGTAGTCCCAGCTATTCAGGAGGCTCAGGCAGGAGGATTGCATCAACCTGGGATTTGAAGCTGCAGTGAGCCATGATCACACTGCTGCACTGCATCCTGGGTGATGGATTGTGAGGGCACTAATCCCACTTGTGATGCAGAGCCCTTGGGACCTGACCCCTTCTTGGGGTCCACCTCCTAATATCTTCACCTTAGGGGTTGAGTTCCAACATTGAAATTCTGGGAGAACACATAAATTCAAACCCGTTATCTATCTTTCTGCTTGTTTAAAGGTGTGCTGTTGAATTAGTTCATAAGTTTCAAAGAAATTAACTTCTAAAGTATACTGTAAGTATACTGTAGCTGGGTGCAGTGGCTCATACCAGTAATCTCAGCACTTTGGGAGGCCGAAGTAGGAGGATTGCTTGAGCTTAGGAGTTTGAGACTAACCTGGGCAGCATAGTGAGACCTTGTCTCTACAAAAAAAAAAAAAAAAAAAAAAAAAAAGAAAGCTAGGCATGGTGGTGTGCACCTCTGCTCCCAGCTACTTAGGAGGCTGAGGCAGGATTGCTTGAGCTTGGGAGATTGAGGTTGCAGTGAACTATGATCATGCCACTGCACTCCAGCCTGGTAACCAAGCAAGACCCTGTCTCAAAAAAATAAATAAAATGAATTTTTAAGAATGTGCTGAGATTTCTCTCTGGATTTTATTATTATGATTTTGAGATAGGGTCTCATTCTGCCGTCCAGGCTGGAGTGCATTGATGTGATCACTGTTCACTGTAGCCTTGAACTCCCAGGCTCAGATCATTCTCTCACCTCTACCTCTGGAGCAGCTGAAACCACAGGCTTACACCACCACTCCTAGCTAAGTTTTTTTTTTTTTTTTTTTTTTTTTTTTGGTGGGGGTAGAGGCAGGGTCTCCCTATGTTATCCAGGCTGGTCTTGAACTCTTGGGCTCAAGCAGTCCTCTCACCTTGGCCTCCTTAAGTGCTGGGACTACAGACGTGAGCCACCATGTCTGTCCTCTATCTGGATATTAAAATACTCAGATAAGAGATAACCCTAGCAGCAATGGCTCAAACACAGCACCCTCTGTGGACTTTCTGCTCCTCCTGGGGCATCTGGTGAGCTGCAGCTTTCGGTGTGTTTTATACACTGCCTAAACATATTTCCTCTTGAGAGGGACTGAGGCTGCATTGTGTAGGGTGAGGAGGGGAGGGTCTTTTCTAATAACGTCTGAAAAAGAAAATAGCTATTTTCATGAAGAATCTCCCTTCATTTAACTGGAAAACCTGTTTTCTTTTTTCCACAGGGGGACTTCCCCTGGGATGACAAGGATTTCCGCGGTCTGGCCTTTTTTGGGGCAGGTGTTGCCATGGAATTTTTCAACTTCTCTTTTTGAGATCCTGGAAGAGAAATCACTTGGAAGCATTTTGTACAGTATTACCTGGCCAGAGGTCTGGTGAGAGAAATTTATAATTTGTCTACCAGGAAGGGGGCTGCTGTAGTGGTGTGCCCCATGTGTGTGGTGTGCAGTGAACTAAGGAAGCTGTGAGCTCTGAGGCCTGCATTGAAAGTGCATTGTGTGATGGATGTCCTGGACAGTCCCACCCTCAGGACAGAGATGAGACATAGTATTACTCTTTGCAGAGGGTATAAAGCTCATTTTCTTGCAAGGCAGAAGCTTCCTTAACATCTTGGCCTTTTATTTTTATTTTTTTTGGCTTCGGCTTCTGTGAGTAAGTTCTGATGGTCCATTTATCGTCAGTGTCTAATTCAGAACTTTTCTCTGCCCAGTGCACCCCTGTCCCCTGCAGGGTGGCTCTGGACAGCAGCTGGGGCTTTGTGTCTTTGCACAGGGGCATGTGGCACCAGCAAGCCTCCACTTGTCCATCACTGGGCATGGGTCTGCCAGGGTGCTGAAGTCTGGTGACATGCTGCTCAGGCTTTATCATAAAGTTACAGAGGGGCAGCTGCTGTGTTTCCCAGTCATCCTGAGAAAGATGTTTGCTAAGTGATGCACTGTTAAGATCTGAACTTCTTTCTGTAGGAAAGTCTTGTTTTTCCACCAAGGTTTGTGGCCAAGACCTTTTTATTTTTGAGATAGGATCTTGCTCTGTTGCCCAGGCTGGAGTGCAGTGGTGTGAAGTCACGTCACTGCAGCTTCGACCTTCCAGCCTGAAGCCAGCCTCCCACCTAAGCCTTCTGAGTAGCTGGAACTATAAAGAACGTAGTTTCGTTTTTAGAGACAGGATCTCCTTATGGTCTCAAACTCCTGGGCTCGGATAATGCTCCTACTTTGGCCTCCTGAAGTGCTGTAATTACAGTTATGAACCACCACGCAATGCCTTTTTGTCTGGCCTCAGAGCACGTGCCTTTCAGAGATGTCCCTGACGACTCCGCACGGGAGGAGGGGAGGGCTTCTGCAGCCCCTCTCTGCTGTTGCTGTGCCATGCACAGCTGCTGCCGTGAGCAGGAGGGTTGAGGCAGATACATTGGCCCAAGATGCTTGTTGGTGCGTGGGTTCTGGACAGATCCCAGAGCTCCTGTGAGTTCCTTTCTAGGGGTCTTGACATGCTGACCTTGACGTGGTTGTGGTGTTAAGGCCAAGAGGCACCTATCGTGAGCATGTTGATGTTCATCATGTGACCCTGAGTAATCATTAGTTTCCAAGGGAAGAGTATTGTAGTGGTTTCAGATTCTGTGGAGAGCAGAAGGAGCAGCAATGTTGTCATTATACATCGCGAAATGGCTTCATCCTCAAGTTGTGTGTTTGCTGCACCCAGCTCTCAGGGGCTGTGTTCTCTGCTGGGTGGATGCATGGAGGCCTTTGGGGCTGCATTGTCATTCTTGCTGGCACCATTTTCTTGTGGCATCTGCGGAGGGACAATGTTTCTGGGTCAGTTCTGTAAGACTTGGTTATATTGACAGTCTGAGACTTACACTCCTTTTAGAGTTTTTTTTTTTTTTTTTTTTTTTTTTTTGAAATGGAGTCTCGCTATGTTACCCAGGCTGTAGTATAGTATACAATCTTGGCTCACTGCTACCTCTGTGTCACGGGATGAAGCAGTTCTTCCTGCCTACGCCTTCTGAGTAGCTGGGACTACAGGCACATGCGACCACGTCTGGCTAATTTTTGTATTTTTTCTTTTTTTTTTCTTTTTTTTTTGAGAGACAGAGTCTCTCTCCATCGCCGGGAGCCAGGCTGGAATGCAATGGCGAGACCTCAGCTCACTGCAACCTCCACCTCCTGTGTTCAAGCAGTTCTCCTGCCTCAGCCTCCCGAGTAGCTGGGACGACAGGGGCATGCCACCACCCCCAGCTAATTTTTATAGTTTTAGTAGACAGGGTTTCACCATGTTGGCCAGGATAGTCTTGATCTCTTGACCTCGTGATCCACCCTCCTTGGCCTCCCAAAGTGCTGGGATTACAGGCTTGAGCCACCGTGCCCAGCCAATTTTTGCATTTTTAGTAGAGATCGGGTTTCACCACATTGGCCAGGCTTATCTCTAACTCCTAGCCTCAAGTGATCCACCCTCCTCAGCCTCCCAAAGTACTGGGATTACAGGTCTGAGCCACTATGCCTGGCCTTTCTTACAGATTTTTAAGTTACTTTGGAATTGTTGGTGTTCATATATACCAAATTGTAACTCCTCTTCTTGAATTACATGCACAGGCCAGGCTAGAAATGTCCAAATTAGTGAGAAAACAAAATTAGAATCTGCACAGCAGAGTGGATGCGGCCTCCCAGACGCCATTGGAGCCAGGTCTGCACTGTGGGACTGGTCTCAGGATGAGGCCCCTGGTTTGCTGTTGACTGTCATACTCACTGCTTCAGCTGTGCTGATAATTTTTCTCTTCTTCCCAGGTGAACTGGCTGGAAGTCGTGAAAAAACAATTTGTGCATGTTATTCCTGCCCCTGGGACCTCTTCTGAGGTGAGGGTGGGTTTAAGGCTGAGTATTCCAGACAGAAGCTGATTTAATGTAAAAACGTAGTTTTCTATTTTTTTCAGTAAAATATCCTTTTAGTATCCATCAACCTCTAATTGTGATGTTTTTCTTATTGGCACGTTATCAATAACAAAGTCTTCCAAGTAGGACAGGAGCCCTCATGAGACTATAACTAGGATTCAGATTTGCCTTGCAGTGTATAAGAACAACTCATCAAGGACTAGGGGAAGAGAAGAGACAAAGAAAAAAGGGTAAAAAGAAAAAAGGGACAGCCAGACATGGTGGTTGAAACCTGCAATGCCAGCACTTTGGGAGGCTGAGGCAGGTGGATCACATGAGGTCAGGAGTTAATGACTAGCCTGGCCAACATGGTGAAACCCCGTCTCTACAAAAAATATAGTAGTTAGCTGGGTGTGGTGACCTGTGCCTGTACTTTCAGCTACTCAGGAGGATGTGGCATGAGAACTGCTTGAACCCAGGAGGTGCAGGTTACAGTGAGCTGAGATCATCCCACTGAACTCCAGTCTGAGTGATAGAGTGGGACTCTGTCTCAAAATAAAAGGAGACAAAGGCACACCTCAGCAGCTGTTGCACAGTTTACACTTTCATCTAGAATGTAAAGACTACGGTTCATGGGGCCAGAACCAGAGGGTCTTCTGCTGTTAGTAGAGTTTCCTTTGGAACTAGCCTTGGCATAGGTCTTGTGCATGTTACGGAGATTAAGGCTACAAGAAGGGGCTGTGGGAGGTGTGTGTGTGTGAGGGCGGGTTCAGCGTGGGACGCAGTAGTGTGCCCTAAACTTGCTCTTGATCTTTGCAGAAGTACATGTGGTTTAACATCAGCAGTGTTTACACCTTTGAATGGAACCTGGAGTCTGCCCAGTGGGAGCTGGAGATCGAGCCCCACAACCAGGTGGCGGTGGTGTACACCACTGAGAGCGATGGGTGAGGAGGGTGGGAAAGAGCCTCTGTCTGAATACAAAGCAAAAATGCAGTGTATAACCTGCTTTGGAATGTGTTTCTCAAGCATATATAGCCATCTGCTATTATTTATAATGTCTCTAGCGAGAAATATGTTTATATATAGGTTTTATAAATAGGTTTATATATATATATATATGTGTGTGTGTGTTTTTAACTGTCTTTCATGAGAAGAGAATTGGAGTAGGAAAATACTTGATGAGGCAGCCTTAAAAAAGAAAAACAGACATTGAGTGTCATCATTAGAGCACAAAATCCCTGACGTCTTGGGAGCTTCCAGAATTGGGCCCTGCAGTGGGATCGCCGAGGGAGCCCTGTCTGAAAGCCCTACCATCATTTCTACCTGCCACTCCTGCAGAACTGTTGAATTAGTGTGCAGAGGTGGGGCTTGTGCTCCTGTGACTTCACCAGGCTCCCTGCTGGGCAGCCCTGCCCCATCCTCCCAGGTGCTGCGGGTCCCTGCGCAGGACCCTGCAGCTCTGTATGGTGCCTGACACTCAGTCATGCCAAGCTTCCCATGGTTCTTAGGTTAACTTGGGTTTCCACTGTGTCATACGTTTTTAAAATGATTATGGACGCGACAGCAAAGACCAGATGAAGTGCTCTGTGCATCCCAGGACTCAGCACCGAAGTCAGTGTTGCTAAGCCTGGATCCTTTTGTCATGTTGACTTCCTGGGGATGTCGTTGCTCAAGTCTTCTCAGGCCCTTCTGATCTGAATTGGAAACTCAACCAAGAGTGCAAGGCCAAGCACCAGCTTTAGCCAGGACAGAGTAAAAATGGGAATTATAGTGGTTCAGGTGGTTTCTTTGAGACGTATGTTTAAGTGCAGAGTAGGGGTAACAGTGGGGTGAGAGAAGGTGAGGCAGGTGGAATTTTGGTGATTAATTCGCAGACTCTAATGGCAGGGCCTGAAGTACCTGTGGTCTCCTGCTGGAGCTCCCAGATGTTATCTGGGTGTTGTGTATGGCTGACTTTTGTTTTGTCTTTGCTTTTTGAGTTGCCAGGAATGCTTGGTTGGATGTAAGGCCCCATGCCTCCAAAGAGCAAGAAGAAGGATTAATAGGAAGACATTTGGTGTTTTCCTGTTATGGGACAAGCCTGGTTGGTGTGAGGAGGCCTTGCTGAGTCTGCTGGGGGCACCTCCTCAGAGAGGGAAAGCTCCCGCAGAGCTGCTTGGCCAGGTGGAGGCGGTGGGCAGTGGAATTTGTCACCCTCCGTACCCTATCAAACCAGCCACAGGTTGCATCAGGAGACAAATGCCTATGACTGCAGCCTTCAGAACTGGAGAGGCCTCGTGCTGGATGGACTTTGACACATTAAAAAAAAAAAAATACAGTTGCTGTGATGGCTCACAGAGGTAATCGCAGTGCTTTGGGAGTCCGAGGAGAGAGGATTGCTTAAGGCTAGAAGTTCAAGACCAGCCTGGACAACGTAGTGAGACTGTGTGTCTTTAAAAACTTAAAAAAAAATTATTTGGTGTGGTGGTACGCATGCCTTTGGTTCTAGCTACTCAGGAGGTTGGGGCAGGAGAATCGCTTGACCCTGGGAGTTCAAGGTTACTGTGAGTGTGCCATTGCCCACCGGCCTAGGTGACAGTGAGACCCTATCTCAAAAAAAAAAGAAGAAAAAAAAAAACACACACACACAACACAGTCTGGGCATGGTGGCTCACACCTGTAATCCGAGCACTTTGGGAGGCCGAGGTGGGTGGATCACTTGAGGTCAGAAGTTCAAGACCAGCCTGGCCAAGATGGTGAAACCCCGTGTCTACTAAAAATACAAAAATCATCTGGGCATGGTGGCATGTGCCTGTAGTCCCAGCTGCTCTGGAGGATGAGGTGGGAGAATTGCTTTAAGCAAGACTGTCTAAAAAATTACTAAATAAAATGGAACACACACACACCCACCCACCCACCCACACACACACACACAGAAAAAACCTGCTCCCTTTTGTGTAGCAAAACGAAGTCCTAGAGTGGTCTATTTTGAAAGACAGGGTTTTGCTTTATCATCCGGGTTAGAGTGCACTTGTGTAATCAATGCAGCCTTGAACTCCAAGGCACAGGCAGTCCCCTCACCTCAGCCTCCTGAGTAGCTGTGGCTACAGGCACATGCCACCACGCCCAGCTATTTTTTGTACTTTTAGTAGAGATGGTGTTTCACCACGTTGGTTAGGCTTGTCTCGAACTCCTAACCTCAGGGGATCCACCTGCCTCTGCCTCCCCAAGTGCTGAGATTACAGGTGTGAGTCATTGCACCCAGCCATTATTATATTTCTTGTACAGATGGGGTCTTGCCATGTTGTCCAGGCTGGTCTTGAATTTCTGGGCTCAAGAGATCCTCACACCACAGCCTCCCAAAGTGCTGGGATTACAGATGTGAGCCACCGTGCCTGGCATGAAGGTGCTATTTCTGATCTGAGCATGATGAGTAGTTCTCTTCAATTTTCCAGCTCTTTCTTGTGAAGCCTGGTGCCCACCCTTCTCCTGGTTGGAATTATTCTCTATGCTGTCAGGAGGGGCCCGATGGGAGCTGGGCCCAGTGGACGAGGACAGAGCCTCTTCAGCGTTGGTGAGACAACAACAAGGGTCTTAAAGAGCAACATCGATGTGCGGTTCGCAGACGTAGCTGGTTGTGAAGAAGCCAAATGGGAAATTATGGAATTCGTGAATTTCCTGAAGAATCCCAAGCAGTGTCAGGACTTGGGAGCAAAAATTCCAAAGGTATTGGTTTTAGAAAACATAGTAATATCCTGAACTTCAAGTAAAAGCCAGAGGTGGCTGTGGGTCACAGTTGCTTCTCACTCATGTTTTATTACTTTATTAATAATGACATGAAGCAGCAGGTGCAGCCTGCATGAACAGGCTTCGGACCAGATGTAGTGCCTTTTGGAAAGCCCACTACCTGGCCAGGGGCGGGTGTGTGCAGCCGGGGCAGCCAGTGCGTTGCTGGTGCCATGGGTCAGTGTGGTGGTTCTGGCTTCTTAGAAGGCGAGTTTATCTTTCAGTGTCATTTTGGGGTCATGACCCTTTGTGGGGGCCTGACAGAAGCCATGGTGCTTTTTCTGAGAAATACTTGAATTCACAGAAACTCCATTCACAGACCCTTTAAGTCGTCTCTGGACTTTGACCAGGCTGAGGACAGCCAGATCGTGGAGGTAGCCTTGTCCACCCACCACAGGCCCCTCTCCATGAGGTGGTATTCACTGGGATGTTTGTTCCAAACAACAGATAATTCTTACACCAAGCACTGTGAACCTAGGTGAAGCCAGGAGGTCACAGACTTCTGTTCTCCCTTGGTGAGCACGAGGCCGGGAAGCTGGCTTGTGTGACGTGTGATGGACGTGCAGAGCTGGGGCCTCCTGCTCGTGGTGGAGCCCTACTGGCAGCTGCCACTCACCTCTGCTCATATTCAGGCGCTGCAGTGTGTGGTTCTCTTTGCCTTGCAGAATTTTATTTTATTTTATTTTTTTGAGACAGAATCTTGTTCTGTTGTCCAGGCTGGAGTGCAGTGGTGCAATCTCAGCTCATTGCAAGCTCCACCTCCTAGGTTCAAGTGATTTTCCTGCCTTGGCCTCCTGAGTGGTTGGGATTATAGGTGCATGTCACCATGCCTGGCTAAATTTTGTAATTTTAGTAGAGATGGGGTTTCACCATGTTGGCCAGGGTGGTCTTGATCTGCTGACCCCACGTGACCCGCCTCAGCCTCCCAAAGTGCTGGGATTACAGGTGTGAGCCACCATACCTGTTTTTTGTTTGTTTGTTTTTAAAGTTATGTCTATTACATCTTTTTCATATGCAAATATTTGCGGGGGAAAGTCTGTGTAATTGACGGAGTGCATGAGGCAGTCAGATACCAGGGAAGGCCTCTCACATGGCATGTCGTTCCCCTCTATCCCAGTAGGCCTGGGCTCTTGTTGTGAGAGGGGGCTCTGTCAGCCGTGTCATGTCACAGGCCTTGTGCTTTGCTGTGGATGTCAGGAAAGAGTTAGTGGGGTCAGGACCCATCTGGCTTTCCATTTCTCGGGTATGAAGTACAGTGATTTCCCAAAATCACCACTGTCTGTGGCATCCCCCTGTGAGAATCCATCATGAAGAGTGGCTGTGTGTGTGGTCATGGTGGGTGAATTTCCTGGAGCACCTGAGTGAGATGGAGTGTGCGTGGGCGAGTCCAGCCTCCTTCTGTCTCTGGCATGCTCTTAGGTCAGCAGGGCTGGCACAAGAGACTTGTGTCCTGCTGTAGTGTGTCACGACTGTCCACAGTGGGCTGACATGTGTCAGGCCCCACCCTGCCACAGAAGAGCCGTGTTGGGTTTTGGGCTCCAACACTGGCATTGGTTTGACTTTTGTGTCCCCTCTCACCTTTATGTCTTTTGTTTTCTTCTTAAACACTTAAGAAAAATCCCCCAAAGCCTTAGGATCCCTTTTGAGATAGTCAGATATTGGCCCCCAGCCTTGACTAGAAACAGCAATCCAGGAATGCCTTTTATATCCCAATATTCAGGCATGACAATAATCCATAAAAGAAACAGGTGTGATAGAAGGGTGTGAATTGGTGAAGCCACAGTAGATACAGTCAGAGAAAACAGCCAGTAAACACCATTGTATCCTCAGTCTTAACAGCTGAAAAGACAGCTTAAGAATGAGGTGGTGTTTCTGTCCTTCAGGTCTGCAAGGTTCCAGAGCTGAACACATTCTCTGTGGCCAAGGATTTGGAGATGCAGGCTGCTGTTTCTTCCTTGTGGGAGTGTGAATCAGTATCACTGATTCTGGAGAGCAGTTTGACAGTAATCATTAAAATAAACATACAAGGCTGGGTGCCGTGGCTCACACCTATAATCCCAGCACTTTGGGAGGCAGAGGTGGGTAGATTACGAGGTCAAGAGATGGCGACCATGCTGGCCAAGATGTTGAAACCCCGTCTTTACTAAAAATATGAAAATTAGCTGGGTGTGGTGGTGTGCGCCTGTAGTCCCAGCTGCCTGGGAGGCTGAGGCAGGAGAATCACTTGAACCCAGGAGGCGGAGGTTGCCCGGAGCCGAGATTGCATCACTGTGCTTCAGCCTGGCAACAGATTGAGACTGTGTTTCAAAAAAAAATAAATTAAAAAATAAGTAACTAAGTAAATAAATAAATAAACATTCAGAACCTTTGATCCAGGAAGTCTACCCCTGGATCTTTTCCTGCAGAAATAACAGACTCATCTAAGTAAAGAACATGAAGGTTTTCATTTTCTATATTATCTCTATAATGTTTGACCTTTTTTGTGGTAAATATGCATTCATTTTAAAAGCAGCACATATTAGCTGAGCGTGGTGACTCATGCCTGTAATCCCAGTACGTTGGGAGGCTAAGGCAGGCAGCTCAGCTGAGATTGGGAGCTTAAGACCAGCCTGAGCAAAATGGAGAAACGTCATCTCTACTAAAAATACAAAAATTAGACAGGTGTGGTGGCGCATGCCTGTAATCCTGGCTCCTTGGGAGGCCAATGCAGGAAGAATCACTTGAACCTGGGAGGTAGAAGTTGCTGTGAGCTGAGATCGTGCCATTGCACTCCAGCCTGGGCAACAAGAGTGAAACTCTTGTCTCAGAAAAAAAATAATAAAAAGAAAAAAACTCTCAGGTTTTAAGGGTATACATTTGGTGGGATTCTTCTTAGGCAATCTCAGAAGTGACCTGTGGCGGAAAACAAATTCCCAGTGCACTCTGTCCTGTGTAGTAGCTGCTCCCCTGTTAAGAACCTGCTGTCTTCTTTCGTTTCAGGGAGCCATGCTCACTGGTCCTCCTGGTACAGGAAAGACACTTCTTGCCAAAGCAACTGCAGGGGAAGCCAGTGTGCCCTTTATCACTGTGAATGGGTCAGAGTTCCTGGAAATGTTTGTCGGTGCTGGGCCAGCAAGGGTAGGTGGATGGAACCGCTGCAGGCAGCGTCAGAACGGTGGCTTGACCAGGACTGGTCAACTTGAATAGCTCGGGGTGGGGCCCTGGCCGTGGGCACCTGTGGAGGTGCTGGTGCACGCAGGCAGAATGGGTCAGAGGTCTCCGAGAAGAGGGTGGAGGAGAACCGGCATTCCTGTCTTCGGCCAGTAGCAAAACGGACTCTGTGTGGATTCCCTTTTCAGGTGCATGATATGTTTGCAATGGCCCGAAGAAATGCTCCATGTATCTTACTCATGGATGAGATTGATGCAATTGGCAGGAAGCAAGGCCGAGGGAACTTTGGAGGCCAGAGTGAGCAGGAGAACACCCTGAACCTGATGCTGGTGGAGATGGACAGTGTGTGCAGACCGCAGCAGCCTGTCTGCACCAGCCTTTTTCTCTAAAGTCACCCCCAAGAAAAGAATCCCTGATTGTTGTGTTTTAAGGAAGTCTTCTCTCAGGCAAATGTGATGGAGAAAGCTGTGTTAGGTTCACAGGCCTCCTTCAGTGCTTGTGATAGGCAGAGGCAGTGCACTCCCCTGCCCCGAGATGGAAAGGGTTTCTCTGGAGTGGGGAGGCAGCTGCCTCTCTGGGGAGGGGCATCAGGTAGACAAGCACGGGTGCTCCTGACGGTGCCCACAGGGTGGTGCACACACAGCCCGTGCTCCTTCCACTCTGAGCCTTGTCTCGCTGTCACTGCCTCACCCAGAATCTCACAGACACCCCCAGGCCTGCCTCCTCCCAGAGTGATTCCAGCTGAGATGTGACTGATGGTCACCTGTCAGTCCTGCTACAGCCTTATTGGGCACATTCAGGCATCTGTGCCAGCCTTCAGATTTGGGAGAGCTGTCACTTAGACATCTGGCAGATTTGATTTCTCTTTGGCTTTAGGGCAGTGTTCTGGTCCCTGAGACCACCCCTGATGTGGTGACTTGCTAGAAGTCACAGGACTCAGCCTGTAGTTATACTCGTGGCTGTGATTCATTAGCATTAAAGGACACAGCAAAATCAGCCAGGGCAGAAGGCCAACTGGGTCACTGGGAGGCCAGGTGCAGTGTGGAACCTTACTCCAGTGGAGCCACCTGGGACTCGCTGACTTCTCCCAGCAGCAAGCTGTGACCATGCATGCCAGATTTTGACAAGGAAGCCAGGGTGTTCGCAGCACCCTCTGTCTGGCATGCATCAGGCTTTGCACAAAGGGTTTGGGCACAGGGAGCTGTTGTTCTCAGGGAATGGGGGGAATGCTCCGAAATCACAGTGCCCACACACTGCCCTTGCGAGCAGGCCTTTTTGAAGACAGCAGTCAGGGCTGCTGTGTTAGTAACACTTTTCTCTACAGGTCAAAACCATTTCCTAAATATTTTTTTTTGACTGTAGTACCCAATGGTAATTCTAAATAGCTTATGACTGTTTTGATATTTGAAGAGCACTGATTGGAGAGAGGAGGGAAGTGGGGCACCCAGCTTTTCTCATCCTTTCCCTCTGCTGGGCACCCATCTCCTGTGTAGCCTTTGGCCTGCCCTCATCCAGTCCAGCACCAAGTGGTATCAGAGGCAGTCATAAGTCAGTATGAGGAGGACCCACGCCTTGGGACTTGTCTGTGCCTCCTGAGACAGGCTGTGGGGTTCCCAGTTCGTGGAGGCTAGGCTGGTTACCTGTCATTCACACATCGGGTTTGCCACATAGTCTCACCTGCTTCTCCTGTGTCCAGGGTTCAACTCAGCCACCAAGGTTGTGGTGCTGGCCAGCACCAACCGCCCTGACATCCTGGACCCGGCCCTGATCTGGCCCGGCCGGTTTGACCGCCAGATTTACATTGGTGAGTGCACATTTCTCAGGGTTGAGCCAGTCTCCCCTGGGCTTAAAAGTTTGGTTAGGTCATTTGTAGTGTATTTGGAGGAGACTTTGATGGTAATCCTGAAGCAGGTAATGGAACATTTTGAATATGAGGACATTTGAAATGCTAGCAGTCTGTTTTTTGGGAAGAATCCATGTGACTGGGCTTGAAGTGATGTTGCTGCAATAGAAACAGGTGGCAGGAGCTTGTAGCAGATACCGGTAATTTAGAAACTGTAAAATGGCCCATAGTTTTCAGAAGAGAGACTTGCTAGAAAAGGAAGTGGCAGCTGTTTTCTGCAGGGCCTGTCTGGAAGCCTCCGTTTTCTCATCATCCCTGAGGACTGGGGAAGAGCAGTTTATTTTTGCGAAGGGAGTACTTCCTGGTTTTTCTTTCCTATTCCTGTGTTTTGAGTGTGCCTAAACCCGCCTGCGCAGCAGCTGGGAGGGCCCCTCAAGGTGGGCGGAGGCGGTGAGTCCCGGGGGTAGAGTCTCTGCCCAGGTTTGAATCTCATGTGGGTGACGTCCCCGAGCTTTGGGTGGCAGATGGATCATTCATTCACAGGTCCTTCATTCACTCATTCAGCCACTGAGCACCTGCCGGGAGCCGTACTGGGCGCTGAAGGACAGACGTGAACGGTCCTCCCTCTTGGAGCTGAGGTTCCCGCAAAAAAACAGAACGCGAACTGCAGCGAAAGGCTTCCGTGCCGCCAGCGAGATCTTCCCAACGTCCTCCCTGACGGTTCCTCCTGACGCCCGTCTCTAGGGAGGCGCGCCCGTCTCTAGGGAGGCGCGCCCGTCTCTAGGGAGGCGCGCCCGTCTCTAGGGAGGCGCGCCCGTCTCTAGGGAGGCGCGCCCGTCTCTAGGGAGGCGCGCCCGTCTCTAGGGAGGCGCGCCCGTCTCTAGGGAGGCGCGCCCGTCTCTTAGGGAGGCGCGCCCGTCTCTTAGGGAGGCGCGCCCGTCTCTTAGGGAGGCGCGCCCGTCTCTTAGGGAGGCGCGCCCGTCTCTTAGGGAGGCGCGCCCGTCTCTAGGGAGGCGCGCCCGTCTCTAGGGAGGCGCGCCCGTCTCTAGGGAGGCGCGCCCGTCTCTAGGGAGGCGCGCCCGTCTCTTAGGGAGGCGCGCCCGTCTCTTAGGGAGGCGCGCCCGTCTCTAGGGAGGCGCGCCCGTCTCTAGGGAGGCGCGCCCGTCTCTAGGGAGGCGCGCCCGTCTCTAGGGACCCAGCCCTCCTTTGGCTGCCTCCGGGCGGAGTCTCGCGTGATCTTGCGACTTACTGCGGCATCGCCCAACGGTTGCTGGGAAACAGCGCGGCTTCCGCGGGGCTGGCGCTTTGGACCCCGGTCGCGGCTGGGCTTGTCCGCCGGCTTCATGGTGAGCCAGGGCGGGAGCCGGGCTGAGGTCCTCGCCAAGGGGCTCGGAGGGCTCGGGGCAGGGAGGCCTGGGTGCACAGAGACCCCGGAAGAGTTGGCCTGGAGTGCAGGGATTGTGAAATGGGGGACCCGTGGGGCAAACTCAAGCTGCTCCTGGCCCCGGGGCCTGCCCGCACTCGCAGCTGAGACCACGGCTGGTCGTAGAACGCCCAGGGTCCGCGGCGCGCGGTGCCCGGTGCCCGGGAGAGTGGACGAGCGTCAGGGGGGGCTTCCGTCCTGGGGTGGAGACTCGCTCTGTTGGCTCCCCGGGACCCAGGGTTGCACCTCACAGGGGCTTTGCAGCGGACCAGGGTCCCCCGGGAATCGAGTCGGAGGCAGCGATTGCCCTGGGACCTTTGGGTTACGGGATGGAGAGCCTGGGGCACACCAGAGTGGCTCGAGGTCCCTCTCCACCAAGGAGGCCAGGACGTGTCCATTGGTCGTGAACTGCTCAGTTCCTCGGGATACAGGAACCACTGCTCCTTTGGAAAGCCTGGCAGGAGTCAGGCGCGTACCGGGAAGAGCAAGGCAGAGCTCTTGGCCTCATCAGCTCCATCTATGCCTTTTCCTGTAAAGGGCTCTCCCTTTATGATACAAGAGTTGTCAGTAACTCCATTTCTGGGCAGGTGTGGCAGGGTGGGTTTGAGCTGGTGGGGGAGGAAAGCTCTCATAGTCCGACCAAGTTCCTGCAGCTCTTTGTGAATGTCCCAGATGCTCGGTGATACTGAACCTTCCTCCCCGGCTTTTAGGGCTTTTCGATGAGGTGCCCTTCTTGAAGTGGAGGAGAGAGAGCAGTACGTTAAATATTAAGATCTAAGTGGATGGGTTTTCTGAACCAGGAAGGGTCTTCCGAAAACCAACTGGAAAATAAACTACGAAACTAGGCTGGGAGGCTGAGGTGGGCAGATCATTAGGTCAAGAAATCAAGGCCATCCTGGCCAACATGATGAAACCCAGTCTCTACAAAAAAATAGCTGGGCACGTTGGTATGTGAATGTAGTCCCAGTTATTTAGGAGGCTGAGGCAGGACAATCAGTTCAACCCAGGCGGCGGAGGTTGCAGTGAGCTGAGATGGTGTCATTGCAGTCAGGGAGATGCCTGGGTGACAGAGTACGACTGTCTGTAGGAAAAAACAAAAACAAAACAAAACAAAACAAAAAACAAAAAACAACAACAACAAAAAAAACCCTGGGCTCAGTGGCTCACGCCTGTAAACCTAGCACTTTAGAAGTCCAAGGTGGGCAGATCTCTTGAGGTCAGGAGCTTGAGACCAGCCTGGCCAACATAGTGAAACCTTGTCTCTACTGAAAATGTAAAAATTAGCTGAGCACCTGTAATTCCAGCTACTTGGGAGGCTCAGGCAGGAGAATCGCTTGAACCTGGGAGGTGGAAGTTGCAATCAGCTGAGATCGTGCCACTGCACTCCAGCCTGAGTGACAGAGTGAGACTCTCTAAGAAACAACAACAAAACAACAACAACAACAAAATACCAAACTACTTTCTTTATTCATTCATTCATTTATTTTTTTGGACGGAGATTCACTCTTGCTGCCCAGGCCGGAGTGCAGTGGCATGATCTTGGCTCACTGCAACTTCATCTCCCAGGTTCTAGCGATTCTCCTGCTTCAGCCTCCATAGTAGCTGGGATTACAGTTGCCTATTATCACACCGAGCTAATTTTGTGTATTTTTAGTAGAGATGGAGTTTCACTATGTTGGCCAGGCTGGCCTTGAACTTCTGACCTTAGGTGATCCACCTGCCTTAGCCTCCCAAAGTTTTGGGATTATAAGTGTGAGCCATTGTGCCCAGCTGAACTACTTCTGTTTACAGTAGTTTGTGAGAATATGGTTCGTGGTATGTTGGATCCTTGGGACCAAGGAATATGGGTAATATTTCTTTTTTCTTCTCATCAGTGTTTTCTAAAATTTCTAATATATATATATATATATATATATATATATATATATATATATATATATTTTTTTTTTAAATTTTATTTTATTTTATTTTATTTTATTTTTTGAGGCAGAGTCTCACTCTGTCACCTAGGCTGGACATATCTCGGCTCTTCATAATATTTTCACTCAGGACTAAATGAAACATAAATTAAGATAAATAGGCTGGGCATGGTGGCTTACACCTGTAATTCTAGCACTTTGGGAGGCCTAGGCGGGTGGATCACCTGAGATCAAGAGTTTGAGACCAGCCTGGTCAACATGGTGAAACTTTGTCTCTACTAAAAATACAATTAGCTAGGTGTGGTTGCAGGTGCCTGTAGGCCCAGCTACCTGGGGAGGCTGAGGCAGAATAATCGTTTGAACCGAGTCAAAGGTTGCAGTGAGTCAAGATGGTGCCATTGCACTCCAGCCTCAGTGACAGAGGGAGGCTCCATCTGAAAAAAAAAAAAAAAAAAAAAAGGATAAATGGATTTAGATTTTACTGTTTTGAAAAAATAAATAAAAATTCCACATGAAATTTTTATTTATAAAAATGTTCCACAGCTGGACACACAGGCAATGCACTTCCCTAGTCCCAGCTACCGGCGAGACTGAGGTGGGAGTATTCATTTGAGCCTGGCATTTGGAGGCTGCAGTGAGCCGTAATCACACCACTGCACTCCAGCTTGGGTAACGGAAGAAGATCTTGTCCTCAAAACGGGTTATCGAGACATGTAGACACAGAAGAGCATAGGCTGAAGACCACTGAAGTGGCAAAGTCAGAAGGATAGGCTGTGGAAATTCGGTATCTGCTGAGTGTTCTGTGAGTGAGTGACCAGACAGAACTGCTTGTGGTGTCATGCTTGGTTTCAGCAACTTTCACAAGGGAGTGGGGTTAGATTCTCTCCCAACCTTGTCAAAGTTGCTGAAACCTCACATGATGCCATGCACAGTCCCTTCTGGCAACCCATTTACGGAGCACTCATGGTGGGGGCTGTCTGCCCAAGCTTTGTTGACCAGGCATCTCCGAAGGAATTTTCTATTTGGAAGAAAGGAAACCTCTGGTTGTCATAGCTCGTTATGGTTATGGAGGCCTTTCTCCCTATACTTACTGAATGGCTTCCTGGACGTCTTTCCATGGTGGTTTCTAAGCATTGCAGCCAACATGGTAACATGGGGCAGTGTGGTATTGGGGTTCTTCCCTGTGGAGCCCAAGTACATTTTGCATCCACAGCAGAGGTGTTTACTATTACCAAGGGGTGAGTGGGTTTGGAATGGGTTCCCCTGTCATAGTTTTTGGAGACAGGGTCTTAAGTCTGCTGCCCAGGCTGAAGTGCAGTGATGCAGCCATAGCTCACTGTAGCCTTAAACTTCTAGATTCAAGTGATCCTCCTGCCCTGGCCTCCCAGAGTGCTGGGATTACACATGTGAGCCACTGCACCTGGCCACCACAGACCAAGGAATCAGTGGGTTTAGAATGGATTTCCTCTCTTTTCTAGAAGGAATGGTCTCCTTCTTGAGAGGAAGGTTTCTCCTTTGTGCTTCTCCAGATGCAACCACAGGATATGTGTGTGTGTGGTTGAGGGTGGCAACACTCAGGGCAATGATGTGCTCCAGGTGAGCAGGAGGGAAAGAGGTTCCAGAACCTTCTCTGCCAAATGCCCCTGTGAGCAAATCACAGCCAATCAAGAGGGAGAAGCTGTTAAGAGTCTCTCTTACCCAGTTATCTCCAAAGGCACCCAAAAAGAAAGGGAAGAAAGGCAAAGCCAAAGGCACTCCAGTTGTCAATGGACTCGCCCCAGAGGACATGAGCAAGGAGCAGGTGAGCAGAGCCGGCTGTGGCCCAGTCCCGGGGTGGGTGGGCGCCACGCAGGGTCAGGTGGGCAGAGCTGGCTGTGGCCTAGTCCCTGGGTGGGCGGGTGCTATGCAGGGTCAGGTGGGCAGAGCCGGCTGTGTCCCAGTAGTGGAGTGGGCACCAGGCAGGGTCAGGTGGGCAGAGTCGGCTGTGACCCAGTCCCGGGGTGGGCGGGCGCCACGCAGGATCAGGTGAGCAGAGCCGGCTGTGGCCCAGTCCTGGGGTGGATGCCATGCAGGGTCAGGTGGGCTGAGTCAGCAGTGGCTCGGTCCTGGGGTAGGCGGGCACCACGCAGGGTCAGGTGGGCAGAGCCGGCTGTGGCCTAGTCCCGGTGTGGGCGGGTGCCACGCAGGGTCAGGTGAGCAGAGCCGGCTGTGGCCCAGTCCTGGGGTGGGCGCCATGCAGGATTCCTGTGTGAACCTCTCACGTGGCTGCACCATTTGTCTATCTCACCATGTGGATCTACTGTTCTGTGCAAGCCAGAACGAGCCCCCCAGCCTGGTCCGTAATTCCCATCAGCTGCAAAGCTTTCACTCGGATTATGTGTTTTCAAAAAGGCAATAGAGCCCATTATAGAACGTTTTAATAGGGCGGTAGGAATCTGGAAGGACAAGTTTTTTCTGATTTAAAAGCTATTTTTAATTTTGAGTATTCTCTTTCAATCTACCCTTTTTTGCAACTGTTGTGTATAGACTTATCATAGCACACACACGTAGCATTCTCCTTTATTTTATTCACAATTAAACATTATCTCAAAAAGGAAGGTTTTGAAAGAAAGATGAGTTATTTAAAATCACATCTCAGCCTGACTGATCATTCATTGTTTTTGATATAAGTCCCATCAGGGCTGCCTTTTTCTTCTTGGCTATGCTAATTTTGAGGAGGAGGTGATGTTTCTATAGTTTCTTTGTAGGAATTATTTCAAGTCCATTCTTCATTTTGATGCAGTTAAGGGCTACAGAACATAATTATGTAATTACAGTTTTACCTAAGAGGCTCCTGAAACCTGCGGGCTGTGGTGAGCACAGTGTAGCCTCTAGCCTCTGCCCTGATGGATGACTGCCCTATGAGCCTCTGACATGGGACATGAGTGCTGTGTCAGCTCATGTGTTGTTGTAATAATTGTTACCTTCTTTTGATGGTATTAAGATAAAAATTAAATATGAAGGGGACTAGAAGAGTCACATGACCTGAAGTTGGAGCTGGGCAGAGGTCCTTGAACCATGCTAAAGAATGGCTGTGTTTTACATGCAGGGAAAGTGTGGGCAGTTCAAGCTGGGGGCTGAGCGAAGAGGTAATGGAGTGAGTTTATGTTCTGGAAAGGTGTCTGGAGCTGCTGGGTGGAGAGTGGATTGTTGCCTTGTCCTAGCATGTGAGCTGCTGCCGCCTCCCTGTTTGCTTCCCCACCCTGTGGAGACAGGCCTTGCGTGGCAGTGGCTGTACAGTCCACTGGGCAGGGTCTTACACTGCGCATGGCACACGGAACCACAGATTAAGAAGAATTCTTCAGGGTCCAGGCAGAGGGTAGGGCTGGAGGTGACCTGGACATGCCTGGCTGGAGGGGCCTGGGGCTGTGCCCAAAAAATAACTGATTCTTAAGGGAAGAGAGCTCCCCAGAAAGCTGGAAGTTTGTCCTACATTTTTTTTAACCTATTTGCAGATTTGCAGTTGAACCCTCTTGAGGGTTAGGAGTCTGCTAGTCTTGTATATTTTTTGCTTAACATTGTATCTTTAAAGGTGATTTTTTTTTATTTAATATTATATGAATTTATTTAAATGCTGCTACCTCATTTGCATATTTGTTTTTTGTGTAATGTGATATTTCTCCCAGTTGATATATTCTTAAGTTTTCAACCATTACAGTATTCATTTATTTATGTTTTAGAGACAGGGTCCTGCTCCGTCACCCAGGGCAGACTGCAGTGGTGTGATCACGGCTCACTGCAGCCTTGAGCTCCCAGGTTCAAACGATCATTCTCCCAAAGTGTTCCCAGTAGCTGTGACCATAGGTATGTGCCGCCACTCCTGGCTAATTTTTATTTTTCTGTTATCTAGATATGGGGTTTTGCCATGCTGCCTAGGCTGGTCAACTGTCAGGCTCAAAAGATCCTCCTGCTTTGGCCTCCCAAAATGCTGGGAGCCACTGTACCTGGCTGTTTATTTTTTTTGAGACAGAATCTCAGTCTGTCACCCAGGCTTGAGTGTAGTGGCTTTATCATGACTAACTGCAGCCTCAACCTCCTGGGCTTAAGTGACTCTCCCACCTCAGCTTTCCCAGCAGCCGAGACTACAGGTATGTGCCATGACATCTGGCTAATTATAATGTTTTTTTTTTTTTTTTTTTTTTTTTTTTTTTTTTTTTTGCAGAGATGGGGTCTTGCTATGTTGCCCAAGCTGGCTTAAACTCCTGGGCTCAAGGGATCCTTCCACCTCGGCCTCCCAAAGTGCTGGGATTGCAGGCGAGAACCGCTACCTCTAGCCCATTCCCTGTTTACATTGGTCTCAGATTGTTTCCTCTTTAACATTTTTGCTTTTGTAATAATGATGTGGGTAATATCTTTCAGCAACAAGCTCTTATATTTCTTTTGAGAAATTTCTTAGGTATAAATTCTCAGAAATGGATGAAAGGATATAGTTATTTTATGTTTATTGGGCAAATAGAAGAGAATTCTGCCACTTGTTGAATGTATTCTGTCTCTGGAGCTTCCTAGCTTTATATATTAACTTTTTATTTTCAGCTGCTTAATTTTAGGTGAAAAGGGGTCCACCCTTTTTGTTCCTTGCCCTTCTCCGGCCACCTGCCCCTCTGCTATGCACGGGCCATTGCCCAGTGCTCAGCTGACCCACTGCACCTGGCCAGATGGAGGAACATGTGGGCCGTATCTGGGAGGAGCTGGACCGTGAGCGGGAGGAGCGCAACTACTTCCAGCTGGAGCGGGACAAGATCCACATCTTCTGGGAGATCACCCGGAGGCAGCTGGAGGAGAAGAAGGCTGAGCTCAGGAACAAAGATCGGGAGATGGAAGAGGCCGAGGAGAGGCACCAAGTGGATATCAAGGTGAGTGGGGCCAGCCTGCCCGTGCCCACCTGGTCACCGACACAGCCACAGAGGAGCTGGGCCTACTGGTGGTGAGGGTGGGGCACTGTCTGTCCTCAGCTTTGGGAATCACAGCCCTGAAGGTGTTTTTTATAAAAGAGGCCGAGGGGGAGACACTTCATCTCTCCAATGTCAGGAGAGACCCCGCAGGTCCTGAGGTTTAACATGCAGCCTCCACAACATGGAAGGAGCATGGGCTCTGGGGGCAGGCTGGCCTGTTTGCAACTCAGCTCTGCCCTTCAGCACCCTGTGAGATGGGGATGCACCTCACCTCCCAGCCTTGGTGTCTGACTCTGCCTCAAGTGTGCAGGTTTGCTTAAGTGAACAGGCACGTGTAGCTGTGTGCAGGTGAGGAGTCATGCAAGGGAGCAGGTGGATGCAAGTCAGCAGGTCTGTGCAGGTGAGGAGGTGTGTGCAGTTGAGGAGGTGGGTGCAGGTGAGGAGGTGGGTGCAGGTGAGTAGATGGTGCAGGTGAGCACGTGGATGCAAATGAGTGTGTGTGTGTGCAGGTGAGGAGGTGTGTGCAGGTGAGGAGGCATGGGCAGGTGAGTAGATGATGAAAGTGAGTAGGTGTATGCAAATGAGCAGATGTGTGCAGGTGAGGAGATGTGTACATGTGATTAGATGGTGCAGGCAGTTAGATGGTGCAGGTAAGCAGGTGGATGCAAGTGAGCAGGTGTGTACAGATGAGGCATGGGCAGGTGAGGAGATGTAGGCAGGTGAGCAGATGGTTCAGGTGAGCAGATGTGTGCAGGTGAGGCATGGGCAGGTCAGGAGGTACGGACAGGTGAGCAGATGGTGCAGATGAGCAGGTGGATGCAAGCGGGCAAGTGTGTGCAGGTGAGGAGGCATGGGCAGGTGAGCAGATGGCACAGGTAATACAGGTGAGGAGGTGATGCAGGTCAGCAGGTCGGGCAGGTATGTGCAGATGAGGAGGTGTCAGCAGGTGGGTGCAGGTAAGCAGGTGGGTGTAAGTGACCAGGTGCATACAGAGGTGTACAGGTGGGCAAGTGGGTACAAGTGACCACATGAGTACAGGTGTGTGTAGGTGAGGCAGCATGAAAGTCAGCAGATAGTGCAGGTGAGCAAGAGGGTGCAAGTGACCAGGTGGGTGCAAGTGACCAGGTGTGTACAGGTGAGGTGTGGTGCAGGTGAGCACTGTTTACAGGTGAGGAGGTGTGGTGTAGGTGAGCAGGTGGGTGCACGTGAGCAGGTATGTAGGTGAGCAGCTGTGGTGTAGGTGAGCAGGTGTGGTGCAGGTGAGCAGGTGTATGGGTCAGGTGTGTAGGTGAGCAGGTGTGATGCAGGTGACCAGGTGTACAGGTGAGCAGGTGTATCGGTGAGCAGCTGTGGTGTAGGTGAGCAGGTGTGGTGCAGGTGAGCAGGTGTACGGGTAAGCAGGTGTGTGGGTGAACAGCTATGGTGTAGGTGAGCAGTTGTGTACGGGTGAGCAGGTGTGCAGGTGAGGTGTGTAGGCGAACAACTGTGGTGTAGGTGAGCAGGTGTGCAGGTAAGCAGGCGTGTAGGTTAGCAGGTGTGGTGCAGGTGAGGAGGTGTGCAGGTGAGCAGGTAATGGTGCAGATGAGGCATGCAGGTGAGCAGGTATGGGTGAGCAGGTGTGGTGCAGGTGAGAAGGTGTGTAGGTGAGCAGCTTTGGTGCAGGTGAGCAGGTGTGGTGCAGGTGAGGAGGTATGGTGTAGGTGAGCAGGTGTAATGCAGGTGAGCAGGTGTATGGGTGAGCAGGTGTGGTGCAGGTGAGGAGGTGTGTAGGTGAACAGCTGTGGTGTAGGTGAGCAGGTGTGCTGCAGGTGAGGTTTGTAGGTGAACAGGTGTGTAGGTGTGCAGGTAAGCAAGTGTGTAGGTGAGCAGGTGTGGTGCAGGCGAGCAGGTACGGGTGAGCAGGTGTGGTGCAGGTGAGGAGGCGTGTAGGTGAATAGCTGTGGTGCAGGTGAGCAGGTGGTACTCTCATTGCCCTGCAGGTGTACAAGCAGAAAGTGAAGCACCTGCTCTATGAGCAGCAGAACAACCTGACAGAGATGAAGGCTGAGGGCACCGTGATCATGAAGCTGGCGCAGAAGGAGCACCACATGCAGGCGGGTGCACTGCTCAAGGATATGCGGGCGCTGAAGGTGGAGCTCAGGGAGCAGGAGCTGGCCAATGAGGTGGTGGTGAAGAACCTGCGGCTGGTAGGTGTGATGGGGGCATGTCGGGGCTGACAGATTGCTGGGGATGCAAGCCCAGTGCTGCATGAACTCTGGTTTATTCAACAGCAATTGGGAATTCATATTTTTGCATAAGATCTCCTGCATTTTTTCAGTTTGTTGAAATATATGTATATTTTTAAGCACGTATCCAAACAGACTCCATTTTGGAGCCAAGTGCACAATTCTGTCTCAGCCCTGAGAAAAAAATCGACATCCCCGAAGAAAAGTCCAGCTCAGGGTCTTTGATGTGCTGCTGACACATGATGCCCAGGGACTTTCCTAGAGAATAGTGTCATAGGTGTTTAGTAGAAAGTGAACCAACCATTAAAATGTCCAGTGTGTCGGTCCCTGGGCAGCTGTGATGGTTTGTCCCAAGCTGTGCTGATTTTTACTTTTGAAGCTGGGAGTTTCCAGGGCACCTTTAAAATTGATTTGTGCACGTGGTTCAGTGGCTCACACCCATAATCACAGCACTTGGGAGGGTTAGATGGGAGAACCAGTTGAGACCAATAGTTTGAGGGTAGCGTGGGTGAAATCATTGAACCCTATCTTGTTTTTTTCTTTTTTTTTTTTTTTTTGTTTTTGTTTTTTTTTTTTTCTTTCTTTTCTCTAGACGGCTCAGCAGGATGAACCCTATCTCTACAGAAAAACAAAGCAAAACAAACCCATGGCCCGGTGAGGTAGATCAGGGCTGTGATCCCAGCACTGTGGGAGGCCAAGGCGAGTGGATCATGAGGTCAGGATTTTGAGACCAGCCTGGCCAGCGTGATGAACCCCGTCTGTACGGAAAATACAAAAATTAGCTGGGCATGGTGGTGGGTGCCTGTAATCTCACCTACTTGGGAGGCTGAGACAGGAAGCTTGCTTGAAACCAGAAGGTGGAGGCTGCATTGAGCCGAGATGGCACCACTTCACTCCAGCCTGAATGAAAGAGTGAGTTTCTGTCTCAAATAACAGTAACAACAAACATAAGCTGGTGTGGCAGCAATGCCTGTAGTGTCAGCTACTTGGGAGGCTGAGGTGGGAGGATCCCTTGAGTTCAGGAAGTCAAGGCTGTGGTGAGCTAGGATCGTGTCACTGCACTCAAGCCTAGGTGACAGAGTGAGACCAAACAAAAAAGAAAGAAATTTGTTTGCTGAGTGTTCTTTAGCTGCTAGTTCCTGATCTGATCTCTGACAAAATGCCTGCCTGGCTGGGGCTGATGGTCTCGAAAGGACAACAGGTGAGTTGGAAGACAAATAAATGTGTCAGATCGAATAGAGAATATGGTGGGGACACCTGACACAGAGAAAGCAAAGTGGGGAGAGGAGGGATGCAGTTTTGAGCAAGTAGGTTACCAGTAGGGAGAGGGGCGGGCCAGTGGGAAGGCCCAGAGGAACCGAAGGAGGACACTGGGGGAGAAGGGTCTGTGCTTGTTCGCCTCGAAAGCCAGGTGAGGACTGGGACTTTGACCTAGGGGAGTCCACTGCACTCTTGAGAACTGGGCTGGAGGAGACATGTGTCTGACTTTAGTATTCAAAGGTTCTTCCTGGTGCTGGGTAGAGGAGACTTTCTTTCTATTTTTTTGGAGGTGGAGTCTCACTCTGTCACCCAAGCTGGAGTGCAGTGGCACAATCGTGGCTCACTGCAACCTCCGCCTCCTGGATTCAAGGCATTCTCCCACCTCAGCCTCCCAAGTAGCTGGGATTACAGGCACCTGCCATCATACTTGGCTAATTTTTGTATTTTTGTAGAGATAGGGTTTCACCATGTTGGCCAGGCTGTCTCGAACTCCTGACCTCAGATGATCCGCCCACCTCGGTCTCCCAGAGTCCTGGGATTGTGGGCACGAGCCGCTGCGTCTGGTCTCAAGGAGACTTTAACACATTTGCCTCATGCCTGGAAACAGTTCAGCCTCAACTGAATCTGGAAGGAGCTTGGTGACACTGCTGACTTTGCAGCAAAGCATGAGGGTGCTGAAGTCTTGAACCCTCCAGAATTGTCTGATCTTCATCCGGGTCCTGGATGCGGTTTTGTTACATAATCAGAGTTCCCTGTTGGATGAAAATATTGCTTTAAAAAAAAAAATCAGTGGTCATTTGCAGCGGCTCAAGCCTGTAATCCCAGCACTTTGGGAGACCAAGGTGGGTGGATCACAAGGTCAGTAGATTGAGACCATCCTGGCCAATATGGTGAAACCCTGTCTCTACTAAAAATACAAAAATTTTATTTTCTAGTTTATTTTCTATTTACAGGCATGTGGGGTGGCCCGTGCCTGTAATCCCAGCAACTTGGGAGGCTGAGCCAGGAGAATCACTGGAACCTGGGAGGCGGAGGTCACGGTGAGCTGAGATTGTGCCACTGCACTCCAGCCTGGTGACAGAGTGAGACTCTGTCTCGAGGAAAAAAAAAAAAATAATTTTTAAATCCAAAATTTTAATATATAATGTTTATTGAAATATAATATATACAAATTATTTGTTTAAAAATATATATTTATTTATTTTTAGAGATGAGGTCTCATTCTGTGTCCCAGGCTACAGTGCAATGGTACAATTGTAGCTCACAGCAGCTTCGGACTCCTGGGCTCAGGTGATCCTTCCACCTTAGCCTCCCAAGTAGCTGGAACTATAGACATGTGCCACCACATGCACCTAATCTTTAAATTTTCTGTAGAGGGTCTTGCTGTGTTGCCTAGGCTGCTGTTGAACTCTTGGCCTCAAGTGATCCTCCTGCCTTGGCCTCTGAAGTGCTGGGATTACAGGCATACCCAGCCTATTAAAATACTTTTAAAATGCTGCTTTAGGCAACAGTGCAGCAGGTTGGAAGCTACACACGGGACCTGCAGAGATGCCTCAGCTGTCTGTGGATGTGACTGCCGCCCTCCAGGCTGTGGGATGGTTTGGCAAGGGAACGATGCTGGGTTCAGTGCTCACAGTGTCTGTTCATGTTCTCTCTCAAGCTTAGAGGTGATTTAGTTGAGGGAAGTGAGTTAGGAAGTGTGGAGGTCACCAGAACCATGTTATCCTGAGCATATTCCATGAACCTGGAGGTGCGGAGAACCTAGCAACCAGCAGCAGAATGAGGTTTGCTGAGCTGGGTTTTTCATGGAGGTTAGGACCAGGGTCAGCCTGAAGGGAGTGGGCTTCCCTCTGTCTGGCTGTCTAGTAATGGCCTCTTTTCTCCTGTGCAGAAACACACTGAGGAGATCACCAAGTTTTGGAATGATTTTGAGAGGCAAGTTCGAGGTCAGTTTCCCCCATGCTCATTGTGTAGGGCGGTGCCAGAGCCCCCATCAGAAGGGAACTTACCTCCAGAGCTTGTGAACTCAGGGAACACAGACTAGATTAAAACAGCCGAAGCATGCAATGGAAAGAATGTGGGAGTTTCCAAGGTTAGTGGACCCACTCAGAATCCCAGAATGACTTACTTCCATGTGAGTCTGGGAGGCTGTGATTATCACACACTTTCCCACTCCTAGCTAAAATCAGGAGTTATCAGCAGGTGGTAGTCAGTGCGCTGGGCAGAATTCTTAAAATAGTCTTCTCCCTGATTCCTGGTCTGAGAAGGCTCCAACTTCAGAAGTCAGTCTGTTTTACTAATAAGAGCCTGTAGTCTGTGTCTGGATGGCCACACAGGCCTTGATTACACTCCCTGGGGTCAGCTGACATTCAGCTGTTGGCAGTCCCAGTGCACGGAGCGATTAGCAATGCCTGTCATTGGCAAAGGCAGGTGGACAGTGGCATGTGTGCTGAGTATGAGCATCAGCAGAAAGCACTAAAGCCCCCTGTTCTCCTGCAGAGCTTTCTTGCAAAGCTGTTCTGACCACAGTGGGCATTTGGGGTCCTGTTTACAGGCTCCCTGTTTTGTAGTCATAGGGGCACCTTCTTCCTTGCTAAGCTGCTATTTGTTGCTGCCTTTCAGAAATTGAGGCCAAGTATGACAAGATGAAGATGCTGAAGGACGAGCTCAATCTGCAGAGAAAGACCGAGCTGCACGAAGTGGAAGAGAGGAAGAACGGCCAGATCAACACGCTGATGCAGCGCCATGAGGAGGCCTTCACCGACATCAAGAACTACTACAACGACATCACCCTCAACAACCTGGCCCTCATCAACTCCCTCAAGGTGAGGTGCTGCGCACGAGGCAGGGTAGGGGGAGACATACTCTGCCTGTGCTAGGATGTGGGCTGCAGAGTCCTGGGGATCCAGACCCCAGCCCTCCTCCCGACACACCCCGTTTCATAAGATTGTTTGAAAATGGCCCTCTAGTGTCCCTAACTGAAATTCCTAAATAATGTAAGCTGTCTATATGTATTGTTAAAAGCTGTCAGGATAGTTCCTCACTGTAGTGAGGGGGGAGGTAATCAAGTGTAATTGATATGTAAAAGCCTGGTGGAACTGCAGTGGACACCCCATTGTGGCTGGAGTGGACGAGTGTCCTCATCACTTGCATGCTGGCAGTGAACTGCAGTGGGCACCCCATTGTGGCTGGAGTGGACGGGTGTCCTCATCACTCACATGCTGGCAGTGAACTGCAGTGGGCACCCCATTGTGGCTGGAGTGGACGGGTGTACTCATCACTCACATGGTGGCAGTGATGGGATCTTCTACAAGAGGCCACGGCCCTTGGTGTAATCTTTAACAGTGTAGTCCCTCCATCTGCATGGAAGCTGCATTCCCAGAAAACTCAGAGTAAGTTGCAACTGCAAAAATACTGTGTTTATACCTACAACGGGGATCTAAGTGCCAGCGTGCATGTGGCCTCAGGACCTGTTTGTGGGCAGGAGGGTCCCCTGGCTACCCCTGCAGCCATGGCCCCTTTGGTTCTGCCTGCTGACCCCTCCCAGGCCCATGCTTGTGCCTACAGGAGCAAATGGTGGACATGCAGAAGAAGGAGGACCACCTGGAGAGGGAGATGGCAGAGGTGTCTGTGCAGAACAGGCATCTGGCGGACCTTCTTCAGAAGGCTCGCGAGGAGATGGGTGAGATGCAGAAGCAGCTCGCAAACTACGAGAGGAACAAGCAGATCCTGCTTGTGAGTTTCCTGTTGGATTCATCTCCCTCCTTGGCACCAGCCTCAGCTCAGGAGGAAGGAACATCACGGAGATCCCTGAGGCTCCACGTGGTGCTTGGCCCTCAAGACAGGAAAGGAGATGTGGAGGCTGGCGTTTCTGCTTTCTCACCCTAATTTTCTGGGGAAAGTCAAGTCTGTGGGTGTTTTGGAGACAGGCCCTCATCTTCACCACATGCTACTGACCTGCCCTGGTGGGGCTCATCTGCTGGTGTCCTGGAGCCTGGTCTTAATGGTGATGGT
Source organism: Saimiri boliviensis (assembly GCF_048565385.1). Taxonomy (NCBI): domain Eukaryota; kingdom Metazoa; phylum Chordata; class Mammalia; order Primates; family Cebidae; genus Saimiri; species Saimiri boliviensis. Next base: position 15,932,427 of record NC_133471.1, on the reverse strand, counting down.
TTTTGGCCTTGCCATCTCCCAGGAGACTGTTACCTGATGATTGTGAATCTTGAATACTTTCTGTCCCTACTCCCTGTTTTCTCTCCAGTTCACAAAAGCACATTTAAAAGTCACAGAGAAAGAGCTGAAAGACCTGCAGTGGGAGCACAAAGTGTTAGAGCAGCGGTTCACCAAGGTGAGTGGGCATCAGGCTGGCCCTGCTCGGGCAGTGGTAGTGATGTGTCACGACGGGCCGTTGTCTGCCAGCCAGGGACGGGGCTCTCCTTGTTGCCCCGGCCCCTGGAACAGCTTCAAGTGCCTTGACCATGTTTTTGGGTTCTGAAGCTGTAACTCATCCCATAGCTTCTAAGAGGCAAAAACCTGTGGCCTATTTTGCATGTATATCCTGCAGGAGGCCTGGGGTCTCATGGGAGCAGCTCACACGTGACGCACATGCATGCCCTGCAGGAGGCCTGGGGTCTCATGGCTAGCAGATCACACTTGACTCACATGTGTGTCCTGCAGGAAGCCTGGGGTCTCATGGGGAGCAGATCACACATGACTCATGTGTGTCCTACAGGAGGCCTGGGGTCTCATGGGGAGCAGATCATATGTGCCTCATGTGTATCCCGCAGGAAGCCTGTGGTCTCACACATGACTCACATATGTGTCCTACAGGAGGCCTGGGGTCTCATGGGGAGCAGATCGTACGTGACTCATGTATCCTGCAGGAGGCCTGGGGTCTCATGGGAGCGGATCACACATGACTCACATGCGTGTCCTACAGGAGATCTGGGGTCTCATGGGAACAGATCACACATTACTCATGTACGTGTCCTGCAGGAGGCCTGTGGACTCATAGGGAGTGGATCACACATGACTTTTGTTTTCTTAAGAGCTCCCCTCTGAGCACATGAAGGAGGCCTGGCACCTTCAGCACATCTTTCTTCCCTGTGTGTACGTTTCTAAGTACTAACCTGTTCCTCTCATAGTAAAGAAGTCTTGGGGTCTTAAGTGTAAGTTAAAATGAGTCTCCAGGCTTGGCGCAGTGGCTCATGCCTGTGTAATCCTAGCACTTTGAGAGGCCGAGGTGGGAGGATCACCTGAGGTCAGGAGTTCAAGACCAGCCTGGCCATCATGGTGAAACCCCATCTTAAAAAAAAAAAGGAAAAAAGAAAATGAGTCTCCAGCTGCTCAGCACTGGTCTTCATACTGGCATACTGGCGAGCTTTGTGAGCTCCCTTCCTGGTTTCCTGCATGCTCTAGTGTGCATTTGACTGTAGATTATGAACACAGGATCGGGCATAAGCACAGCTTACTTTCTAATCTCACAGTGTATCAGGCTGCAAATTGGAAGTGGTTTCATTCTGAATCACATGGTGCTCTGTTTCATGAATGTTTGATTGCTTATGTAGCTGACTGCCTGTTTCTAATCCTCTGCTGTTGTAAGCCTGGCTGGCTCAATAAATTTGTCTTTGTGCACCTGTGTAAGATTGCTTCTTAGGAAAGCCAGTTCCTAGCAGTGGGATTGCTGGGTCTGGGGGGTCTGCACTGAGGATTCTGATCGTCTGTCCAGAGGGCCATTCTGAGTCACACAGCTGCCAGGGTGCTGGAGGGGCCATCTCCATCCTTCCTCAACTGTACCAGATCTAACAGGTTTAAACCTGTACACATGTGATTGGATGGGAAACATCTTTTAGCGTGCACTTCTCAGATTTCTGGTGAGTGCCAAATGCTGGGTCTAGTCTCTGTCCCTGGATGCTCCCTGCCTCTGTGCAGTTTCAAATTCTGGCCAAGGACCGGTCCAGCACCTTGGGCCCCTCAGGCTTTGTCTGTGGTTTGCGTGGCTGGAGCATCTTACCTTAAGCAGCAGCGATGGATGCTCTTTCTGTTCTCCAACTTAATTGACATTTATGAACGCAGACGGTTGGAACATCCCATCTGTCTGTCAGATGTAGACCCACCTTCAGAGATGCCTTGGGTCCTGCAGGATGTGCATTGCTGGGCTGTGCCAGCTCCTGGGTACAACCCTGTTTGCACAGCTCAGAGGAAGGGCATCTGCAGGGCAGCCGGTGAGACCCTGAGGACTGCTGTGTTAGACAGGGACCCTTCCTCCCCTCTGTAGGTTTTGAGTGAGCATTATTAGGAAGAGGAGAGCAGAGACGTGCCTGGGTTGGAGCCTTGTTCTCTGCCATATTTTCTTCTATTCGGATGTAGTTCCTGAAATTATCAAAGTCAGTGTCTCTTCTAAAGAACCGAGAGCTCAAATTTGTCAGCAACATGTAGAGACAAAGGCACTTACAGTCTAATGCATATGGACAAAGAACTGGATTTCAGCAAATCTGGGGAATTCTGACAGCAGTTACAAGGAATGCAGGGCCACGTGCTGTCTTGGAGGTGCTGCAGGTATCACAGGTTGTGGCTTTGAAAAAAGCTGCAGTGTTTTAGCATGGTCCTTTTTTTCATCCAAACAGTCGTAAATGTTTTTAAATCTATAGAGAACATCGTAGATGGGTCACACCATGTGTTCACAGTGGTGGGCTCTGGGAACTGGGGTTAAGGCGTTCACTTGTTTGAGGTGAAGTTTTGCTCTTGTTGCCCAGGCTACAGTGCAGTAGTGCAGTGCAATCTCAGCTTGCTGCAACCTCTGCCTCCAGGGTTGAAGCAATCCACCTGCCTCAGCCTACCTAGTAGCTGGGATTATGGGCACCTATGACCACACCCTGCTAATTTTTCTATTTTTAGTGGAGATGGGGTTTCTCTCTGTTGTCCAGGATGGTCTCTAATTCCTGACCTCGGGCGATCCACCCACCTCAGCCTCCCAAAGTGCTGGGATGACGGATGTGAGCCACTGCGTTGAGCTCAGACTGTTTACTTTTTTATAGTCTTCAGCAAAGTCTAGATTTGTTTAGAATGTGCAATTCGTAGAACGATTAGGAGGTGAAAAAGAATGGTTTTACTGGCTGGCAGGCAGCTGGCTCCAAGGCTGTTCAGGTCCTCCGTTTGTGGGGCAGGCAGCTCGTGGGATCCAAGAGAGTGCATCCTCCATGGGGACCCACCCGCAGCTCTGCCTGCTGGGTGCCCTGGATCCCGCATCTTAGCTGAACCCACAGCCCTCGCTTGGAGCCACCCATGGAGTGGCTTTCAGGGTGGGGCTGCTCCAGCTCTTGCCAGGACTCATGGCTTCTAGAGACACCTTCCTCAGGGGAAGGCTTACGCTGTTCTCCTCCTGCCTTCCACTGTGTGGACAGCTGTACAGAGGGCCAGGGTGTGGGCAGTGTGGACAGCAACCCGCTCGGTGCTGTGGGGGTGGGCACTGTTGGAAAGCCACCTCCCATAGAAAGAAGCACCATGTTTGGGTGGGTGCAGAGGTGGGAGACAGCTTCTTCCCGTTGAGATGTCCCCAGGGGAGGGGCCTCACAGCCCACCCAGTGATGTCCCTGCAGGTGCAGCAGAGCGGGATGAGCTATACAGGAAGTTCACTGCTGCCATCCAGGAGGTGCAGCAGAAGACCGGCTTTAAGAACCTGGTGCTAGAGTTCAAGCTGCAGGCCCTCAGCGTCGCTGCGGAGAAGAAGGAGGTGCAGTTCAACGAGGTGCTGGCGGCTTCCAACCTGGACCCTGCATCCATGACGCTGGTGTCCCGCAAGCTCGAGGTAGGCCCTTGAGGTGGGCTGCCCCAGTGGGCAGCCTCTTCCCTATGGCAGGACCCTTCCGTTCCATGCTGTGCCTCCCAGGACAGGCACAGACCCCTCAGTCAACCACTGGGCGGGGCCATTTGTGGGCTTCCTGTGGTCTGAGAACAGAGCGGCGTGGATGCCTCTCGCCATCTTAGTGGTCTCCTCATCAGTTCTGCTGAAGTCTCTTGATCTTCCCTTGACCCTGTGTGACCTCAAGGTGCGTCCTCACCTCTGGGTCTCTGCTCACTCCAGTTCTCAGGCCTGGCTCATCCGAGCACCTAAGGCCATAGTTATCTCACTGCAGCCTGACAATGGGCGTGGGAGTGGAAAGGCCATGTGGAGTCCCTGTGGGCCTGAAGGCCTCCATTGGTGACAGCAGACCCAGACACAGGCCTAGAGGATGGTTGCACCTCCTGAGCTCTCAGCCCAGGCACCACCCCCATCCTGGGACAGAGAGGGCACCGGGAGGCCCTGAGATGGGCTCGGTTAGGACATGGGCAGTTACAGGCATGGTAAGTGCAGGGGCGTGGGAGCCTGGGGACCCCGACCTCACTTGGCAGGTACTGGGGACATGAGGTCTAAGAAGAGCCCGGAGCATTCCATCATTCTGTGTCATGGTTATGTATGGTGCTTCTCTGCTAGGGTGTCCTGGGATAAAGCAGATGAGGCCTGGGCCCCCATGGGGAGAGTCAGCATGCCCTGGAGGATCAGGAGGATGCTGGAGCCTCAGACTGCCTCACAGGCGCCTCACACCTGTGTCTAGCTTCTGGACCTGGGCTTGGCCTCTGTTCTCTGGACCTGGTTAGGGAAAGTCACAGAAGGAACAGGCACAGGGCAAAGGTCTCTGACTGACACTGGAATTCTGGCCAGTCGAGGCACAGCCTGTGGCTTCCTTTGGGCGCTCCAAGATGCATGATGCATACCCCTGGCCCAGCTGCTGCCCCTGAGCTTGCAACAGCTGGTCATGAGGTCTTCACCAACAGGCCGCAAACAGATTGGCTGGTCACAGAGACGCAGGCTTCGGGCCACCGCGCCCCGTCTGACTCTGCTGCCGTGCTGGGCTCATCCTTCAGCACACACATGCCTGGGACCTCAGCTCGAGGCTTCCTCACTGTGGAAGCATCTGTTATCCTGAGAACATTCACAGATGGTATTTTTGTTTGTTTGTTTTGTTTCTGAGACTGAGTCTTGCTCTGTCACCCAGGCTGCAGTGCAGTGGTGCCATCTTGACACTGCAGCCTCTGCCTCCCAAGTAGCTGGGATTACAGGCATGTGCCACCAAGCCTGGCTAATTTTTGTATTTTTAGTAGAGACAGTTTGACCATGTTGGCCGGGCTCATCTTCACCTCCTGACCTCAAGTGATCTTCACGCCTTGGCCTCCCAAAGTGCTGGGATTACAGCTGCACACCATCACACCTGACCTTATTTTTGTATTTTTAGTAGAGATGGAGTTTTGCCATGTTGGCCAGGATGGTCTGTCTCTGACCTCGTGATCCACGCACCTTGGCTTCCTGAAGTGCTGGGATTACAGGCGTGAGCCACAGTGCCTGGCCTCCAGATGGCGTTTTTAAGGTGGTTGGTCCAAACGCAGTTGAGCTGAACACAAATGCATGTGCTCACCACTGACACCAGGCCGAGGACTGACCTCATTCAAGTCAGCTAATCTCTTTTTTTTTTTTTTTTTTTTTTCTGTTGTCCAACCTGGAGCCCCTTGCTGAGCTGCCCTGGGGGCACCAGGTGTTGGACAGATGCAAGACTGAGGGGCTGGTTCTGAAAGGCCTGTCAGCTGTGTCTGAGTTTCGGGCCCATGGTAACCATGGGAGAACTGGACAGAGCCTACTCTGCCACTGCTGGGGATGGAAGGGCTGGTGGGGGCAGGTTGGGGCAAGCACAGAATGGGGATGGGCAGAGGGTTTGAGAGCTGTCCAGAGGCTGAGTCAACCAGCAGGGCTGGGAGGGGCCAAGGTGGCTTGGCGTTTGCACGCTGCGGAACTGTGGGTACTGGCCTAGTGGGCAGTGGTGCCTGTGGGACCCTGGTCAACTGGGATGGCCCTGCTCTCGGGGCCTGAGGTAGTGAGGCTGTATGAGTGGGGTCTTACTGGGGCCAGAGGCAGACTCTGAGATTGTCTGTTCAGCACTGGGCGCTGTGAGCACAGGCAGGTGAGGGAGTGAGGTCCCACTGTTGGGAGGAGGAGGAGGTGCGTTCCCAGCTCCTGGCTGAGGCTGCACCCAGCTGGCTGCTGAACCATTGGGATGAGGGTCACTGCTGCTGTACTGACACACCAGGGTGAGCATGGAGCCAAATGTGGGTCGGCTCTTCCTTTCCTGGTCATTGTTACCATGACTTTTAAGGGAGAAATCTTCTGGCGAAGTGACAGAGGCCTTGGCAGGGTCATCGTTGGCAGGCTGCGCAGGTGTGAGGGCTGCTCTGTGAGGGCAGCAGAGATGGCCCTAAAGCTAGGCTGGGCCCAGTCATGGCCACAGGAAGTAGCCCAAGAAGCCCCTGGCCTGGCCATCTGGTGAGACCCTTTCCCACATCTGAGTGGGCCAACGCTGCCGAAGACCACTTTTTTCTGTTAGGAAAAGGTGGGAGAATACATTCACAAGCTTCGAGACATGTAAGCAACATGTGAGTGGTGTTCAGTGGATGTTCTCCGTGTGTGACTGCACACTGCCTGCTGTCACCTCATCTGCATTTCTTGTGGGTTTGGACTTTTTTTTTTTTTTTTTTTTTTTTTTTTTTTAATGAGACTGTGTCTTGCTCCACCCAGGCCGGAGTGCAGTGGTGCAGTCTCAGCTCACTGCAACCGCTGTTTCCCAGGTTCAAGCGATTCTTGTGCCTCAGACTCCCAAGTGGCTGGGATTACACAGGTGTGAGCCAGCACGCCTGGCTAATTTTTTGTATTTTTATTAGAGATAGGGTTTCACCACGTTGGCCAGGCTGGTCTCAAACTCCTGACTGCAAGTGATCTGCCCACCTTGGCCTCCCAAAGTGGTGGGATTATAGGTGTGAGCCAGGATGCCTCGCTAATTTTTGTATTTTTAGCAAAGAAGGGGTTTCGGCCAGGCATGGTGGCTCACGCCTGTAATCTCAGCATTTTGGGTGGCTGAGGTGGGTGCATCGCCTGAGGTTAGGAGTTCAAAACCATCCTGGACAACATGGTGAAACCCTGTCTTTATTTAAAAAAAAAAAAAAAAAAAAAAAGGGTTTCGCCGTGTTGGCCAGGGTGCTCTTGAACTCCTGACCTCAAATGATCCACCATCTTGGCCTTCCAAACTACTGAGATCAGAGGTGTGGGCTGCCTTGCACGGTCTGGACCATTTCTTTATGGAGACATGTGGCTCCGTGTTCTCTGCTCCTCCCGTGTTTTCTCTCAACCCTTGGAGACCTTTTCCTGCTGAAAACTCTGTGTGGATGGAGGCACTGTTGAACCATGCTGTTATTCCCTGGGTCTCTGAGGAGAGCCTGGAGCTCCCAGGCCACCCCCACTGCCTCGGTCAAAAAAAAAAAAAAAAAATGAGTCTCAAAGTCTCACCTGTCTCTCCTCAGGATGTTCTGGAATTGAAGAACAGCACCATCAAGGACCTGCAGTATGAGCTGGAAAAAAAAAAAAAAAAAAAAAAAAAAAAGAGTCTCAAAGACTCACCTCTCTCTCCTCAGGATGTTCTGGAATCGAAGAACAGCACCATCAAGGACCTGCAGTATGAGCTGGCCCGAGTCTGTAAGGTACGAAATGCGCTGCCCTCCCTCAGAGACACCCTCGGCGCCAGCCTGTTTTAAATGGAGATGCTCTCTGAGGACCCCACCGGTGCCCACTTTGTACTTGGTTTGACAAGGCAGCCATCACTGTCCCCAAGTGAGGGTGCAGCCATGGCTGAGGGCATCTGGATTCTGTTGGTTTGGGGCACAGCACTGTCATCTAGGCCATGTCTCTGCTGGGATGGGTGTGGGGGCACCTAGACCCTTCCCTGGTCAGCCCCTTCCCCTGGGTAGGGAGGGCATGAGGAACCTGAGGGAGGAACATCTACCCAGGGGCCAGAGCAGAGCCAGGGGCAGAGCCTCTCAGACCACCACGGCTCTGCCCTGAGTGTCTCTGCCCTCTGCCTCTGTGTCCTCATTTGTGGAATGGGAATAGTGATGGCCACTCCCTGTTTTGACACCTGAGTGGGGTGATGTCTTCCACACAGCAAATGACTGAGAGGCCTTTGGCTTTATCCTTTTACACTGTGAGGCTCACGATCCTTGCCCCTCCACGGAGTTGGACTCAGCTCTGGTGGGCCTAGGCACAGGGACCCTGAGCTACAGTGGGCCTGGATGTGGGGACCCTGAGCTCTGGTGGGCCTGGGTGCGGGGACCCTGAGCTCTGGTGGGCCTAGGCTTGGGGACCCTCAGCTCCCTAATGCTGCCCTGTCCCCACAGGCCCACAATGACCTGCTGCGCATGTACGAGGCAAAGCTGATGGCCTTCGGGATCCCTCTGGACAACTTGGGCTTCAAGCCCTTGGAGACAGCTGTGATCAGGCAGATGATAGGCCAGGGCCCTGCAGGACTGGTGGGCACCCCCATATAGCTGCCCCTTTGGGGGGGCACAGCCCCCAGCGCCAGCCTCGGAACTCTCTAAATGACACCCCTTTCAAACCAAGGACAACAAATGTTTTAGATTTCATCATCAGCAAATGAAAGCTTTTCACATGTCCTTCCATCGTGTTGCCTGGCTCCGTGGACAGAACTGCCTGCAGGACCCTCACCCATGGCATCCCCACCACTTCCTTCTCTGGGTGCATGTCCAGCCCGTGCCTGTGCCTGCTCCATGGGCACCTCCAGCCACAGACAGCAGGACCTTCTCGGAGGGCTCTGCGCTCACCTGGGGTTGGGCACAGCATGCTGCCTGTCTTCACACCATTGCTGTCCCAATGACTGGACGGCTTTGCGGGTGCTGGCAGTGAGTTTATTGACGCCTGAGTCACAGCTGCCCACTGGGAATCTCCAGGACTTCCCTAGGAAGTGGGTGACCCTAGTGTTCCCTGATGAGAACGAGGCCCACTCTGTTGGGGTCGGGGGGCACAGCTTGTGTATGGGAAGGGGCAGGTGGCCTCCTGCTGCCAGGCTTGGCTCTAGCTCCTTCGGTAGGTGGTATAGGACCAGGGGCTCCACTACAGGGACACGTGGAACTTCTGGGCCTCGCTGGGGATGGTGAAAACAACCTGAGGTGGAGAGAAGGCCAGGGAGAGGGTGAGGGGGTGGCAACAAACTAGCCCCACCTTGCCTGGGAGAGTTCAGCAGCCCAGAAGGAGGGTCTGGGATGGGGTGAACCCTCCCCACCAGAGGGGCATTCCTCTGAAGCCACAGCCCTGAGCGCAGCCACAGCCTGACAGGGCAGATGCTTCTGTGCGGCGGCAGTGAGGTCAGGCACAGAGCTGGAGGTGGCTCAGAGGAAAACCTCTATCAACAGAGGGGATGAGTCACCCCTGGCCCAATCTCCTCACAAAGCCTGACCCTGGGCAGGTCAGCAATGGGTGTGTCCTATAGAGTCTTGCTGCCTGGAAACCTTTCTTTTGGGAGCTCACGGCAAGTGAGCTCACCCACCTGCCACCACCCAGGACCAGTCTGCCCGCCGCCTAAATGATGCCGGCCCGCAGGACCTGACCTGCCGGTTCCAGTGAGTCACAGACCTCAGCCCTCCAGCGCACTGGGCACTCACCTCCACGTATGTGTAGAAGCTTTCCTGCCCCCTCTTCCTCCAGTAGGCCTCAGTGTCAAAGGTGAGCTTGTAGGTGCCTGCCTTCATCTGGTCCCGCGTCAGGAGTCCAGGGCAGCGGCCATCTGGGTCTGTGTAGCTGGGGAGAGGATGAGGGTGCAGAGGGAGATGAGGAGCTCCCCACCCCCAGCTTTCTTGGGTCTGCACGCCACCTGTCAGACTTGGGTGAGCAGAGTGGGACTTGGCCTGCGGCTCCGGAGCAGTCAGGACCCCACAGCACTGTCTTTAGGGAATCATAACACTGAGAAGAAAAAGGGAAAAAGCTCCCATAATTTACCCCATGAGCAGTAACCAACTTAGAGCTGGTATATATTTTTCCAGATTTTCTCTATGCATATTTGTTGACAAACAACTCATCAAATGGATTGTACTATTTGTATTATTTTATAAGCTGTGGTTTTCACTTAATATATTGTGTGTGGCTTTCTGGGTCAATAACTGCCAAAACCCTCACCACAGGGTGGGCCTTTCCACTGCACAGAGCACACCCATCGTGTGCCCTGGTGCCTTGTCAGGGTCCTGAACTCCTGTGGCTCTGCCCAGTGTCACCTCCGGAAAACCTTACATCATTCTTGCCAGCTGGTCTTTAAAGTGTGCGCCTCAGCTGTGATTATTAGAAAGAGCAGGCCGGGTGCAGTGGCTCCCACCTTTAATCCCAGTGCTTTGGGAGGCTATGATGTCAGGAGTTCAAAACCATCCTGGCCAACATGGCAAAACCCCATCTCTACTAAAAATACAAACAAATCAGCCAGGTGTGGTGGTCCTTGCCTGCAATCCCAGCTGCTAGAGATGCTGAGGCAGAGAATTGCTTGAACCTGTGGAGTGGAGGCTGCAGTGAGTTGAGATTGCACCACTGCACTCCAGCCTGGGTGACAGAACGAGAGGACATTAAAAAAAATATATATATATATACATATATATATATATATATATATATATATATATATATATATATATATATAGAGTACCTGTGTATGTGGTGAACCTCTGTGAGACTCGTAGGCCACATGGTCCTCTCGTAATTTGTCAGGTGGGACCTGGAGGAATTAGTGCCTCAGCTTTTGCGAAGGGTCAAATGAAGATGGAGGAGCTGCACGGGCACACCTGATCCTGTGGGCCCCAGCCCTGCTCTTCTGGCTGGAAGAGAGGGGCTTGCTTCCCACTTAGGGCCATAAGGCCTAGGGGGTGACACCCACCTGGGAAGTGCCCGTGGAGCCTGTGTCTGAGGCAGTGGGCAAGGCCCCATGGAGGCCGAGGGAGTCGTTGCCCTCAGGCCTGGCTGGGAATTCCAGCACAGAACTGGGCTTACTGTAGAAGGAGTAACCATGGTGCTGGCTTCAGGGTGTCTGGAGAATGGAAAGCAGTGTCCAGCTACTGCCTGGCACAGGGTTAACTGTGATCTCAGAGGCAGTGAAGTCTTCCATTTTCCCTCAGGGCTCACCTAACCCACCCCCCACCACCACACAACTGCCAGGAACTGGCAGAAACACTCCCACACCATGAGGTGCTCAGTGCCCTGAGGTTGGAGGTGGGAGGAAACAGCACCTCTACTCATTTCCCTATGGGCTGAGAGAGGCAGGAGGGAAGCCCTGGTCCCTCCCCGCACCCTGGGCTGAGTGGAGGGTCAGCAGCGTCAGCCCTGCTTTCCAGCCTCACTGCCTGGCTCCCTAGCCCCTGCCATCTGTCTCAGGGCAGGACCTGCCTACTAGCGTCTTGGGCCTACCTAGTCCTCGGCTCCATCCACTGCTGGCTGTGGTCCTCCAGCCGGGACAAGCAGAGGCAGAGGCCCCTGGCTGGGACCCCGGAGGCGGTATCCAGCACATGGGTGTTCAGTGGGCAGCCCAGAGGCTCCATGCTGCTGCCCTAGGCCAGGAGGAGAAGGCCAGGGTGAGCGTCTGGGGCCCTGTGCCCACCCGCCCCAATCCTGCATCCACACCAGCTGTAAGGTGTAAACGGCCCTCTGGACAGTCCTTCCAGTGCCCAGGGGACAGGGGGCAAGAGCCACTGGAACTGCCTAGTCCGCTGAAGAGGGTCCAAAGCTCAACAGCGGACCTGTGCCTCCCGACCCTTCCCGGCCAATCCCCCCGATCTCCGGCTCCCCCGCCCCACTGGGGACCAAGTCTCACGCCCACGCCCCCCACAAAAGTCCCATCGTCCCCCAGGCCCTCCAGTCTCTGGGCTCTCTCCTCCGCCCCCTTACGTGGGTCCACGATGCTCAGCCCCGCCCTAGGCAGCTGAGGGGACAGGAGCCCGGCATGTCCAGGCCTGGCCCCCTATCCTCCTGGGGGCCCAGGTGTCGCTGGAGCCGCAGCAGCCGCGGGGCGGCCCTGGAGCTCATCCGGCCCCACCGACTTCGACGCCCGCGGGCAGAGGGAAGGGCGGGGCCGTCACCCCGCCTCGGACCACCGCGTGCCCACCAGGAGGTCCCCAGCGGGGCTTTGCCTAGGAAGGGGCGCTGGTGGAGAATCAGGGCGCAGAGACCTGGAGCCCCGAGAGGAGTCGAGGACAGGGGCGCAGGGCAGGCGCGAGCCGGGGCCGGAGTGGGGCGGGGCAGCCTCGGGGCGGGGGGTGGGGGGTGGGGCCGCGGGCCAGCAGGTGAGGCGGGATTGGGGTCCGCGCCGGGTTTGGAGGTCCGCAGTTTTGCCATGGAAGCTCCTTACGGGGAAATACGGTTAAGATTAGCCGAGACAAAGCGGACTTGACCCAAGCCAGGTAAGCAAGTTCTAGTCACCTGCCGGGCTGGTCAGAGGAAGCAGCCCCATCTTACAAAAGGAAGAGTATACGGGGCTAGGGGTGCGGAAGGGAGTTTTATAATCTGCCAGCTTGTAACAGGAACAGAGGTCGTTTTTCAGCTTTCGACAGACTTACATTATTCTGTGACTTTTGTGGCGGCAGTTTGAAAAAACCAGGCCGTGTAAACAGGAGTCTGAAGGGAGGTTCGCTTTCCCGTGGCCGCCCCAGGTGGCTGCGTTCAGGCGGTGCTCAGTCGCAGCAGGTCCGGCAGCTTTGCTGTGGCGCCTAGACAGGAATGCAGCTGCAGAGCAATCCGAGGGGGCTTCAGCTGCCCCTAACGATCCGGTGTTTCAATAGGTAATGGAAGAGGGGCTGCTTCTTGCTGGTCGGGGGCATGTTTCTTTGTGAGGCTAGGTTGCAGGGGTTGCCATTCCAGGAGCTGTTGGTGCTCTTGGCGCGCCTTCATATCTTGTATTGCCCCATGGGTGAAAGCTTTAACACGGTCTTGTAAAAACTGGGTGAGGACTGGTAAGAGGCAGGGACCAAATGCCAGGAGGAAGACGGAGTTCTGGCGGGGCCTACAAGGGGCAGTAGCCAGGGCACCCAGGAGTTTCAGAACCACTGGAGGCAGGTGGAACGACTAAGTTTTTGTGTTCGGTCACTGAGTTGTTTTTTGTTTGTTTGCTTGCTTGTTTTCTAGACGAAGTTTTGCTCTTGTTACCCAGGCTGGAGTGCAATGGCGCGGTCTCGGCTCACCGCAACCTCCGCCTCCTGGGTTTGGGCAATTCTCCTGCCTCGGCCTCCTGAGTAGCTGGGACTACAGGCACGTGCCACCATGCCCAGCTAATTTTTTGTATTTTTTTTAGTAGAGATGGAGTTTCACCATATTAATCAGGATGGTCTCGATCTCTTCACCTCGTGATCCACCCGCCGCAGCTGTACTAGCCCTGATTCATTGAGGCAGAATCAGCATTGTTCATTTAAAAATAGGCATAAACCTTTTTCAGCAGTGAGGAGGTCTAGACCTCTGCAGTTTTGTAGGGTGAATTCTGCTCTAAAGAGTCTAGTTGGTTTTGGAGATGAGTGACAGCGTCTGTTTCTTCTAGTGACGACTGGAAGTCTCCGGAGAAATGGCTTCTCGGCCTTTTGGCGAAGATCAAGTGTGGAAGTCTCCGGAGAGTGACCGGAAATGTGGTAATGAGGTTCTCAGGCTTCCGGGTCCTGACCCGACACTGGTGGTGACTCTGAGGGCTAGTAATAAGGGAATGGACAGTATTGGTCTTTTGGGGCAGGCATGTAATGTAGCAGGGACAGGGAGTTGTTGGTTTGAAGGACAAGCCTAATGTGGGGGCAAGGTAGACTAGGGTGCAAGTACCTGTCCAGTGGGTGGGAGGCAGAGTGGGCTGTGGACCCACAGAGGAAGAAGGTGCCTGCCGTGTTAACGCAGACAGAGGAGTGGATTGAGACTAGGTGTTGGAGTGCCTAGTTTCCTCATTTGGAGAGACTAGGATCGGCTTCAGCCACTCAGAGTGAGGAGGAGAGAGAGATCCCTTCGAGGCAGGAAGGAAGGTAATGCGGAGGGCCTGGGTAAAGAGGCCATGAGCTTCAGAGAAAACTGACTCTGGCATAACATTATGTGACAAAGAAGGATGTCAAAGTAATTTTACCCCATTACTAGTTTATTTGCCACGTTTTGTTATTTATTTATTTAATTTATTTATTTTTGAGATGGAGTCTCTCTCTGTCACCAGGCTGGAGTGCAGTGGTGTGATATCAGCTCACTGCAACCTATAGTCTCTGGGTTCAAGCGTTTCTCCTGCCTCAACCTCCTGAGCAGCTGGGATTACAGGCACCTGCCACCTTGCCCAGCTATTTTTTTTTTTTTTTTTTTAGTAGAGAAGGGGTTTCATCATTTGGGCCAGGCTAGTGTCGAACTCCTGACCTCAGGTGATGCATCCACCTCAGCCTCCCAAAGTGCTGGGATTACAGGTGTGAGCTGCCGCGCCAGGCTACATACAGTGTTTTATCTTAACCTGAACATTTTATATCTATTGCCCCCAGGTCTTTAGACAAACTGAACCAATTGTCAACCAGAAAATGTTTAAATTTATCTGTAATGACCTGGGAGCCCCTCCCCAGCATTCTCCCACCTCCTCTTCCACTTCTTTGAGTTGTCCTCCTTTCTGGACTGAACAGTGTATTTCTTAATGTATTTGATTGACATCTCATGCCTCCCTAAAATGCAGAAAACCAAGCTGTGCCGCAGCCACCTTGGGTGCATGTTCTCAGGATCTCCTGAGGGCCGTGTCATGGGCCATGGTCACTCATATTTGGCTCAGAATAAGTATCTTCCAATATTTTACAGAGTTTCACTATTTTTGTTGACACATGATTAAAGAAACATCCATAAAACAGGAATGCTGTATGATGACAGGAGAAGCGAGAAACTATCAGGCAGCAATTTTACATAACATCAAGAAAGGAGCTGTTAGTATTAGCTACAGAGATGCGCCTGGGCTGATAGGACCCTAATGAACAACCAAAAGGCAGGGCTCTGCTGGTGGAGACCTTCTGGGTTTACACAGTGCTAGGTGTGACCCATGCCCACCCAGACTTAATTATACACTCATTGCCCACACTCCCACCAGTGCCATGGCTGGTCCAAGCATGGTATTTAGTATGAAATGGTGGCATCTCAATTCTAAGAAATCTCTACTTTTTTCCTAGAAAACCTCATGGTTATTCCACCACCTAATTGGAAAAACCTGTAAAATTAGAACCCCAAATTCCAACATGTGTGGCACTGTCCTGAGTACATCTGCAGTCCCATGATGGAGTGTGTACTTTTGCTTTGCAATAAAAGCTTCTTGCCTTTGGCTTCATGCTGACTCCTCCCTGAATTCTTTCTATGACAGTGTCAAGAACTTGGAACACAAGCCAGGGCTGCGGTTTCACCAACATCTAAAGACCACCCCCAAGCCCACCAGCAACTGCAGCCTCAACCTCCCAGACTCAAGCGATCCTCCCACCTCAGCCTCCTGAGTAGCAGGCACCACAGGGGTGTGCCACTACTCCAGGCTATGTTTTTTGAGGGGGAGGTGAGTAGATACAGGGTCTAACTATATTGTCCATGCTAGTCTTGAACTCCTGGGATCAAGCAGTCCTCCCACCTTGGCCTTTTGAAGTGATGGGGTTATAGGCATGAGCCGCTGCACCTGGCCCTTTTTGACTTCTGATTAACCCCAGTTCCAGAAATGCCTCCAAGATTTCTACTTTATCTACTGTTCCTTGTGCAGGTACTTATCACAAAACCTGCACTTAGGTCAAAACTATCTTTACAGCAATGTAGTTTGGGAAGTAAAACAAAACAAAACAAAACAAAACACCCCTGTCTTGATGTTTTGCACAAATTACAGGATATGGTATATATAGCGTTCTTGTTTTCTCCTGGAAGGTCAGCTTTAATTGTCCTTATACGCCATGCACACCCTTTCCCTGTGGTATATAAGCCTGGCTAGGGTGGGAAGAGGTAACAGCAAGGAGATCTGCCTGTTCTTCTGCCACTCAAGACCATGCTTCTACTTTTATTTAATTATTTTTTTTTTGGAGATGGAGTGCAGTTTCTTGACCTTGGCAGCGCCAGCTGATTCATCAAGTGTAGGGTCAACAACATGTCTCAGGCACTGATCTTAGAACACTTCAGCGAGACCAGAATCCTGTAGCCTCCAGCTGCATGATAACTAAACTATCATTTCTAATCTTAGAGCTAGCATTAGTCCAGCAAAGGACTAATTCTTGCCCAGGCAAGAAGGAGTCTGCTTTGGAAGAGGGCTGTTACTGTCTTTGTTTAAAATATAAACCACAAAGTAAGTTTCTCCCAATGCCAGTTCAGCCTGTGCCCAAGAATGAACAAGGACACCTTGGAGGTTAGAGGCAAGATGGTGTCAGTTAAGTTAGAGCTCTTTCACTGCGCAGCCATAATTTTGCAAAGGTGGTTTCCAACCCAGCTACCTGGAGGTGCTCAGGTGAGTGGACCGCTTGAGCCTGGGAGGTCAAGGCTACAGTGAGCTGTGTTCACACTACTCCACTTTAGCCTCAGTGACAAAGCAAAATGCTGTCTCAAAAAATGAAACAATAAGAAGCATGGTCTTTGCTGGGCATGGTGGCTCACGCCTGTAATCCCAGCACTTTGAGAGATGGGTGGATCACTTGAGGCCAGGAGTTCGAGACCAGCCTGCCCAACACAGTAAAACACGATCTCTACTAAAAATAACAAAATTACTGGGTGTGGTGGTGCATGCCTATAATCCCAACTACTTGGGAGGCTGAGGCAGAATTGCTTGAACTCAGGAGGCAGAGGTTGCAGGGAGCCATTTTCCTCTACTGCCTCATCTATTTTGGGGAGTTACAGCTTGAGTGAATCAATCTCAGCTGCTCACTTTTATTCTCATAGGAAAAAAACACTAATGGCATTTCTACGGACTTTCCTTAAGTTTGTCAACTGAAGAATGATGAGGTTTCACAGAATTGGAAAGCAGAGCTCTATTTCTCATGAAGAGTTGCAGCCTCGTCATTTGGACAGGCTGGAAAGCATTGCCTCTGGCCAGAAGCCAGAAATAGGCACTTCAAGGGGCAGAAGACTGAGACAGGGATTTATACGGAATGGCTTGGCCAGATTTACATTCCCCTATAAGCTATATGAGGAGTCATGAATATTTATGAGAGGAGAAATGTGTGCATTTGTGACTGAGCTTCCTGCCTCTCTCTGGGTCCAGTGTTCAAAAGGTGCCACTGTTAGAATGACTTGAGGGTGGAGTTTTTGGGCCTCTGACCTCCAACGTGAAGTAGAGGAATGCAGCGACCCTCACTATGCATTCTCTGTAGATTGGCTGGAGGCACTGCCTTGTCAGTGGTCTTTTAGTAGGGAGGAATGCAGTTAATTGTATTGAAACTGCAAAAGGGTCATAGCAGTTGTGGTGGTGGAGTCCCTCAAAAGGGTGGGTTCCTCCCCACCTCTACCAAAAATATACAAGATTAGTTGAGCGTGGTGGTGCATGCTTGTAATCCCAGCTACCCTGGAGGCTGAGGCAGGAGAATTGCTTGAACCCGGGAGTCAGAGGTTGCGGTGAGCCAAGATGATGCCATTGCACTCCAGACTGGGCACCAAGAGTGAAATTGTCTCAAAAAAAAAAAAAAAAAAAAAAAAGCGGCTGGTTTCAGTGTAGCCCGTGGGGAAGAAAGACTAACGGTGGGTAGTGAAGAAGAGGGGGCATAACAAGGCGTGTCTGAGCTCCTGTAACATCATGGCTGGGAACTCAGTTCTCAAGCTTTCTCTGGAGTGTCCTTGCCACAAGGGGTTCTGTTCAATTGGTTGTGGGGTTGTTTAAAAGTGTGTACCACCTCCCACCTCACTCTCTTCCTCCTGCTCTGGCTATGTGATGTGTCTGCTTCTCCTTTGTCTTCCACCATAATTGTAAGTTTTCTGAGGCCTCTCCAGAAGCCAAGCAGATGCTGCAGTGCTTCCTGTACAGCCTGCAGAACCAGGAGCTAGTTAAACTTCTTTTCTTTATAAAGTACCCAGTCTCAGATATTTCTTTGTAACAATGTGAGAACAGAGTAATACAGAAAATTAGTACCAGGACGGGGGCATTGCTATAAAGATACCTGAAAATGTGGAAGTGACTTTGGAACTGGGTAACAGGCAGGGTTTGGAAGACTTTGAGGGGCTTGGAAGAAGACAGGATGATGAGGGACTGTTTGGAACTTCCTAGAGACTGGTTAAACGGTTGTACCAAAAAGCTGATAGTGATAAGTATAGTGACACAAGGTTGACGAGGTCTCAGATGGAAATGAGGAACTTACTGGGACTGGAGCGTAAATCATTTTTGTTATGCTTTAGCAAAGAACTTGGTGGAATTGTGCTTCTGCCCTGGGGATCTGTGGAAGTTTGAACTGGATTGAGATGATAATTTAGGGTAAAGGCAGAAGAGAATTCAAGATGCAGCCTAATTGCTTTTAACAACCTATGCTCATACGTGTGAGGGAACAAATGATTTAAAATTGTAACCTATATTTAAGGGGGATGCAGAGGGTAAAAGTTCAGAATATTTGCAGCCTGGCCAAGTGGTAGAAAAGAAAAACCCATTTTTAGGGGAGGGTCTCAAGAAATCTGCATAAATTTGCATAAGTAAAAAGGAGCCAAGTGTTAATAGCCAGGACAATGGGGAAAAGGCCTTGAAGGCATTTCAAAGATCTTAAAGGCAGCTCTTCCCAGCACAGTCTGAAAGCCTAGGAGGGCTGGATTGTTTGGCAGCCAGGCCCAGATCCCTGCTGTCCTGTGAGCCTGGAGACCCTGGTCCCTGCATCCTGGCCACTCCAGCTTCAACTATGTCTAAAAGGGTCCAAGTACAGCTCTGGTGGCTGCTTCAGAGGGCGCAAGCCATAAGCTTTGGCAGCTTCCATGTGGTGTTAAGCCTGTGGTTGCACAGAGTGCAAGAGTTGAGTCTTGGGAACCTCTGGCTAGATTTCAGAGGATGTCCAGAAAAGCCTGGATGTACACGAAGGAGCCTGCTGCAGGGGTGGAGCCCTCATGGAGAACCTCTACTAGGGCAATGGAGAGAGGAAATGTGGGGTTGGTGCCGAAACACAGAGTCCCCACTGAGAAGTTGCCTATCGGAGCTATGTGAGAAGGGCCACCATCCTCCAGGCCCACCAGGAGCTTGCATCTGTGCCAGGAAAAGCCTCAGGCACTCAATGCCAGCCCATGAGGGTGGCTATGGGGGCGTTGAATCCTGCCAAATCACAGGGCCATAGCTGCCAAAGGCCTTGGGAGCCCACCCCTACAGGCCTGCATGTGGGATATGGAGTCAAAGGAGATTATTTTGGAACTTTAAGATTTAATGACGCCATGTTGGGTTTTAGAATGAGGCCTGGAGCTCCTTTCTTTTGGCTGATTTCTCCATTTTGAAATGGGAATATTTACCCAATGCTTGTACTCCTATTGCATCTTGGAAGTACATAACTTGTTTTTTATTTTACAGGCTGATGGGTGGAAGAGATTTGCCTGTGTCAGATGAGACTTGGAACTTCAAACTTTTGAATTAATGCTGAAATGAGTTAGACTTTGAGAGACTGTTGGGAAGACACTATTGTAGTTTTGCAGTGGGAGAAAGACATGAGATTTGAAGGGCAAGGGTTGGAATAATACGATTTGGATCTGAGGCCCATCAAATCTCATGTCGAACTGTAATCCCAAGTGTTGGAGGTGAGGCTTGGTGGGAGCCAGCTGGATCATGCAGTGGATTTCTTATGAAGGGTTCAGCACCATCCTCACTTGGTAATGCTTTCATGATAGTGAGTGAGTTGTCATGAGACCTGGTCATTCAGAAGTGTGAGACATCTCTCTCCTCACTCTCGCTCCTGCTCCAGGCAAGACATCTCACACCCCTTTGCCTTCTGCCATAGCTGGAAGCTTGCCAGGGCCCTCCTGCAAGCAGAAGCTGCTATGCTACCTACACAGCCCGACCTTCGGAACACAGTCATGGCTTAAATCACTACAGTGGAACAGAGAAGGCTAACTGTAATGATAGTTACATATAGATCTTACATGAAATGTTCCTGAACTGCCTGATAGGAAGGAAAATCCATTAAATGTTCTAGATCGTAAAAGAAGGTAAGAAAAAAAGCTCAGAGCAGTCTGAGCTATGCGAGGTGTGCAAGTTTTATCAGGCCCAGAGTGGTGTGAGTGTGGGACTTAAGTCATGCTCTCTACACCTATGCATGGGGGTAGTTGTTTAAAGGCATTTGTTCCATCCCTGAGAAACCCTCTCCACTGACTGACCTATGGACCCAGAAACTGGGTTTCCAACTATTCACCTGTTTTTATTTTCATAGAAATTTCCCCTCATTAAACGCCTGATGGTTAGTGCCATCTAGCAGCTATCACTTACCACCAAGTCCCAACTAAGGTTTGAGCTGGCTTTGAATGAACAAGAGGCAACTGAACGACAAAAGGAACTTAGATTGTTCAGAATGGGGACTGACTGGATTCTGAGCACTCCATTTCCCCTCTTTGGTTTGAGAGACCTTCTCTCACCTCAAGAATCAGGTTCAGAATCAAAGGCAGAGCTTTTTCGGGCGGCAAAGCTAGTTACCCACGCATCTGGGGCACTTACTTTTCCTCCACACCACCCCTGTTTAACTTTCTTCTAAGGGGAACTTCAGCACATTTCAGTCATGTGTCTGCTGCAGGGACAGGAAGGCTTGATTCCTAAGTATCTCCCAGAGGACAGGAAGACCTAGGCCTGCAGGGATTGGTCTTTCTGCCCTCCTCGAACTTGGCTTGGTCTTGACAGAGAGTGTGGATCTTAGTTAAAAACAAAAACAAAAACAAAAACAAAAACAAAAACAAAAACAACTTTTCCTTTATTTATTTTCATATCTTTTTTAGAAAAAAGCAAGGTGCTTGTTTTTACATTTTTGTGTCTCTGTAGAAGGAGAGGGAGGATCTAGGATTCCCCTGGAGGAAGCAGGGGCATTCCTTCCCTGATTGCAGAATCTTCCCTCAAGTGGAGACACACACACACAAGTACATGCACATACACCCTTGAAATCCCTTGTACCCATACACCCATGCATGCTGGCTTAACACATATAGCACACGTGAACACATATATACATATATGCATGTTCCATCCGGCTTTCAGCTCTGGGGCTACAGAGAATGGAGGATATCAGGAGAGGAGACGAGAGGAGCCAAGGGAGAGAATGGCAGCAGGGGAGAGGGGTCCTTTAGGGGAAGAGGCCACACTCCTCAGGAGACCAGAGAACTTCCTTTCCTGATACGACTCTCTAAAATCTTATGTTTCTCTCCCTGGACCTGGGAATTGATTCTCCAATAATTAAACCAGATAGACTCCAAGCTTATCTCTTTCTGGGTGTTGAAATCCTGTGGAGACTTGAGCTGAACAGATGAGTTCTCTGTGACCCTTCTGGATACTTCTGCCTTCACTGACAGGGGAAGAATAAGGTGTACACACTTGGGCTTCAGATTTGTATGGAGAAAAAATTTATTAGAACAGGAAAAAAAAAAAAAAAGTGGAGGAGAGCAGCGTGGGAATGAATCACATGTAGACGTTCCTCTGAACACTTACAAACTCTCCTGTTTTTCTTCCTCATCTCTAGTCATGAAAGTGGCAGAATTGTTTAATCATCTATTTCTGATCTCTTTACATTCTCAGGGAATGTAAGGGGTCAGTAGACTTCCTCTGAAGCCAGAGTTCGGGTGTGCAAGTGTGTAGTGACCACATTTGTCTTCTTGTGGCTATTGAGATGAGTTTTGTTACTCATGACTTACTCATCCTCACTGCAGACATAGGGCTTCTCCGCTGTGTGTGTCCTCTGGTGTCTGAGGAGGTTTGACTTAACGCTAAAGCCCCGCCCACACTCCCTGCAGATATAGGGCTTCTCCCCCGTGTGTGCCCTCTGGTGTCTGAGGAGGTGTGACTTCCGGCTAAAGGCCTGCCCGCACTCCCTGCAGACATAGGGCTTCTTCCCTGTGTGTGTCCTCTGGTGACTGAGGAGGTGTGACTTCTGGCTAAAGCCCTGCCCACACTCCCTGCAGACATAGGGCTTCTCCCCCATGTGTGTCCTCTGGTGTCTGAGGAGGTTTGACTTAATGCTAAAGCCCCGCCCACACTCCCTGCAGACATAGGGCTTCTCCCCTGTGTGTGTCCTCTGGTGTCTGAGGAGGTGTGACTTCCGGCTAAAGGCCCGCCCACAGTCCCTGCAGACATAGGGCTTCTTCCCTGTGTATGTCCTCTGGTGACTGAGGAAGTGTGACTTCTGGCTAAAGCTCCATCCACACTCCCTGCAGACATAGGGCTTCTCCCCTGTGTGTCCTCTGGTGTCTGTGGAGGTTTGACTTAATGCTAAAGCCCCACCCACACTCCCTGCAGACATAGGGCTTCTCCCCTGTGTGTGTCTTCTGGTGACTAAGGAGGGTTGACTTATGGCTAAAGCCCTGCCCACACTCCCTGCAGACATAGGGCTTCTCCCCTGTGTGTGTCCTCTGGTGAGTGAGGAGGGGTGACTTCCGGCTAAAGGCCTTCCCACACTCCCTGCAGACATAGGGCTTCTCACCCGTGTGTGTGCTCTGGTGTGCAGTGCAGTAACATCTGACATATCATTGAAACCTTGCTCACACTCTCCATATTTGGCTTTTGCAATTCTTGAGATTCCCACCTCCACAAATAATTTGCCTGTGTCCACTGGATTCACTTTCTGGCCTGTTCTGGACTCACCTTCCATCGTTCTTTCTTCCACTCTAGAGCTCCCCATTTGTCCTTTGGGTGGGTTAGAAAAGGCCCTTGAAATCTCCCTCCACCATGTCCTTGTATTCAAGAGTTTGGACCGTTCTTTGATCTCTTGACCTTTGGTTTTGTCATTAGAGTTGCATGAATCAAAATATTGCTGCTCCTCTTCCTGTTTCCCTGGGCAGGGATTCTCTGGTTGGGGTAGTTTTCTTGTAGATGTTCCTGGGAAGTTCTGAGAGGAATGATTGTGTTCCACATGATGACTGAGAAATTTCTGACTTGAGAAGGCCAGGCAGCATGAG
This sequence comes from Saimiri boliviensis, assembly GCF_048565385.1. NCBI lineage: Eukaryota > Metazoa > Chordata > Mammalia > Primates > Cebidae > Saimiri > Saimiri boliviensis. The sequence goes on along the minus strand of NC_133471.1, from coordinate 15,909,662 downwards.
GGACATGAATGAATCTCTGGCTTTGGTTCTGAAAGAGAAAGTTTTTGGTTTTTGGTCAGGCCTTACCACATATGAAGTCATGAAGATCAAATGAAGAACCAATCATTCTTCATATGTTAACAATGCAAGCTCGCTCCCACCAAGTGCTGGATGGACCTTTACAGTCCATTTTTCCATTCCACTTTTATTCACTACATCTTACAAAATCCAGAAATCCCACGTCTTGGGCCTTCTCTATATATTAGCCAGACTAGGTAACCTCAAGCAGCGTCAGAGGCAATGTCATTCCTCACATAGATGGAACTGCGGTGACCTTTCCCACACACTACAGGTATCTTCCAAGTCCTGTAAATCCCTCCCTGATCACCCTCTGCCACATCCTTCCTCCCTGGTCCCTGGGCACTTTCACTGACACAAGGTCTTCAGCTATTTTTATTCTATTAAAAAATAACACTCTTGATGACTTAGGTGAGATTGTCCTTAGAGACTTCCTAAGAGGGAGGGGAAAAGAATGATTAGGAGCACTCAACCTGGAGATCCACAAATGTGGTTAAAGAGAAGATGTGTGAGCAAATCTGAATTTGAGTCTCCTCATTCAAAGTGACATATTTAATCGAGGACTGTTATGTGCTTGGTTCTCCATCAGCAAGTGGGATTCAGGTTGGCCAGCACAGAGTGGTCCAGGTCCCACCGACTAAAGGGCCTGCTGCTCCAACTAGGTGCATGGGCTGCTTTTATTTCAGATTCCACAGATCATAAAATGAGAATATGCTCTTTTTCAGGCTGCATATCAAGTATTTGTGCTTGATTTATTTCATTCAGTCTGAGCCCATTTCAAATACAATAGGAAATCTTGCTTCAAAAAATATCCCTAATCAGGCTTACCTCCGTGCTCCCCCCTTCATCCTGTCACCGTTCTCTCTCACCCAGAAACTGGAGTAGCTCTGAGGGGATGACCAACTGCAGTCTGTTTTCCAAAAATGAGCCAAAGCTGAAGTCTTTCTGGCCTCAGGACCTATGCACTAGCTGCGCCCAGTGCCCAGAACCCTTTGCCTGCAGGCACGTGCACTTCTCAAATGCTGTCTTCTGAGAAAAAGCTTCCCTGACAGTCCCCTGCCATACTCTACCCTCGCCTCACACTGATCCCCAGGTACTCTTCCGGGATTCAGTTTCTTCAAAGCACTAATCGCTGCCTGATATTACACATATGTCTGTATGTATTCATATGGTTCCCTAATTTACATGTAATCTGTTCAAGAGTAGGCTTTCTGATTGTCTTGATCAACTTGTATTTACACTTTTTGTAACTTTTATTTACTACATCTTAAAAAAAATCCAGAAACCCCACATCTTGGGCCTTTTCTACATATCAGCTAGACTAGGCAATCGCAAGCAGCATCAGAGGCAGCGTCTATGTGCAATGTCATCTGGCACAGAGTAGGAATTCACATGGCAGCTAACTGGGATAATGAATGAATGAATAACACATGCATATCATTAAGAAATAAAAAGGAAATGCCAGAAGAAACTATCTTGTTGGGAGAGCTGGAGTTGTTTGAGAACTTGATTTTGTCTTTACTTTGTGCATAAAGTTCTTAGAATATAAAATCAAAAATTTAAAAACATAAAAGTCGTTCCAAAGAGGCAAAGGTGTGTAACATGAATCTTTAATCTTGGAAGACACTGATCTGAAATTTTACTGACTGTAGATGTCATTTTACTCTACTTAAGAGTTAAACCATGAAAATTCTCAAGGATAATTCTTTCTTGTCCTTTTAAAAGAGTAATAGTGATGCCTACCTCTCCCTGCCACAAGCTCTTTCTTCCACTTGCTGCCCCACTTGCTGCCCAGTTTCTGGCCATACTCATCCCCGTACCAGACTAACAGTTCACAGCCTGGCCTAATGACTCAGCAGGTTCTATAGAAGATCTGCCTGTGGTACTGGAAGGCCACAAAGTTCTGCTCCTCATCATCCCGGGAACAGTTCACATACCTGGGGTCAAGGCAGCAAAGGGAAAGAAAAGAGGCAGTGAGTTCTCAGTATCTGTCAGATCCAGGTCGGGCCCATCACCTGCTGGTCTAGGCCCTCATGGTCTAGTGCTGACCACTCCCCCACCACTCCTCTGGGAGCCTTCTGTTCTTTCCTAAATCTCTTTCACAAGGTCATATAAACTTACGATCTGACAACAGTGCTCATGCTGCCTGGAATGTGTCACTGCTGTGCGCAATCAACCATTTTTTCAAAGCCCAACTCTGGACTTACCTCCACCTTGATTGACCATAAAACACATCAATGCCTAGCTTCTCTAAACTTTAAATTAATTCCCTTTTATGCCACAGAACTTGGTATTTGATCACAAACTCTGCTTCTAGATTAGCGTACATCATTCTACATTCAGCCCTAGTCCATCTTGCTTTGAGAGTCCTTCCTCAATCACCCTACAGCTCACCCAGGTGCCGTTCTCCTGCCTTCCCCAGGTTTCCAGAGAAACTTAGAAGTTCTCTTGGCCCAATAACAGAACAATAATAGTTTATTCATTTTCCAATTATTTGGCAAAACTAGAGCCCACTGTGGAAAGGGGTGGGTCATCCAGCAGCTCACGTCTCCTTAGGCTTTGGTTTTAATTTTACGCAGGTGCTTCTTAAAAAAATAAGAAAATTGTGGTTAAATGTTCCTATAACCAAATGTTTCATGTCCGTCTGCAATACATCCCCCACATAGGACATGGGTTGTATGATCTGTTCAAGTATGAACTTCCCTTCCTAACCTGGAACATACCAAGTGCTTAATAAATGTGGATTACATAAATTAAAGCATGAATGCAGTGTCCCTGTGAATCTACGCTTCCCAAGGTTTATCTTGTTGCCTCAATTTTGTCTAACATACAGATTTATGTTTTGATACCAATAAATCATAATATCTATACTTTTATTTCTAAATGTTGATGGTATAAAACAGCACTGTGTGAAGAAAACAGAAACACGGAATGTGAAAATCATTGAAGGTGCCATGATGAGAAGGAAGGAAATCTGGGATTGTGAGAGAGGAAGGTTGGTTCTGAAACTCAGAGAGCACTGGCCTTACCGCATCCAGTTGGCCCAGGATTTATCCTTTCCATCCACATACTCATAGCAGTTTCTCCCTTTGGTGATCTGAGTTTCAGAAAAATAAGGTAAAGGCTTTTTAGAGAGTAAAAATCAGAAGAATTATTTTACTCCATGTCATCAGTGGCCTTTGGGCCTGCATGGCTTCAGCTGCCAGTTCAGACCACATGGTATGCACCGTATTCATCATCTGCACATCTGAGTTGATTTGTCCAGTCAGAGCAGAAGCCCCACAAGGGAGGATGCACTTGTCGTCTTTGTACCACTCTCCTCCCACATACCCTCTGACCTCTAAATAGAAGTTCCATGTTCATGCAAAGACCCTTGAGTACACAGAGCTAGCCAAGTTATTTCTGCCTGTAACCTAACATGAAGATGGTGCTGTCCCAGCAAAGGCACAGAAGGGATGTGGGAAGACAGAACAAGGGAAATAGCAGGTAATTCTTACCAGCCAGGAGTATCCATTGTTGGCTGCCTCTTCGTCTTCTATAATTCGGTCCTCATAGGGTCCAAAGTGCAGACCCAGCGGCAGATCAGAGGCCTCATTCCATACTCCAAGCCCAGCCTGAGGGATGCCTGATGGCCCAATTCGCAGTCCAGGGGGCAGGCTGAGGGCTGCATGGTTGGGATGCCCCTTGTCCACTGCGCTGTCCTTCACAAATGTCGGGGGCCCATGAACAGCACAGCTGTCAATGAAGAAGTTCTGACACATCTCACAATCTGGAAGCGAGGGCAGCAGGGATTAGGAAAGTTATAATCCAAGTTCCTTGATATAAGGGCTTCAGAAAGAGCTCGGCACTTACATTACTTACCCACAGTCCTGTACTCTAACTCATTATAGTAAGGGAATGATTTGGGGGTCAAATGATGAAATTATTGCACCAGGACATAACAGCCAACTGTGGGAGTGGCTGAGAGGTTCACTTACAGAGGCAGTCGTCATCCTGGGGCTCGCTGACCTCTTTGTATGCATGACCCTTTCTTTCTCGCAGGTTATACCTCTTTCCTTCAGTCTCCTTCCTCCTTAGTTCTAGGTTGGAGAAAAGGAAATGAGTAAAATTGGGAGACTGGGGTGTTCATCCCTGTTTCATAAGAAAATGTAAAATCTCCTGCCATCAAATGAGGATCTACCTTGCTACATATTCCAGTCCCCCCTCTTTACTGCTTTAGAGGGACTTAGATCCCACACCCACACTGACTGCAGATGCCTATTCTTTTTTTTTTTTTTTTTTTTTTTCTTTTTTTGAGACAGAGTTTCACTCTTGTTACCCAGGCTGGAGTGCAATGGCACAATCTCAGCTCACCGCAACCTCCACCTCCTGGGTTCGGGCAATTCTCCTGCCTCAGCCTCCTGAGTAGCTGGGATTATAGGCACGTGCCACCATGCCCAGCTAATTTTTTGTATTTTTAGTAGAGACGGGTTTTCACCATGTTGACCGGGTTGGTCTCGATCTCTTGACCTCATGATCCACCTACCTCGGCCTCCCAAAGTGCTGGGATTACAGGCGTGAGCCACTGCACCTGGCCTATTCAATTTTAGTTCTGACCGTTCCCATTATCTCGTTAACCTCCCATCCTTTCTACTTGTAAAGTGTTTCATTCATGCCTTTAGTCCTTAAGAAAATATTTCTTGAGGGCACATTATATCTTAGGCATTGAACAAAGTTTGGACATACAACACTAAGAAAATATGGTCTCTACAGGGGATATTCTATAAACTAATAGACATTTTATGGAAGAGGAAATGCAGAAATGCACAAAGGAATATCAATTATCAGAGAAGTACTTATTGAACACTTTGCACGTATCAATTCATTTGTATTTAATTATTTCAAATAATATATGAACTATATGTACTTGATCTCATTTTACAGATTACCATTCAAGAGCTCAGAGGTTTTATAAGATTTGTCCAGGGCCCCAATGCTTCTATGTGGATTATAACCCAAGTGAGTGACTTCAAAATTAATGTTCTTACATGCTATTCAATACTGTATCCAAGGCCAGACATGGTGGCTCAAGCCTGTAGTCCCAGCATTTTGGGAGGCTGAGGTGAGCAGGTCACTTGACCAGGAGTTCGAAACCAGCCTGGCCAATATGGTGATACCCTGTCTCTACTAAAAATACAAAAATTAGCTGAGCTTGGTGGTGCATACCTATAATTCCAGCTACTTGGGTGACTGAAGCATGAGACTTGTTATTACCTGGGAGGCAGAGGTTGCAGTGTACCAAAATCATGCCACTGCACTCAGCCTGGGCGACAGAGTGAGATTGGTCTCAGTGAACAAATAAATAAATAATTTTAACAAAATACTGCATCTAACTTCTGGTCTCACAACTGAGTCCAGCTTAAGCCCAGGCTATCCAAACTCTACCCCACATATGCAGACCATACTCATCAACCTTTCTAGAGGACATAGAAGGATTGAAGTCCCCCTAAATATTTTTTTCTTACCTGGTTTTACTCTAGAGTGCTGTCCAGAGGTACTCGCTTCTCCAGGAGGGGACACTGGTCTCTGAGCCTGCTCTGAGACACTTGTATTCAGTACATTTGCCGTATCAGACAATTTCTTCAAACTAGATTCATTGCTGAATGACGCCTTGGGCATTCCCTTGAATGTGAGTCACATATTAAATGACAACATGCATTTCTTTAGTTCTTTAAGGCTTGCAACATCTTTTCATATGCATGACTCTAGTTAATGCTTCAAACCTTGGAAATACCTAGAGTATCTAAATACTAGAGGGAAAAGAGAAGGTCTAAGTGGGTAGTGAATCTGGGACTATAATCTATGTCTTAAGGCTCTTTCCTTCAACTTTCCCTCAAAATTCTCTATAGAAGTTAAAGGGAGGGAGGAAGAAAACTTGGGAAGACTATCTGGAGAATCAACAGGTCTGTGAAAGAAGAGGGTAAGGGCTAACAGAGAGAAGGAGGGAATCTTCTATAAACTAGTAGACATTTGATGGAAGGGCAAATGTGGGAAAACACAGAGGGACGAGGCACATCTGGAAAATGAGGTAAAAGAGCAGTAAGGTTGGGAACAGAACAGAGATGACTGGCAAAAATGTATCTAGACAACTAAGAAAGTGACATCAGAGTTGCACATTGCCATATCCTGGGAAGAATATTTGGTTTTGGAATTACTTATTCCTGTACCAGTTCTGCTTGTCTGCTGGAATAAGGGTGTATTGTTAGCTAATTCTCTTTAGTTTCCCAATCCAGAAACTGGCATACATGCTAATTTTTTTGAGAGGGAGTCTCACTCTATTGCCTAGGATGGAGTGCACTGTCACGACCTCAAGTCACTGCAGCCTCCGCCTCCCGTATTCAAGAGATTCTCTGGCTGCAGCCTCCCGAGAAGCTGGGATTACTGGCATGTGCCACTACACCTGGCTAACACTTATTTTATTGTATTTGTTGGTGAAATGGAGTTTCATTCTGTCACCCAATCTGGAGTGTTGTGGTGTGATCTCAGCTCACTGCAATGTCCATCTCCCGGGTTCAAGCAATTCTCCTGCCTCAGCCTCCTGGGTAGCTGGGACTACAGGTGTGCACCACCATGCCCAGCTAATTTTTCTATTTTTATTAGAGACAAGGTTTCACTAGGTTGGGCAGGCTGGTCTTGAACTCCTCACCACAATTTATCTACCCATCTTGACCTCCCAAAGTGCTGGGATTATAGGTGTGTGCCACCATGCCTGGCCAATGCTAATTCTTTCTTTCTTTCTTTCTTTTTTGGAGAGGGAGTCTTGCTCTGTCATGTAGGCTGGAGTGCAGTGGCACAATCTCAGCTTACTGCAGCCTCTACCTCCTGGATTCAAGCAATTCTGCTTCAGCCTCCTGAGTAGCCGGGATTGCAGGCATCCACCACCACGCCTGGCTAATTTTTGTAGTTTTAGTAGAGATGGGGTTTCACCATTTTGGTCAGGCTGGTCTCAAAATCCTGACCTCAGGTGATCTGCCCACCCTCACCTCCCAAAGTTCTGGAATGACAGGTGTGAGCCACCAGGCCTGCTGCTAATTCTTAATATTATATGGAATATGAAAGATAATAATGTTCACCGAAGTGTTTCGTGAGCTACTTAATACAGTACGAATGTGAGAGTAATAATTTTTTTTTGGCTGGGTGTGGTGGTGCACACCTGTAATGCCAGTGCTTTGTGGGGGCTGAGGCAGGTGGATCACCTAAGGTCAGGAGTTTAAGACCAGCCTGGCCAACCTCACCTCTATGAAAAATACGAAATACTAGCTAGGCATGGTGGTGGGTGCCTGTAATCCTAGCTACTCGGGAGGCTGAGGCAGGAGAATCACTTGGACCCAGGAGGTGGAGCTTGCTGTGAGCCAAGATCACATCACTGCACTCCAGCCTGGGTGACAAAAGTGAAACTCTGTCTCAATAAAATAAAATAAATAATTCTTCTCACAGACTGGGTGTGGTGGCTCACATCTGTAATCTCAGCACTTTGGGAGGCCGAGGTGGAAGGATTGCTTGAGCCCAGGAGTTCAAGGCTTGCATGAGCCACATGACAAAACAGTGTCTTTATGAAAAAATGCAAGTATTAGCCAGGTGTGGTGGTGCACGCTTGTTGTCCCAGCTACTCAGGAGGCTGAGGCGGTAGGATATCACTTACCTAGAAGATGGAGGTTGCAGTGAACTGAGATTGAGCCATTGCACTCCAGCATGGGTGAAAGAGTGAGACCCTGTTTCTCTCAAATCCCTTCACCCCCAAAAACAAACAAACAAACAAACAAACAAATATTTTCTCATAGTCCTGATATCATCTCTACAGTTGAAATCTAACTCAAAGATATTTTCAGCATTCCTTGACCCTGTCACCTATAGTTTAATTCATAAATTTGGAATCACTCATTCAGAAAACAGTCAGGAGGCTCAGAGGCCCTGAGCCAGGCTTAGGAGTTCTGAGAAGAATCAGGTATGGACCAGACTCCTGAAGAGCTCACAGTACAGAGGCAGCAGACAGGATAAACAAATGATTCCAGACAGCATGAGAGTTCCCTTACTGGAGTCCAGAGGAAGGAGCTGTTACTGCCTTCTACAGGAATGAGCATTTGAAATCAGTTCCAGAATATATTTTTTCTTGCTAGGTGTAACCTATACGAAGTCCTAAACAATTTTCTTGTTTGTTGTTTCTCAGTCTTCAAACCTTAAACTCCTCAGGGCTGGAAGCTGCTTCCTCTGATCAGAATGGGTCCCTTATGAGGGGAGGGACCCTATCTCCTTCTGGGACTGTCACAGTATGAATTGTCTATTTACTCGGAAGCTTCTCTTAATCAGAGTGTTTTAGTATAAATCTCACTGTACTATAACAGAGAAAATCTGAGGTTGAAAAGTCAGTTGAATGAATGATGCAAAGATATATGGGTAAGGCAGGATAAACTTTATAAAACTAAGAAACTTTTAAGGATCTCGTAAGTGCTTTAGAGAAGGAGTTTTCGATTAGACTGCATGTGATTCCAGGCACATAATTGCACATTTTTATATGACAGTTTTCTCATCGAGAAAATGGCTATAGTTACAGCAGCTACTTAATAGGAACTATATGTAAAGTTAAATAGGTATGATATATGAAGTTTACTCATGTAAAAAGCTTAAAGTCTTAAATATTGAGAAAATAACACTACAGTAGTGATTATTACTACTGTACTTATTAACTGTTAAAATAATGATGGCAGCAGACATTGTGCAAGAGAGATCAGGAAAGAAAGGCAGTAGTTCCTAGGACACTCTGTACATTCTCCTTTTACCTGTGTTGGATCTAGGAGGAAGATTTCTTGTCAGTAGGATTTGGGAAATACTTACCTTCTGGTATTTACTCTGTTCCACTCTGAAGGCCATCCCAGGAGGTTTGACTAAAAGGTGAGGAGAAATCAGTGGTTTGGTTGGTAAATATTTCCAAACTCTGGAGGTTTTCTTTTTCTTTCTTTTTTGAGATGAAGTCTTCCTCTGTGGCCCAAGCTGTGGTGCAGTGGCACAATCTCAGCTCACGGCAACCTCTGCCTCTCAAGTTCAAGTGATTCTCCTGCTTCGGCCTCCCAAGTTGTTGGGAACTACAGGTGTGTGACACCACAGCTGGCTAATTTTTGTACTTATAGTAGAGACAGGGTTTCTCCATGTTGGCCATGCTGGTCTTGAATTCCTGACCTCAGGTGATCCACCCACCTTGGCCTTCCAAAGTGCTAGGATTACAAGCATGAGCCACCATGCCTGGCTCAACTCTGGAGACTCTCATTAGAGACAGAGAATTCTGAACCAGAGAGTGATGATTCCAAGTATTATCTGAGGGTGATCTGAAAATGTTTTCTGAGGTATCATTAAGGCCTATGCTTCTATTGGGGCATCGCTGATTTTCTCAAGATTAAAAAAAAGATAGATGAAACTTCATCTTTGTTTCATCCTATATTCATGACGTATCTATTACATTTATTTTTTAAATGTAAATTGGCCTTTCATGACAAACACATTGAACAACCTAGGAATAGAAGGAAATCACCTCAACATAAAAGGTCCATTTTTAACATCATAGTCGATGATGAAAAATGAAAGCCTTTCTTCTGAGGTCATAAACAAGGTAAGGATTTCCAGTCTTGCTACTTCTATTCAACACAGTGCTGGAAGTTAAAGCCAGAGCAATTAGGCAAGGTAAAGAAATAAAAGGCATCCAAATTGAAAGAAAGAAGTAAAATTATCTCTATTTGCAGATGACATGATCTTACATATAGAAAATTATAAAGATTCATTAGCTGGGTGTGGTGGTGGGCACCTGTAGTCCCAGCTACTTGGGAGGCTGAGGCAGAAGTATTGCTTGAACCCAGGACACAGAGGTTGCAGTGAGCCACTCACTTCTCCAGCCTCAGCCTCCTGAGTATCTGGGATTACGGGCACCCACCACCACGCCCAGCTAATTTTTTTTTTTTTTTTTTTTTTTTGGTGTGTTTAATAGAGACAGGGGTTTCACCACATTCGCTAAGCTGGTCTCAAACTCCAGACCTCAAGTGATACTCCTACCTTGGCCTCCCAAAGTGCTGGGATTTCAGGTGTGAGCCACCGTGCCAGAGGTCACTCTAAATCAGGCGTCCCCAAACTTTTTACATGAGGGGCCAGTTCACTGTCCCTCAGACCATTGGAGGGCCACCACATACTGTGCTCCTCTCACTGACCACCAGTGAAAGAGGTGCCCCTTCCTGAAGTCCGGTGGGGGCTGGATAAATGGCCTCAGGGGGCCGCAGTTTGGGGACGCCTGCTCTAAATCTTACTGGGGGCTATGCACGGTGGCTCATGGTGGTGTGCGCCACCATGTCCCAGCTACTCGAGAGGCTGAGGTGGGAGAATTGCTTGAACCCAGGAGGCAGAGGCTGCAGTCAGCTGAGATTGCACCACTGTACTCCAGCCTGGGTGACAGGGCAAGACTCTGTTTCAAAAATAATAAAAATAAAAAAATAAAAAATCCTACTTTCCTCTTACCTTGCTGCCTAGGTGTCCATTCTTCATCAGAATCTTCAGTGTCATCCACCTGGAGTTTGATGGCCTGCCTTCGGTGACAAATGAAAGCTGGTCGAGTGGCTCTGAGACCTGAAATTAAGGAAAAATTCTGTTCTAAAAGGGAAGAGCTGGGCAGAGGAACAAAGGGCAGTGGCAGTGGAAAGGACCACAAAGCCAGTGTGGCTCAGTCTGAAGAGCTGGCAGAGTCCTGAACAAGGTCAAGATGTGACTTCTGCATGGTCAGTATCCACACTCAGCCCCACACTGACACAAAAGAACACAATTTCCCTCCAGATTTTTCTTCATACAAAAGGGAACTGCGGGCAGATACCACTACCTGAGAACTGAAATAACACAGGACCAAAGACCTGTTTTGTTTCTCAGGCTGGTATAGGCCTAGCACTCTGGTTACCTATAGCAATCAGTGAATTATAGTTCCTTTTCACATTCCTATAGCGAGTTTTCTCCCAGTCTCCCATCTCTGCCCATTATTCCTTGGAGAAGTATATGGCAATGTCTTTGAAGGCATCATTTACCTAGAGGAAGTAACAGAGTCCATCAGTGATTTACTAGTACACGTTGAGTGGGTGCTTTTCCTCTACCCTGTGTGTAGGGCTTGGCCTGGGGCCTCTGGGAGTCTCTGTGAAACGTAAAGACTTTCCCTTCTTCTCCAGATTGCATCCTGTTTAACTGAGAAGACACCGAGCATTTTCCTAGCTCTCTGCTGACGCAGAGCAGTCCCTGTGTAGAAAGCCCTGCTTCATTTGCAAGTGTGGGAAGGGCCTGATTCTCTCAGGTCCTAAACCAAAGGCTCCTGTGGAAGGAGAAGGTGCTAAGAGGGGGCAACAGCCCTGAACACTACCCAGAACCAGGTTCTGTCTTCTTCATTTGGCTGGGGTGTTCAGAGTAGGAAGATGTGGGTTCCTGGTGAGGTCTTGAGCACCTCAGGGAGGTTTGGGGGTACTTATGGGATGGGAAGGTCTCTGCTGGCCATGAACTACCACCTAATGTAAGCTGGATTTTGTTCTTTCAGTTCCGCTTCAGCTTGGCTTATTTGGAGAGGGGGAGAAGGGTGGCACAGTGGCCGGGAGGGTTGTAGCTATGGGTGTTTGAGGGGAGTCCTAACGTGTGAGAGCCAGAGGAGTCCTAAGGCAAACTTGAGGCCCCCTGACTGGTGGGATTTGGGTCACACTGAGGAGCAGGGTTTTGTTTCAGCAAGGCAAAATAAAAATGAGGAATGTTCCTGGGGATTCAGGAAAAATCCAGGAGTAAAGCAGCATGCATCTCTAAGGGGCAGCTATCTCTCAGGCTGAGATTTGGGGTCCCTCAGGCTGAGGGGATTTGAGGTGTCTTAGGCTGAAGAAACTGGGGTTTCTGAGATTGAGGAAATTTGGCGTCTCGAGCTGAGGAGCTTTGGCATCCCTCAGGCTGACAGTTTTTGTGGTTTTTCAGAATGAGATGTGGCGTCTTTTAGGTTGAAATTTGGGGTGCTCAAGTTGACAGGATTTGAGGGGATTTGGGATTCCTCTGGATGAAAGGATTTGGAATCCTATAGGCTTGGAAAGGTTAAGGGATTTGGAGTTCCTCCAGATGAAAGAATTTGGGATCTTTGAGGCTGAGGAAATTCTGGGTCTCAGGTGAAGATTTGGGTCTCTCATTAAGGGGCTTTAGGGTCTCTGACGCTGAAGTTATTTAGTCCTTGAAGTTAAAGGGATTGAGATTTCAGGCTGAGTATTTAGGTTATCTGAGGTTGGAGAAATTTGGTCTCTCTGTGGGTGAGATATTTAGGGTTCCTCAGGCTGAGGGGTTTGGGGTGCTTTAGGGTGAGGGGAATTGTGGCTCCTCAGGCTCCGAATATTTGGGGATCTAATCATTAGGAGATTCGGTGTTCCTCTGGGTAAAGGGATTTGGGGTCTCTGAAGCTGAGGTACTTCGGGAGTTTTATGCTGAGGGGATTTAAAGTCCCTCAAGGGGTTGCAGTGACCGGTTACAGGGCGAGACTCCATCTTAAAAAAAAAAAAAATTCCCTCGAGGTGAAAGGATTTGGTGTATCTGGAGGCTGCCAAGATTTGGAGCTTCTCAGGGTGAGGGGATTGGGAGTCTTCCATGCTAAAATATGAAGGTTTTGGGCAGAGGGTTTACAAGGGTTTCATGCTGCACGACAAAGGCAAAGGCTCCCAGTGCTCTCCAGTCTCACGTGCTCTCCTGCCGCGTTGTCAACTGTGGCCGGACGTCCTCTCGGCGCTCCTCGGGGTGAGCTGTGGTGGAGGGCAAAGCGCCAGCCCGTAGCCCTTGGTTGCCACAAGCTACCAATCAGCGCTGAGACCAAGCCGATCCCGCCAATCGGCAGTTAAGAGGTGCTAAAGGGGTGGGGAGTAAGGCGGAGCCTTGCCTGTCAGTCACGGGCACGCAACCCGATTCCGGGCTCAGGAAGTCGGGGAGGGGCCTGTGGCTTTTGCTCGCCTCTGACTGGAATCGTCCAGCACACAGGTACAGCTTCGCGGTTTTCATCACTCAAGTTTTCCCCAGATCAGGTGTTGGCGACTGAGCTGGGCGTCAGGGCTGCGCCTCACGTCCCTCCGCAGGCCTGGGTCTTCTGAGGGAACACAGTGTCTTTTTGGATTGCCAGAGTTCTTGCGCTAAGTCTCATGTGTGAGGGTATAATTCATTGACTTTTAGTGTATCCAAGGTCACACAGCTTTTGACTCTAATCTAAAACATTCTGTCATCCCCCTTAGCAGTCACTCTCCCACCGTCCCTTTCCCTAGCTCCTGGCCCCCACGAGCCCCTTTCTGTCTGTGGATTGGTCTGTTCTGAACATTCTGTAACAGTCGACCCTCCGCTGTGGCCATTGGTGTCTGGCTTCCTCCCCAGTGCATGCTGTTCTTGAGCTTCCTCTGGTTGCAGCATGGGTCAGGACAGAGGCCTGTTTGTGGGCAGTTTTCAGTGTCACACAATGCATGTCCTGCCTGGGGCGAGGCAGCCTTCAGCCTGAAAGTGATCCTGGGTTGGAGGCGGCACCAGTGGCGGCCCCACGCGTGTGCTGTGCCCAGTGCCCTCCAGCCCTCAGAGGCGGAGACAAAAGCCCCTTCCCTGGTCATAGAACGGACTCTGACCAGTGCTTGTTCTTGGCTGCCACCCTGTCATGTCCAGCAGCGGGATTTGGACTGGCCGAGCTAACCCTGCTTCTCTTCCTCCACAGGCCTCCTGGCTGCGAGGCAGAGCTCTCACATGGTCTCCTGACTTGCACACGGCCTGTGCCCCAGGGAGCCTGGCTTGCAGACCTTCCTCCCTCCTCCCCCTACCCCGGTCTGCCAAGGCCTTTGTGGCTGTGAGAGACAGAACGCCCGCCGGACATGGCTGAGCCGTGACCAGCATGCTGGCTTCCAGAGTCCAGGGTGTTCCAGCTCCCACCCGCCCAGATGGAGCTGTGGGGAGCATGATCAGGACTCCGTCTTCCTGTTCTCCAGCAGAGGCAGGGAGCCCAAACCACCCGAGACCGTCCTCAGAGCCCAGACCCCCAGCAGAGGACCCTGGCACAGGCCTGCACCAAGCTGAGGGCCACCTCATCTTGCCGGGGTGCTAGGAGGGCGGGGCTTGCTGAGGGATGTGGGCTGGAGAAGGTGGAGTAGGGGAGACCGGCAGACCCTGGTTCCTTGCACCTCCCTGCTCCGATGTGGCTTGCCCAAGTGGCATCGAGGTCCCCTGCTGGCCACCTGTGCTGGTTCCACAGGGTAGAGTGTAGGTGGGCAAGTGTCTCAGTGACTGTTCTGTGTTCCAAAAGAAAAAAAAAAAACAATTAGTGAGAAGAATGAATTTTTAGTTTTCCAAATATCTTTGAATGTAGAAGCATATATGAAAGTCTAGCTTCTTTTTTTTTTTTTGACAGAGTCTTGCTCTGTTGCCCAGACTGGCATGCACTGGTGTGATCTCGGCTCACTGCAACCTCCACCTCCTGGATTCAAGTGATTCTCCTGCCTCAGCCTCCTAAATAGCTGGGATTACAAATGTATGCCACCACGCCCAGCTAATATTTTTTGCAGGGGTGCGTGTGTGTGCAGCCATGCGTGTGTATGTCTATGTGTGTGTCTTTCAATAGACCCAGCTTGTACCATGCTGACCAACTTTGAAACTTCTTGGCTCAAGTGCTATGCCAGCATGGGGCTACCAAATTGCCGTCACTTTTCAAGGGTGAACTGCCACGCAAAACCGCATATTTTGATAAATGATTAAACTGACCTACTTAAACTGCAGGCTTTCTTGGGGGAGAACCTTTTAAATAATGTACAATCCTTTACTGATTTGAAATATACACTAACCAGATTAGGTATCCACAAACGCTGGTTTTCAGCCATAAACATCTTGGCCCTTTCAGGGACCTGGCTGCAAAAGGAGGGGTGAAGCACGCTAAGTCTCTGAGCCCCGCTTCCGCTGGGATCCGCGGAGGCTAGGAGCAGTGCTCTGGCCTACGCATGCGAGAAATCTCACTGGCAATCTCCCTATGAGATTGTAACGTCTGAAAATGACGTGAGGTGCCACAGCTGCATGACAACGTCCTCCCTGCCACCATGCTGCCCCACCCTGCGATCGACCCAGCCCAGCTGCAGCCAAACTTCCCCACCACGCTGTTCCGAGCAGAAGCCCCGCCCTACCTCCTGCCCCATGCTAAGCTACCGCCTCTCCCTCAGCAGCAAGTCCACTGGCCGCCTTCTTCCCCCTACCAACTTCTTGTCTGTGGAAAAGCTGCCTTCCCCTAAACCGGTCCCTGGTGCCAGAATGGCAACAGATTGAACAACCCCCATTACGTTACTCAGGCTAGCTTCCAACTCGTGACCTCAAGTCATTCTTACACCTTCACTTCCGAAAATGTTGGGATTACAGGAGTACGTTAGTTTGCCAGGTCAATACAAAACCTTAAGCGCATCTATTTGCTTCCGTTTTAGCCTATCTACCGCCATTGATCTCCACTGCAAACACGTCTTCCATTTAAATTATTGACGGTTCCAGAGATACAGGAAACGTCTTTCAAATACTGTCATGGAAAGAGGGAGGCAATCACAGGTTTAAAAGAGGCAAATTTAAACTGATTATTCATGCTTGCAGACTTCTGCAAACCCGAAAGTCACGCAATTTATGCCAACCTTAGCATGCTACGTCCTGTGAAGAAAATCAGACATTTGAAACGTGCTAACTAAAAGTACAAGCTTTTGTTGTTTCCCTCGTCACACTGCGTTAAGTACACTGCCTGTGTATTTGAGTTATGACCACACTGACAGAGAAAAACCGTTTCAATAAAACGTGCACAGGAAAACAATGGCGCCCGAGGTCCCTCTCCCACAAGCTGCCCCCACATCGGACATGTCCAACAGTAAAAGGAAGAATCCTCAAGAAACCTCCGTGAGTTTAACAAACCCGAGTTTCTCACGGGCGCTAAGGACGACCCCGCTCTACCGTCTCCTCCCATAATTCAACACCCGCACACTGAAAACCCCAGCCCCTTTCATTGACAACTTCCGAACGCCTGGTGAGACCAACCTGACCAGAGAAACAGAAATTACAGGTGCTTCTCAGCAGGACAAACAGCCTCTGGGTCACCGGGCCCTCAGGCTGCTTGCATCTGGCTTTGGAAGCCTCTAGCTCCGGCCGCTGACTGAGAGGCCCAGAAGCGGACTGGGCGGGAAAGAAAGATCCCCCGCAGCCCTACGGAAGTAGCCGAAACAGCCTCTGTCGGCAGCCAATCAGTGCGACGGTGGGTGGCGGTCTTCAAGGGCGGAGGGGCGTGGCCGCATCTGGGTGTCCTGCAGCTCCACCCTCCTCCCGCCAGCGATGGGTGAAGAGTTGGCGGAGTTTCCGCCCAGTGACTCTGGGTTCACGTGCAGGCCAGGCGGGCAGCGGGCCCTTTGGAATTGTGGGCGTGGAAGTCCCACGGCCTAACTGCCATCATGACTGTGGCAGGCGGTTGACCCACAGCGAACACATGAAACGTCTCACTTCCTTAGGCAGGCCAGGCAGATGGTCCTGAATGTTGCAGATCCAGAGGAGAGGGTGAGGGACCAGCGCTGGCTGCTGGGGCAAGGGCGGCGCGGAGGAGGCTTGGGGGAAGTGGGGAGGGGCAGGCGAGTGGGAGGAAAGCTGCCTGGAACCTTGCTGGGGTGGACTTTGCACTCTTGGCAGGTCTAGGCGAATACAAATCCCGAGTGCCATGTTTCCTCCCTAAGGATGCTGGACTCCCTGGAGCATTCCTCTGTTGCTGAGTCCTAGGCACATCGGTGGCCAGCTGCCAGGGTCACCCGTGGATGGACTGTGTACAGGCTGTGCTTTGTGCACGCAAGACACTGCATTGCCAACCCAGAGGTTCCCGCCAGTGGGCAACAGCGGCATGCACCGCTGCCGTCAGGGCTTCGCAGGTCCAGGGCCTGCCCTGTGTCTTCCGGGCTGCTGGGCATAACTGATCCTGCTGGGGCCCAGGACCCAAGGTGCATTCATGGAATGGCAGCCCGGTGGGGCATCCCAGGAGCCCTGGGTCCACTTAGCTTTAGCAACAGATGCTCAGCAGGGCGAGGCCCACCGGTTTTTCAAGGACTGGTCTGAAAGATGTAGGGGTTCCCTGGCATGTGTTGAGCAGCAGAGGCAGTTGCCTGTGGGAGGCCGGAGGAGGGCATTGTGTTCAGCCTGGAAGTAGGAGAGGGTGACTAGTGCACAGAGCCGGGGGATTGTGGACCAGAGCAGTATCCTTGCAACTGCCCATTTGGGATGACTGGCAGCAGAGTTGAGCTCAGACTTCCCAAGGCAGGCTTTGGTGGAGCCAGGCCAGAGGTGCTAGAGTTAAGGCAGAAGGCAGGGATATGGAAAGGGAGGGGAGCCAATGCCAGCATCCAGTAGGTCAGAGGGCAGCTTGTTTATGCCTGCGTGAGAGCACAGGGTAGGGATGGGGAGCCAAGCTCATCACTAGCAAGGGGAATAGCCTCACCGAAAAGCCTTCATCCACAGCAGAAAGTTCAAGGGCACATTTCTCTGGGAAAGCCCCTGTCTGAAAGGGAGTCTGCATGCCCATGGCAACCATTAAGCCACCCCTGCCCTCATGCCTCCTTCCAGCATGCTCACCCCAGAAGACCAAGGTAGTTAAGGCTGTTCGTGGTGCAAAGGACT
Source organism: Saimiri boliviensis (assembly GCF_048565385.1). Lineage (NCBI taxonomy): Eukaryota > Metazoa > Chordata > Mammalia > Primates > Cebidae > Saimiri > Saimiri boliviensis. The sequence goes on along the minus strand of NC_133471.1, from coordinate 15,891,905 downwards.
GCTGTCCTCTGCAAGGCAGGCACTGGCACCCCTGACACATAGTATTCCCTCTGGCGGGGCTGCACCTAAGGGGGTGTAGGCCCTGAACATGTGTGAGCTCCATTGCTCTCCTCAGAGAGAACAGGAGAAGAGGACACTGCACACCTGGACAGCAGCACCACCTGTGCAGCTCAGCAACGCGTAGGAAGCAGCTGCCTTACACCACGCCACCCTGCCCCCAGCTGGCTGCTCACTTTTTCTGTGCCTGGCTGATGGTTAGTAGAGGCTTTCTCGGTCATGTCGACCTTGCCCCCAAGACCATCACAGCCATGTCAGTGCCCTAAATCTGGACAGTGAGAGAGGACCACCAAGGAAGAGTTCCATGTCAGAGGTTGGGGCATAGCCCCGTCCTACACTCTTGGTGCTCTTGCAAAGTTGCAGGGTGTTTTGTGGCATGCACAGCCAATCATATGGAAGCTCCTTAACCCGAGGCAGATTGCACAGCACACCCAAATGTCGACCAGCATCAGAAAGCATGATGAAGTCCTGCTTAGCTACGTGACGGATTTGCAGGTCAGGTAACGGGGACTGGGTCTTCAGGAGGGCTCATGTGTCTGGGTAAGGGTGGGGTTGCCCCTTTAGGCCCCAGCATATTTCAGGGAAGAGCTGGGCAGGGGAAACACATGCACCACCCCAGCTACCAGGCCACCTCCGTCCAACTAGATGATTGGTCTCTTTGAGTCTGTCCTTTCTCTTCAGCCATGCAGGCTGAGGAAGTCAGACAGCTCCAGTAATGGGCCACAGAATAAAGGTGTTTTTCTCTTTCCAACCTTTACTTCTGCTGTGAAATGATCATTAAGGATTATCCTGTTACATTTTCCATAAGGAGTGCCTCCTGGCATGGTATAGGAAGTTGTATGTGGAAGGATATGCCTGGCTCGGGCCTTCCTGACTCCTCTTCCTCTAGGATACAGGATTTCTTATTTCACTGCAGTCCTGTGGTCCTGGGATCATGAAGGTAAAGCCCCCAGCTGTAGGCAGAATATTGCCAACCTGAACTTCTTCAGCTGGGTGGTGCACTATGACTGCCCAGGGTCTGGCAGGATTGCAGAAGTGGGACCATTGTGGGGATCCTAGGAAAGGACCTAGCTGATTATTCCCAGGCCTCTGGAGAATTGGCTCTGAATTTGTAATCCCAGCTAGGTCACAGGCTGAGGCAGGAGAAGCAGAGGTTGCAGTGAGTTGAGATCCTGCCACTGTACTCCAGCCTGGGCGAAAGGGTCAGACTCCATCCCAAATATATATATTTATATATTTAATGTTGGGCACTGTTCATTGTTTCCAGCTAAATGCTATCCTTTTCCACAGAAGAAAGCTTCTTTTCCTGTCAACAACAATATAATTTTTTTACCTTGCCGTAGAGCACAAATAATAAGGCCTCTATGATGTCAGCTATTTTAAAGAGTGCAATTTACTAGTAATAAGTACATTCAAATAATTATGCGACCAACATAACCATCCAACTCTAGAATGTTTCCATCTTCCCAAACAGAAATTGTCCACATTAAGCAGCAATTTCCAGACTAGGCAAGGAGGCTCAAGCCTGTAACCCCAGCACTTTGGGAGTCCAAGGCAGGCAGTTCAGGAAGTCAAGAGATCAAGACCATTCTGGCCAAAAGGGTGAAACCCCGTCTCTACTAAAATGGAAAAATCAGCTGAGCGTGGTGGCACTCACTTGTAATTCCATGCCACTTGGGAGGCTGATGCAGACAGTTGCCTATACTCCAATCTGGGTAACAGAGGAAGACTATATCTCAAACAAAGAGAAAGAAAGAAAAGAGGAGAAACACCAATTCCCCATTGCACCTTCCTAGTCTCTGCCACTCAGAGTTCCAGTTTCTGTCTCTGAAATATGTGCCTGTTCTAGACATTTTAGATAAATGAAGTCATATGCTATGTGGCCTTTCATGCCTGGCTTCTCTCACTCAGCCTGATGTCTTTAAGGTTCATTCACACTGCCGCCTGTGTTTGAGCCTCATCCCTTTTCCTGTACAGTATTTCGCTGAGTGCACAGAGCACCTTCTGTGTAGCCGTTCATCCATGGATTGGACACCTGGGTTATTTCCATCTTTGGGCTGTGGTGAATCATGCTGCCATGTGTGTGCGTGTAGCAGTATGCTGTGTTTTTCTCAGAAAGCCTGGAGAAATACGTTCACACATGACGTCTTTTCCTTTGTGGGGATGTTGATGGATCTGGAAACCCTCATTCTCGACAAACTAGCACAGGAACAGAAATCCAAACACTGTATGTTCTCACTCCTAAGTGGGAGCTGAAAAATGAGAACACATGGACAGAGGAAGGCGCACATCACACACCAGCACCTCTCAGGGTAAGTGGTGGAAGGAAGAGCATCAGGAGCAAATAGCTAAACCACGATGGCCTTAATACCTAGGTGATGAGTTGGCTGCTGCAGCAAACCACCGTGACACACATTTACCTATGTAACTAAGCTGCACACTTGTCTGTGTTCCCCAGAGCTAAAGACACATTCTTTTTTAGATGAGGTTTCAGATTTGTTGCCCAGGTGGAGTGCAGTGCAGTGATTCTGGCTCATGCCAACGTCCACCTCCCAGGTTCCAAGAGATTCTCCTGTCTCAACCTCTCGAGTAGCTGGGATCAAAGGCATGCACCAGCATGACAGGCCAATTTTTCGTATTTTTAGTAGAGATTGGGTTTCTCCGTGTTGGTCAGTCTGGCCTCGAACTACAGATCTTAAGTGATCCACACACCTTGGCTTCCCAAAGTGCTGGGATTGAAGGTGTGGGCACCACACTGGCCAGAATGAGGTTTTCAAAATGTTTACATGGTACAAAGAAAAGATGTATAATTGCTTTTATTGTCATTAGGTGGAGAGTAGGACAAAGAGTAATGGAGACATAAAAATGATCTGTGATTGTGACAGCTAGGTGGAAATGTGTCATTATTTGTTTATTCAGCTTCTCCAGACCTGGTGTGGAGGTTCAGCCCAGTAATCCCAGCATTTTGGGCGGCTGAGGCAGGTGGAGCACCTGAGGTCAAGAGTTTGAGTCCAGCCTGGCCAACATGGTGAAACCGTGTTAGCTGGTCATGACTGGGCAGAGTGACTCACACCTGCAACCCCTGCACTTTGAGAGGTCGATGTGGACACATCACCAGAGGTCAGGAGTTGGAGACCAGCCTGGAAAACATGGTAAAACCCAGTCTCTACTTAAAACCGATACTTAAGGTGGCCCAGTGTGGTGGTGTTTGCCTGTAATCTCAGCTACTTGGGAGTGTAAGGCAGGAGTGTCACCTGAACCCGTGAGGTAGACATTACAGTGAGCCAAGATCATATCATAGCACTCCAGCCTGGGAGAAAGAATGAAATTCACAATGAAAATAAAAATATTTTTTTTCAAGTTTTCCAAAGTTGCTAATATTTCCATCATGAGCAATATTAGGGGTGGGGGAGAAATTATTCTGTAGTAACACAATATCTGACTGTCAATTCAGGAGTCAATGAGAAACGTATTTCCCAATTTCACTTCTATCAAAATCTGCAGATTTTGCATTCATTTCTTTGTTGTCTGCCAGTGCTCCCATCAAGGCATCAAGTGTTTTCTTCTTGAAAACACTTTCCCAGGGCTGCATTTGGTGGCTCATCCCTGTAATCCCAGCACTTTGGGAGACCGAGGTGTTTGGATAATAAGTCAGGAAGTCAAGACCAGCCTGGCCAACATGGTAAAACGCCATCTCTACTAAAAAAAATAAATAAATTAGTCTGCTTTGGTGGCAGGTGCCTGTAGTCTCAGCTACTCATGAGGCTAAGGCAGGAAATCGCTTGAACCCAGGAAGTGTAGGGTGCAGTGAGTCGAGATGATGCCACTGCATTCCACACTGGGCAACATAGTGAGACTCCATCTCAAAAGAAGAAAAATAGAAAAGAAAACAGGATCCACCGAGTCCCCAAGTCTTAAGTGGGTGCCTAATCTTCAGGAGAAAGACCCTCCTGCTTTTAAAGTAATCATTATTAAAGTTGTAGGGTACACGTGCAGAAAGTGCAGGTTTATTACATAGGTGTATATGCGTCTCATTGGTTTGTTGCATTCATCACACCATCATCTACTTTAGGGGTTTCTGCTAATGTTATCCCTCCCCAGCCCCCACACCCTACTATTCCTCCCCTACTCCCAACCCCCTGCTGTCCATTCCCTAGTCCCCTATTCCCAAGCTATCCTTACCCTGACCTGCAAACCTTGCTGTCCCTCCTCTAGTCCCCACACCCTGCTATTCCTCCCCTAGCCCCATAACTGCCCTGCTGTCCTTCCCCTAGCCCCTAACTCCTGCTATTCTTCCCCTAGCTCCCACTCCCTGCTCTTTGTCCCCTAAATCCCCACCAACTGCTATTCCTGCCCTAACCTCTAAACATCTGCTATTCTGGCCATAAGCATAAGCCCCACCCCCTGCTATTCCCCCCAGTACACAGCCCCTGCCATCCATCTCCAATTCCCCATCCCCTTGCATCCCTTTCTTAGCCCCCATACCTGCGTGAGAGGCCACAGTGTGTGATGTGCCCCTCCCTGTGTCCATGTGTTCTTATGGTTCAACAACCATTTATGAGTGAGAACATGCGGTGTTTGATTTTCTGTTCTTGTGTCAGTTGAACCCCATCCAAAAGTGGGTGAAGGATAGGAACAGACACTTCTAAAAAAAAAGACAATCGGATCGGAAAAAGCCTCCTGCTTGTAGACACGGGAAAATCTACACTCAGGGTCCTGATTAGAAATAACAGGGAACTGTGTCCCCTCTGAGACAGTCTTTGCAGGGCATTACTGAGCCTAGTAACCCTGTCAGAATGCTCCCAAGACTGTGATAACTTCAGCCTGCCAGGCACACGTCCACCATGCTCATCAAAAATATTGTCCCAAGGCAGACATGGAACCTAATTTTTTAGAAATCTCTTCTGATTGCAGAGTGAAAGGCCCTGTGAGAAAGACAAATGTCATTCCGGGGAGAAAAGCAGGTATTTGGTGACAAAAATGTGTGTGGATGATGGATACCGGACGGGAGGTTTCCAGAAAATTGAGACAGCTTTTTGGAAAGGGCTGGTAAGAGGGACATTTTCTGTACAGAGGAAAGGGACTCAAAGTCTTCAGAGTATGCAAGCAGAAAACTTAAAGGAGGTAGAGATAAAAGTAGCTGTTAGGCCAGGCATGGTGGCTAATGCCTGTAATCCCAGCACTTTGGGAGTCTGAGGAAGGAGGATCACCTGAGGCCATCAGTTCAAGATCAGCCTGACCAACATGATAAAACCCTATCTCTACTAAAAATACAAAATTAACAATGCATGGTGTTATGTACCTATAATCCCAGCTACTTGGGAGATTGAGGGAGGAGAATCCCTTGTACCCGGGAGGCAGAGGTTGCAGTGAGCTGAGATCAAGCCACTGCACTCCAACCTAAGCAACAAGCCAGACTTGTCTCAATAATAATAAGCATCATCATAACGGTCAGGCCCAGTGGCGCACCTCTGTCATCACAGCACTTTGGTAGGCCAAGGAGAGAGGATTACCTGAGTTCAGCAGTTCGAGACCAGCATATCCAACATGGAGAAACCTGCTGCTACTAAAAATATAAAATTATCCAGGCAGGGTGGCACATTCCTGTAATTCCAACTACTTGGGAGGCTGAGGCAGGAGAGTCATTTGAACCTGGTAGGGGGACGCTGCAGTGAACCCAGATGGTGCCACTCCACTCCAGCCTGGGTAACAAGAGCAAAATCTCTATCTCAAAGAAAGAAACAATAACCAATTTGGGAAACTTTAATCTGTGTAACCTAGAGATTTGTTGTATGCAAATTTGATGGATTTCCTGTAATTTGGTGGAATTCCTGTCTTTTCTTTACATTTGCTGAAGGACGTTGTATCTTTAACACCCTTGCTCCCAGGAAAATTCATAGAAAATGTGTCCCCTAAGGCCAGGCATGGTGTCTCACACTTGTAATCCCACCTACTCTGGAGGCTGAGGGAGGAGAATCATCTGAACCTGGCTGGCAGAGGCTGCAGTGAGCTGATGTGGCACCACTGCACTCCAGCCTGGTGACAGTGTGGCACTCCATCTCCAAAAATTATAAACATTAAAAAATTTTAAAAATTTGCAAAAATACATGTCTTCCCTTTCCAATGTCTGGGGGACAGCCGGAGAAGAGCCATTACTCAGAATTATATTATGTTTTGTTTTGTTTTGTTTTTGAGATGGAGTCTTAGTGTGCTGCCCACCTGGAGTTTAGGGGCTACAGCTCAGCTCACTGCAAACTCCACTTCCCAGGTTCAAGCGATTGTCCTGGCTCAGGCTGATGAGTACCTGGGACTACAGACACCCACCATTGGGATGGGACAATTTTTATATTTCTAATAGAGACTGGGTGTCACCATGTTGGTCGGGCTGGTCTTGAACTCCCTACCTCAGGTGATACACCCACCTCAGTCTTCCAAAGTTCCTGGATTAAAGGTGTGAGCCACCAAGCCCAGCCCAAAATTAAGGTTTTGAGCATAGATACTGAGTTTCCTGTCCTACTCAACACAAAATCTGCTACTCCTAGAAGTAAGTAAATCTAACTTGAGGCCAGGAGTTCAAGACTAGCATGGCCCACATGGTGAAACCCAAACTCTACTAACAATGCAAAACTGAGCCAGGCATGGTGGCTAGCAGCTGTCACCCATCTACTCCAGAGGCTGAGGCAGGAGAATCACTTGAACCTGAGGGTGGAGGTTGCAGTGAGTGGACTTCATGCCGCTGCACACCAGCTTGGGCACCAAGAGCAAAACTCCATATAATAATAATAATAATAATAATAATAATAATAATAATAATAATAATGTAATATGGCTGGGCCTGGTGATTCACACCTGTAATCCCAGCAGTTAGGGAAGTGCAGGCAGGCAGATGACAAGATCAGGAAACCCAGAACACCCTGGCCAACATGGGGAACCTCGTCTCTACTAAAAATACAAAAATTAGCTGGGTGTGGTGGCAAGTGCCTGTAATCTCAGCTACATGAGAGCCTGAGGCAGGAGAATCACTTGAAACCCAGGAAGCTGATGTTGTCATGAGCCGAGATCTCACCACTGCACCCTAGTCTGGGGTAAAAAGAGCTATACCCTATCTCCAATATATATATATATATATATATATATATATATATATATATATATATATATATAATAAAAAAGAATTATGTCATATGCTGGGAATATTCTCTCACACCTTGAGTGACACAGAGTGAGAATATCACAGCAAATTCATTAATTAAATAGGAATGAACCAACAGGTAGATCTAAAGTTTCTTCTCAAAAAATGAATAAAGTTATTGAAATAAAACAGAATGAATCACCACCTACCTCTGTTGTATTTTTAAAAAAATTAAAACAAATTAATGAATTAAATTAAGAATGAATAAATCCCTAGATCCACATTTTCTTCTGACAAAATTAATACAATTACTTAATTAAACAAGTAGGAATGAGCAACTAGATGCATTATATCATCTCAAAAAAGTAAATAAAATTAATTAAATGAAGTGAGAATGAATCTCTACCTAGATCTATGATTTCCTCTCAAAAAATAAATACAATTAACTTAATAAAACAAGAATGAATCTGCACTTAGATCTATGACTTCTTCTAAAAAATAAAATTAATTAATTAAATAAAAAAAGAACGAATCAGTACATAGATGTGTAGTTTCTTTTCAAAAGGAAAATACAATTAGTTAAACTAAGAATGGGTCCGTACATAGATCCATTATTTCTTCTCAAAAACATAACACTGATTAATTAAGTAAAACAAGAATTAATCAGCACCAAATTCCATAGTTTCTTCTCAAAAACATAAATAAAATTAATGAAATAAAATGAGAATAATCAATCTATGGATGCATAGTTTCTTCTCAAAAAGTAAATAAAAGTAATTAATTAAAGTAAAAATGAATCCAGACATAGATCCATCATTTCTTCTCAAACATAAGTAACATTAATTAATTAAATAAGGTGAGAAGGAATCCATGCACACACCTTCATTTCTTCTCAAAAAAAAAAAAAAAAGATAAAATTAAATAAATAAAATAAGAATGAGAGAACAAATACATCCATAGCTTTTTCTCAAAAAATAAAAATAAAAAAAATATAAAACAACGAATCAAATAAACCAAGAAGGAATCAACACTAGATCCATAGTTTCTTCCACTCTGTAGACTTTGGAGATAAGAATGAGATGCCCTCTGACAGATCTGGGGGTATGTCATCCCCAGGGTTTAGCAGGGCCCGGTGATCATGGCATGAAGGGTCTTCATGGGACAGGTGCCTCTCGTGATCAAAATCCTCCCCACTGGCCCCGGAGTGCACAGGTGAGGTGAGGAGCTGGCCACCTGGCCAGCCTGTGCCCAGCCCTCCAACAGCAGAGAAGGAGGAGCAGAGCCCAGCTTTGGTGCATTTGGAGTTAGTTACCAAGGAAACCAAGGGACCACAAGCCTGAGAGGCTTGAGGACTGCCTCTCCACCCAGGCACGTGAAAATCCATATTAATAAGTAGCAGCCGGGCACAGGCTGGCACCCCCTTAGACGGATACATGCAGAAACGGGGTTCCCAATGATGGCTCCTCGCAGCTGACATCTGCCTCAGTTCCCATTTTGATCTGGGTCATCCTCACTTCAGGAAAGGGAGGGATGGAGATGTGCTTAGACATGCTCCAATAAACACATGGCTTTCTGATCTTTGGGAAACGGCAGCATTTCTGACTTGAGCCGGAGGCTTTGAAAGCCGAGCATGCTGAAACCTCCCTCCCTGGGAGCTGTTAGGTGGGATTAGCTTCTGGCATCACCACACTGCTCTGTCCAGACTGACTTCCTCAGGTGACCCCAGGAGGAAGGGCACTGTGACTCAAGTTTCCCCAGCGGCTCCCAACCACTCTTTGGGATGTCTGTCTGTGAGAAGGAGAGCATTTGTGTTGGAAATAGATGCTCGGTGTTGGAAAGAGAAATCAGAACTGAGAAAAAGTATCTTTCAGCAATGCAATTTTTGCTTCCTGGGCTGCGGGAAGAGGACCCTCACTAGCCATCGTGCCACCAGAGTAAAATGAAGAAAGGAAAACATACACAATTATCCCCGACGCATGTGGGGTCGTCCTTGCTGCTTTGTCTGATCTCTCTTGGCTGGAGCCAGACCTCACCATTTAACCAGAATACAATTGGCTAACAAGCTAAAACTTCTCTGAACAGCTAAAAGCAATGTAGAGCTGGGACACGCCTGTGGCCAAGTCCAGCACAGATTAAGTACAAGGCCATAGAGTGTAGTATGTGCTTGTAAGCACACCATGTCTAACAGGTATATAGGATAGGGCTTCACAAAGTTATGAGCACACTTGTTCATTAAGAAGAAAGGAACTTTAGAAAGGAAGTTTTCTACTTCCCACAATCTGTCCCTATGCGATGCTCTTTGTGGGACTCTCCTCTGTGGCCCTACTGCTAGACTTCTCCCTGGACAGGTTGTATGCTGGCTTATAATTTTTCCTCTTTTACCCCACTCCTATATTCCCAACTTCTGAGACTCTACTGTCTATTATTTTATTCTGTGTGCCCTTTTGTATCATAGTGCAGTTTCTTCTCGTAAATGAGAACACGTGATATTTTTCTTTCTGTTTCTGAATTACACTGCTCAGGACAGTCCTCTCCAGATCCATCCAACTTGCTGTAAAAGGTATTATTTTCTTATTTTTCATGACTGCATACTATTATATGGTGTGTATAAAATCCATTTCTTTTCTTTTCTTTCCTTTTCTTTTCCTTCTTTCTTTTTTTAAAGATAGAGACGGGGTGTCAGTTTGTCACCCAGGCTGGTGTACAGTTGTGTGTTATCAGCTCAGTGCAACCTCCACTTCTAGGGTTCAAGTTCAAACTATTTTTCCTGTCTCAGCCTACCAAGTAGCTGTAAATACAGGCAACTGCTATGTCGCCTGGCTTTTTTTTTTTTTTTTTTGGTGTGCTATTAGAGTTGGGGTTTCGCCATGTTGGCCAGGCTGTTCTCGAAACCCTACCTCAGGGGATCCACCTGTCTTGGCCTCCCAAAGTGCTGGGATTATAGGCGTGAGCCACCTCACCCGCCACCTCACCCAGATTATTTTTTGTATTTTTACTAGAGAAAGGGTTTGACCATGTTGCCCAGACTGGTCTTGAACTCCTGACCTCCAGTTATCTGCCCATCTTGGCCTCCCAAAGTGCTGAGATTATTGGCATGAGCCACCACACCCAGCCTATTTTTTGTATTCATAAAGACAGGGTTTCCCCATGTTGCCCAGGCTGGTCTTGACCTCAGGTGATCCACCCACCTAAGCCTTCCACATTGCTGGGATGACATGTGTGAGCCACCACATCCCCCGCACACACACCTTTCTTTTTTCTTTTTAATGTGCTTGTTAAATTGTCCGACAATGCTCCTGGTTCTTCTGTGAACTGATGATATCGATGAGAAGGAATTTAGAGAGAGCAAGCCGGGTTGTCCTGTCTGAGGAAGCCGTGTCTGGGTGGCCAGGGATGTCAATCTCTTGTGGGAAGGCAAGAACATTCCAGGTTTCCACTGTCCAAGATGTGCTCAGAATCCAGAAAGACAAGCAAATATCGGCTCTGGAGAGTTCCAGCTCTGAAGGGAACCAGGCTGCCTCAAAGCACCCCGAATCATCTGAGAGAGGAGGAGGCAAAGCTGAGCTGGTAATCCACAGAGATAGAAGCTACTGCATCATTCACAATTGCAAATTGCATTATTGGAAAGAAAATTACTCTGCGGATGGAATTACAGATACTTATCTGCTAATAGCACTTATTAACCGGCAATGTTTATCTGCCATTTTGAAAGCTGATATGAACAGCATCCATCTTGCCAGAGAATAAACACCAGTTTACGGGGAGTAAAACGGAGTGTGTGCTGAGCTGACTGGCCGGGTACCCTATTAAACCCATTTGGGTTGAAAACACCCCCTGACTGGGAAGAGTAGAGACAGGGCTGTGTCCCCTCAACTCAGAGAAGCTGAAGAAAAACATTCAGGGAAAAATGCATTATGAAGAAATCCCACAGGTTCTATAAATGAGTGCCCCAGAGAATGCCCCACACGTGCATTTTTTTTTTAATTTTTATTATTAACATACTTTAAGTTCTGGGGTACGTGTGCATGTCATGCAGCTTTGCTACATATGTATACACTTGGCATGGTACTTTGCTGCATTCACCACCCCGATCGTCTACATTAGATATTTCTCCTAATGCTATGCCTTCCCTAGCCCCACCACACCTTGCTACCACTCCCCTAAACCCCATCCTCTGACAGGCCCCAGTGTGTGTTGTTCCCCTCCCTGTGTCCATATGTTCTCATTGTTCAACTCCCACTTATGAGTGAGAACATGCAGTGTTTGGTTTTCTCTTCCGGTGTCAGTTTGCTGAGACTGATGGTTTCCAGCTTCATCCACATCCTTGCAAAGGACATGAACTCATCCTTCTTTTATGGCTGCATAGTATTCCCTGATGCATATGAGCTACATTTTCTTTATCCAGATTATCAGTGATGGGCAATTGGATGAGTTCCTACTCTTTGTTATTGTAAACAGTGCTGCATAACTTGACATGGAAACAAAATAAAGCCCAAATAACCAAGACAGCACTAAAAACTAAAAAAAACAAAGCTGGGGGATGTCATGCTACCTGGCTTCAAACTATACTACAATGCTACAGTAATCAAAACAGCACGGTACTGGTGCCAAAACAGCCATATAGACCAATGGAACAGAACAGAGGCCTCAGAAGTAACACCACACATCTACAACCATCTGCACTTGTTTTTATGCAATTCACTTTCGATAATAAGTATCACCGGAATTCCAAGAAAGGATGGATTTTGTTACCCAGTTCATACCAGGTGGGTGCATTGGGTGTCCTGTTTAGCCAAATTGACACTCTCTATAAGGAGAGTCCATTGCCTGTAAATGAAAAGGATCAGTCACAAGGTGAAAAGCAAGAGAGGCAGAGAAAAACAACCAGGCTGACAAAATTGCCATGGAGTTTGTGTCTATAATCCCAGCTACTTCACAGGCTGAAGAAGGATAATCATTTGAACCAGGGAAGCAGATGTTGCAGTGAGCTGAGATCCTGACATTGTACTCCAGCCTGGCTGAGAGTCAGACTCCATCTCAAATATATATATATATTTAATGTTGGGCAGTGTTCATTGTTGCCAGCTAAATGTTATCCTTTTCCACAGAAGAAAGCTTCTTTTCCTGTCAACAGCAATATAATTTTTTATCATTGTGGTAGAGCACACATAATATTGCCTCTATGATTTCAGCTATTATAAAGAGTGCATTTCACTGGTAATAAGTACATTCAAATAATTATGCAACCATCTTCACCATCCACCTCCTGAATGTTTCCATCTTCCCAAACAGAAACGGTCCACATTAAGCACCAATTTCTGCGGGAGGCAAGGAGGCTCATGCCTGTAACCCCAGCACTTTGGGAGGCCAAGGCCGGCAGATCAGGAAGTCAAGAGATCAAGACCATTCTGGACAAAACGGTGAAATCCTGTCTCTACTAAAATGGAAAAATCAGCTGAGCTTGGTGGCACTCACTTGTAATTCCAAGCTACTTGGGAGGCTGAGGCAGAGAATTCCCTGAACCTGGGAGGTGGAGGCTGCAGTGAGCCAAGATGGAGCCACTGTACTCCAATCTGACTGACAGAGGAAGACTGCATGTCAAATAAAGACAAAGAAAGAAAAGAAGAGAAACACCAGATCCCCATTCCACCTTCCTACTCTCTGCCACTCAGTTCTAGTTTCTGTCTCTGAAATCTGTGCCTGTTCTAGACATTTTAGATAAATGAAGCCATACGCTATGTGGCCTTTCATGCCTGGCTTCTCTCACTCAGCCTGATGTCTTCAAGGTTGATCCACACTGCCACCTGGGTTTGAGCCTTATCCCTTTTCTTGGCTGTATAGTATTCCACTGATTGCACAGACCACATTCTGTTTACCCGCTCATCCATGGATTGTGTTATTTCCATCTTTGGGTTGTTGTGAATCATGCTGCTATGTATGTGAGTGCAGCTGTATGCTCTGTTTTTCTAGGAAAGCCTTTAAAAATATGTTCATACATGACATCATGTCTTTTGCAGGGACGTCGATGGATCTGGAGACCCTCATTCTCGGCAAACTAACACAGGAACAGAAATCCAAACACTGCATGTTCTCACTCCTAAGTGGGAGCTGAAAGATGAGAACACATGGACACAGGGAGGAGAACATCACATACCAGCACCTCTCAGTGTGAGTGGGGGGGGAAGAGCATCAGGAGCAATAGCTCAAGCATGGTGGCCTTAATACCTACGTGATGTGTTGTCTGTTTCAGCAAAGCACCTTGAAAGACGTTTACCTATGTAACCAACCTGCAGACTTGTTCGTGTTACCCAGAGCTTAAAACACATTCTTTTTTAGATGGGGTTTCAGCCTTGTTGCCCAGGTGGAGTGCAGTGCCGTGATCTCTGCTCACCACAACGTCCACCTCCCAGGTTTCAAGTGCATCTCCTGCCTCAGCCTCCCGAGGAGCTGGGATCACAGGCATGCACCAGCATGTCTGGCCAATTTTTGTATTTTTGGTAGAGATTGGGTTTCTCCGTGTTGGTCAGTCTGGCCTCGAACTACGGATCACAGGTGATGTACCAATCTTGGCCTCCCAAAGTGCTGGGCTTGAAGGTGTGGGCACCTCACTGGCCAAAATAAGATTTTCAGAAAGTTTACATAGTACAAAGAAAAGATGTATAATTGTTTTTATTATACCGATGGTAGAGTCAAGCACTTTCTCTGATAAAACATTGGGACCCATGTGAAATCACTAGACTGAATTGCATGTAGGATTTGAGGAGGAAGGCCAGTCAGCTGCAGTCACTTTATGGGGTGGTCAGTGCGCCGGAGCGACGTGCCTCTGACACTCCAGTCCACAGGGGACAGTTGATGGTTTGCTGTCTTCCATGGGAAAAGGTCTTCCCTACCACCATTTTAAAAAAGACCAGCCCCAAAACTGGTCATGGGATTTACTTACAATCTTCTCATTATGTAGTTACCTCCTAGAAAAATCATGGCAAGACCCTTTCCTCACTTTTTTCTTATGCATTACATTGGGGCAAGACCTTTTCTGATGTCCTGGTAACAGGCAAGTCCCTGGACATTTCCCGGTCTGAGCTGCTGGCGTTCTTGTATTTCATGGATCCACCCCCATTCCCCTCACCTCTGTATGTCTGTGTTTTCCCTTAGTCACCTATGCGTGAAGAAATAGAAATTTTAAAAAGGTGTATCCCAAACGCCTTCCCACATGTGTCTGTATCCTTTCTCACATTCCCTCCATACACCTCACATGCCCATTTCTTATCATGTTGCTGGGATCCGAGAGGATTGTCCCATAAAATCACCAGAGAGGTTATTATGCATTCACCTATACAAGAAGAACATGTGAATTCAACATATAAGTGAACTTCAAGATTTCCATCATCCTTTCCTAGCTTAATGTGTCTTATGATACCCCAAACAAAGGATTTTGGAGGTGCCTTGTCCCAGCAAACTGGGCCCTGGATATCTTAGTGCCCATTATCCCCTTTCCTTGAACTACTGCTACACACACACATACCCCCACGTACACATACACACGCACACACGCACACATGCCAATACACCGACAGAAGACACAACCCCTCCCCCAGGCACACACACACACAGAGTCAAACATCCTTGACAGTGTTTATTTTCACTCCATAAAATCCAAGTTCACTCCCTCTTCCTGTCTGCATTCTTTTATGACAGGATCTCTCTTTCTTTTATTTCCTGTGCATAAGACCATGTGGAGTACTGACATCTAAATAATGTAGGCACTTTTTAGGAGTTCTGCTGTTTCAGGTAAAGTCTGGCACACCATCATATTCCACTCGAAATCTGGGAGTCCCGTAGAGAAACACAACTGCATGTCAAAATGCATTTCCTCTGAGCAATAGTTTTAAATGTTTTAATTATAAGGCCTGCCCAGAAAAGACTACCCGTTCCCCTTTTTTTGTCTCCTAAACTTCCTCCTACCGTATGTTACAAGCTGTTCTCTGTCACACCTGCCCCACTGCCAGCATTTTCTCGCTGTGACCAAAGTCAGCTAACCAGACACGTAGTCCCGTAAAAGCACACAGAAATCTGATCGGGCTACAGTAGAAGAACATCAGTCGAAACAGTCATTATGGTTTGTGGCAAGGAGGCATATCCAGGGAGCCCAATCTTAAGGGGCTGGTGGGATGACTGCTGGTGGGTTGGCAGCCATGGAAACAAGTGCCACAAACTGAAGTTAATGATTCAGCCTCGCTTTTCAGTGTGTCTGGAAACAGACTCTGGTTCCCTGGGCTTAAGACTCCCCAGCTCTAACCTGCCGAGCAGTACAGACTCTGATGTGCCTCTTTCAGCCCAAATGCCCTAAATGTACTGGATTCTGTCACTCTCTGTCTCCCTGTCGAGGAATTTCTACGTTTCCGAATGGAGCATCCATGCAGGCTCCCTGCATAGAGGTGTGTCCACCTCCTCATCCTGAGGATCAGTCAGCTCTAGCTCCAACTGAACGGCGCACCTGAAATCTCTGTTCCCTCTTCAGGTGGCTTCATCCTCGTGCAGTATTGCAGGGGATTGTGCCACAGGTCCTTACTTATGATCTATCAGAGGAATCAATTGGGAAAGGCCTCATCAGGGCTTAGAGTGGTGAGCCAAGCTGGGAACACACCGGGGGGTCATTCCTGATGTTTCCCAGGGAGGACCCACCTCAGCAATTCTGTTAGATCCTGCAAAGTTGTCGTTAGAAAACCAGTTGAAGAAGTTACGGCTGCTGTTGTGGTGTCTGCGGTGATAGGCCTCACGTTCATAACGCTGATAGCACTGAATTGGAGTGGAATGAGAAGGCCTGTATTCTACAGAGAGGGAATTTTGTGGGAAGTGGGCTTGATCCGCCCACCCACCACCTTCCTTTCGCCCACGTTGTCAGTGATCCACCCACCAACCACCTTCCTTCCACTGCCCCTCCTGGGAGGCCACCAGTCACCTGTGAGGTTCACGAGATACTCCTGGTAACCACTTTATTCTGGAAGTAGGGGTTGCTCCGAAAGAACAACACGATCTTGCAGACATGAATAGGATGCTTGGTTTCCTGTCAGGAGAAAGTGGAGAAAGCTTAAGTATCTTTTCAGGGGAGGTGCCCACTGTTGCTGACAGCAAGGAGTTGCTTCCCTTTCCCCTCCCCACTAAACCTTCTGGCCTCAGTCTTCACAGCCTCACCTCCAAGTTGATCATGTAGCTAAGCATGTCTTCATCTTGGTCAGTGATCAGGGCTGACATCTGGCGGTGGTTCGCAATCTGACTTAGGTCAAAGAGCCTTCCCATGGATGGAAGGAAGAGCTACACGCAACAGGGAAGCAGATCTAAGAGCCCGAAGGAACAGGGAAGACGCTCTAAGGCTGGGGTACAGGATTTCTGAGATCTGCTTGAGTGTGTGACCTTCGTTTCCCCACCCCCTCCCCCGAATTAAGGCCTCGTGGGTTCACGGAGTGTGTATAATTCTGAGGCTGACTGGGACAACCTGCAGAGGGCTGCTGCTGTCTCAGGAGTGGCAGAAGCAGCTTATACCCGAAAATGCCCTGTCCCAGATCTGACTGGCAAGGGGGAGCAACCGCACTCCGTTCTCAATAGCTCGATTGTCAGAAAAACTCTTCTGGCGAGAAGTCGCTTCTGCTCTTTAAAAAGACGACTCAAACTCCTGCTGCTCGGCATCAGGAAGGGTCTCTGTGCCGCAGGCCAGAGAGCAGGACCCGCGACCGCTCCGGCTTTCCACAGCCAGACTTTCACGCGGCAACTCGCAACTGGCACCTCACCGTGGTTTCCAGAATAGTCATATCCCCGCTGAGCTGCCCGTAAGTGACTTACAGTTCCCCTAGGGCATCTTTCAAGTGGACACACAGAAAAAGTGCTGAAAAGGATACGGCATTGGCCCAGAAGCCGGGGATGCCCCTGATGATGGCGCCTCTGCGGTCCAGGTGGGGCTTGCGCCTGCGCTCCAGCTTTTCCGTCTGCTGAGAAAAGGCCCTCCTGGCTCGAGCATTAATAGGCTCCAGCTCCAGCTGAACGGCCCGCAGCTCCTCCAGTGCAGACTCTGGCGTCATGGGCCCAGGCCCCGGCTGTGCCCGTTTGTCCTGCTGCTCCCGCTCCACATCGGCTTCCTCCTCGGCCACCACTTCCACTTCCGCCATTATGTCGTCCTCCACCAGCAGCGCCTCCTCCTCCTCCCCCAAGGCCTCCTCGTTGCTCTCCTGCGCTCGCGGGAGCCTGCGGGTGGCTTGGCGGACCCCCAGGGCGCATGCGCCGGACTTCAAGGGCGAACTGCCTCCAAAGGCTGTCTGAGCGCGACGCAGACCGCAGGCCTCCCCCAGCAGCCAGTCAGTGCGAGGGTCCCTGGAGGCCACGCCCCCCGGCTGGCCTGCAGCCCCAGCCTCCTCGGGCAAGCCTCCGTGAGAAGCCCTGGGAGCTTGCGGCAGGCGGCGCTGGGTGCGGGCACACGCGGGCTGCCTGCCCTTTGGAATTGTGCGCATGGAAGCGCTGTGCCCTGACTGTCATCATGAGTGTGGCAGGCCATTGACCCACAGGGAACACATGAAGCATCTGAGTTCAGTCGGCAGGCCAGGTAGACGGTACTGAGTGTTCCAAGATCAAGATCGAGAGGAGAGAGAGGGGCACCAGCGCTGTCTGCTGGGGCGAGGGCTGCGGAGAGGCTTGAGGAAGTGGGCGGGGCAGGCGCCTGGGAGGACAGTTGCCTAGTATCTTGCTGGAGTGGAATTTGTCCGCTCGGGCGGTGGAAACTCTCGCTCGGACTCTTGCAGGTCTACGCACAGACAGGCTCCGAGTACCTTGCTTCCTCCCTGAGGATGCTGGACGCCCAGGAGCATTCCTAGGGAACTCGCGTCCAGTGCTCTGGACACACCTTGTGGACCCAGAGGCTACCGCAAGTGCAGCAGCGGCCGTGGTGCCTGCTGGCTGGGCTCTGTAAGACCAGGGCCTCCGCGTCCTGCTCCTGGGCTCCTGTGCGCAGCTGACCCTGTTGGGGTCCTGGGCCCCACGGCAAGTGCCTACGGCAGCGAGCACGAAGGTGCTCCCCAGGAACCCTGGGTCCACGTAGCCGCCGTCTGGGGTTCTCAGCATGGGAGGCCCGCGGGCCTCGTGGGGAGTCCAGGGCTGCCGGGGTCTTGGGGTGGACGCCACAGGTCATGGTCTGTGAGATACCCCAGGAGGGGCCGAGTTCAGGCTGGAGGCACTGCAAGGGAGGGCGGCTGGGGCGAAGAGCTAGGAGGCAGCCTTGCGGCAGGAGGCAGTGCTGCTGGTGGACGACATAACGGTGGACGTGGACGGGGTGGCCGAGGAGGAGGCTGACACTGAGGAGCGGCAGCAGGTGGACCAGCAGGCCCGGCGCCCTGGCCCCAGCAAGCCCTGGCCGGCAACAGACTCGCCGGAGGTCCTTCACTTGGAGCTGGGCTCCGTTCATGCCCCAGATGGCAGGGCATCTCCGGCTTCTGGGGAGATCCGTATCCTTGCAGGTTCTCAGGACTGGAGTTCATGGGACGCGGGGCTGCCCTCCCCTGCAAGGCAGGCACCAGCTCCCCAGACACGTTTTCCTCGCTTTTGCTGGCCCTGCCCCCAAAGGGGTGTAGTAGTCCCTGAGCATATATATAAACTCAGTTGCACCCACAAGAGCCCCATGGGGACCACCAGGCGTGGCCCTGCGGCCCCTTCTACCTACAGCAGTTTCCTCATGGGGAGTCATCCACGCCTCAGGGAGTTTGGGAGAGGAGAACACCGTACACTAAGAGAGTAGCTGACCCTGCTCAGCAGCCAGCACACAAGGGCCTCGTGCGGCTCCAGAATCCCGAGGAAGCAGCCACCTCACACCACCTAGCCCACCCCCTAACCTCCTTACCACTTCTTCGCTGGCTGGCCGCTGGACAGCATAGGCTTTCTCCGCCTCGTTCCACCCACCAGCAAGACCACCACAGTCGTGAACTGCCCCCATGCCAGACACAGGCAGAGGACCACCAAGAAAGGGTGCCAGGCCAAAGGTCTGCCAGAGAGCCCTGCCCCACACTCTCTACCCTCTTCCAGAGTTCCAGGGTGTTTCACCACACACTAACTCAATCATCTGGAGGCTCTTTGACCAGAGGCAGATTGTGCAGCACACCCAGATGTTCCACCGCACCCATATCACAAGCCACCATACAGCCTTGCTTACTTGCTGAGCTGCATGACGGATTTACAGGTCAGGCTGGGAAGCCTGGGTCTAGGGTAGAAGTCAGGACTCAGGGGTTTCTCTGGATCCCAGGGGTTGGTGTCTCAGCTGCCGAGCTGGGTAGCAGAAATGCAAGCTTCCCTCCAGCAGCTAGTAGGCCCGCTTCAGCCCAGCTAGCTGAAATGGTCTCTTTGTGTCCCTACTTCTTCTCCCTTCATCACCAAGCAGGTGGAGGAACTCAGCCATCCTGGGTACCAGCAGCAGGTTGAAGTTGTCCTTTCATGCTAACCTTTACTTCCTCAGTGAAGTGATCATTAAGAAGTATCTCCTTGTCGTCCTAGGTAAGCAGTGCCTCCAGGCACTCCAGGGGAAGTGGTGTGTGAGAGGCTAGGCCTGGCGTGAGCCTTCCCCACCCGCCTCTCTCTAGGGTACAGGGTGGTTGATTCCATTGCAGTCCAGTTGCTGTAGGATCATGAAGGTGAAGCCCCCATCTGCAGAAGGGACACCAGCTACCTGAGCTTGTTCAGCTGGTTGGCTGATAATATGACAATACAGGGAAAGAGACTCAAGAAAATTTTGGGTGCCCTTTGGATTCCTTTAGACTACTCACTTGTAAATTTTTAACTTCTTCCCCCTGTGGTTCTGCTCAGTTTATTATTTGTAATTTATATTTGTTTCCTTATTTGCCTCTTGTGGAACGTTTGTCTCAAAGGTCTTTTTTTTTTTTTTTTTTTTTTTTTTTTTTTTTTTTTTTTTTTTTTTTTTTTTAATTTTCCTGTTGGATATGTGAGTTTGCCTGTGAGCACTTTTTCTTGAATAGAACTTTTTATCTTATTTTTATTTTTTTCAGATGGAGTCTCACTCTGTTGCTCAGGCTGGAGAGGTGTGATCTCAGCTCACTGCAACATGCCCCTCCCAGCTTCAAGTAATTCCCCTGCCTCAGCCCTCTAAGGAGCCAGGATCACGCATGCCCAGCTAATTTTTGTAATTTTAGTCAAGATTGGATTTCACTGTGTTTGGTGGGCTGGTCTCAAACCCCTGACCTCAAGTGATCCACCCACCTGGGCCTCCCAAAATGCTGGGATTAAAGGCATGAGCCACCATGCCTGGCCTCATTTGTTTGTTGATGTATTTTAACTCTTGTTCTATTTTCTTCACATTCTCATATTGTATAGTTATTGTAATAATATATTTTATCTATTTACTCATTACTTCAGTAGGATTTGAAAAGCAATGTTTCCATTCACTGAACACAGTGTCGTGAATAGGTTAAACCTTGGGTAGCACTGCCATCCTTTCCTTCATAAATTCTTCAGGAACTCTCATACCGTTTTCCCCCACCTGAGGAGAACATACAGATATGAAAATTTGTGTGAGTGAGTAGGTATCAATATATAATCTGAAAGACCAGTGAAGTTCAGAAATACAATTTTGCAGTTTTGCGTTTTTAATTCACATAGTTTTGAAAACGTTATTTGCTGATAAATGAAATCCTGTATTCACGTTTATGTTAAAGACACACTGTGAATTATTTTCAAGAATGAAATGGCAACAATCCAAGGCCATGCATTAATTTAGGAAGTAATGACAAAGCTGTTGTTATGAAGAAAAACCATATTTATTGAATGTATGTTTAGAGAGATTTTAGAAGGCTTAAGTCAGCATTTTTGCTTTTGTTGCTCTGGAGTTTTATCAGACTGTGACCAGACTGTAGCATGACCAGGTATAGTGGCTAGGCTACCAAAGTCTCTGGGCTGCAGTAGTTATTACTGAAGAAAGGCGCAATGAGTTTGGCTGTTTAAGGAGAGTGGACTACTGAGCAATTTCTACCCAAAGCCTGGTTTACTGGGTGGCCTTCTTTCGCTGACGTAGATAAGATCCGGAAGAAGTGTGTACTCACTATAGTAGCTAGGACTTTGAGACTGGTGAAGCCTATTTGCCTCCAACTGCCATAGCCAGCTATTGGCCTGCACATAACCAATATCTGCCATAGCCAGATATTGGCCTTTTTGCCTCCAACTGCCATAGCCAGATATTGACCTGCACGTAACAGCCCTCCTGGACTCACTGAGTCCTATAAATTCAAACATAGAATTTGGACTTAAATGCCTATCCCAATGTCTTAAACTGAGATTTAATAAGTGGATGATGAAGATGTATTCCGAAGAAAGGTAAACATCAGATGAGTGCCTAGGAAACTCATCCAGATCAAATACCTCGGGGAAAAAAAGAAAACAAAAACAAAAACAAAAACAAAAACAAAAACAAACCTTACTGGGAACTAAATCACTGAAGATCTAATCCTAGAAAGATACATTTTGGCTGGGCATGGTGGCAGGTCATGTCTATAATCCCAGCACTTTGGAAGGCCGAGGAGGGTGGATCACTAGGTCAGGAGATCGAGCCCATCTGCCTAACATGGTGAAACCCTGTCAATGCTAAAAATTCAAAAATTAGCTGAGTGTGGTCGCATGTGCCTGTAGTACCAGCTACTGGGAAGGCTCATTCAGAAGAAACACTTGCATCGGGGAGGCGGAGTTTGCAAGGAGCAGATATGGCACCACTGCACTCCAGACTGGGCAATAGTGCTAGACACCTTCTTAAACAACAATAATTAAAACAATTTTAAAAATGGAAACGTTATGTTTCACTGGGTAAATAAAAAAAACACTGGACTCCTTTTAAACTCTGAAGTGTAAGGTACTATTGTTAAAATAAGAGAATTATATATGATGTCTCATTTGTTTGAAGAGCAGCATACTAGCTCTTCAGTATGCCTAGAGATTGATAACCCATGTAAGAAAACTCAGAGATTAGGAATAAATTTTTTCAGATAATTTGTTCTGCAATTAAAGAGTTTTAATATTTACTCCTACTGATCCACGATTCATGTATATTTGTCAGTTAGGCATAGGTCATATATTTTTTTTATATGGGGTAAAGTTTTATCTATATAACAATATAGTTTCTCTCGTGTAAAAAGAGGAAAAAAATGAATTGCGTGCCACATTTGCATCAGAGACTTTGGCCTGAGTAACGAAGCAAACAGTGAAATTGCCTATGCCATGGTACAGATGGGCACACTTTGAAGCTTCCATCACTTGCATCTGGATTCTCACTGGTCTCTCCTAGAAAACATTTCTGAATTCTCACTGGTTTCTCCTAGAAAGCCAAATGGACTATAAGTATCCTAAAGAACATATGGTACATTTAAACACGATGTATTTCAGTAACAACTATCCTAAAGAACATGTGCTAGGTTTAAACACTAAGCATTGAGATGAGGCCATGATTTGTCTTATCCTTAATGTCTCATCATCACTTAATCTTGTATCTATAACTTATACAAACAAATTCACTTTATGTTATCACCATCAACCTTTTACATCACACATTTATCTTCTATTTCATTCTCTTTCCGGTCACTTTTTTTTTTTTTTTTTTTTTTTTTTTTAATGGCGTTTCTCTCTGTCACCCAGGCTGGAGTGCAGTGGTGATCTTGGCTCACTGAAAACTCTGCCGCCCAGTTCAAGCATTTTCTCCTTCCTCAGCCTCCTGAGTAGCTGGAATTACTGGCACACATCACCACTCCTGGCTAATTTTGTATTTTTTTTTGTAGAGATGGAGTATCCCTGTGTGCATCAGACTGGTCTGAAATCAGAGGACCCACCTGCCTTGGCCTCCCAAAGCCTCCTAAAGTGCTGGGATTACAGGCATGAGCCACTGCACTTGGCCTTTATTTACTTTTTCCTTTCTTTCTTTTTTCTGAAACAAGTTCTTGCTTTGTTACCCAGGCTGGAGCACACTGGCACAATTTGGGCTCACTGCAGGCTCGACCTCCTGGGCTCAAACTATCCTCCCGCCTCAGCTTTCCATGTAGCTGGAACTATATGTGTGCACGACCACACCTGGGTATTTTTAATTTTTTTTTTTTTTTTAAGAAATGAAATCTTGCTGTATTGCACAAGCTGGTATCAAACCCCTTGGCTCAAAGAGTCCTTCTAGTTTAAGCTCCCAAAGTGCTCGACTTACAGGTGTGAGCCACTTCAACAACCTAGTCCCTTTTTAATCGCATTTAAAAATGCCACTCTTCAAAATTAACAAGTCAGGTTTCTGCTTACAAAGGTTCCAAATTCCATGTCAAGTTCAGATTCATTTACATAAAGAGGTAAACACAAACAATCAAAAATAACTCTTATTTTTCTTTTGTTCCAAAGTTAGCAAAGATTTGGGAAACAAATCATCTCTACCTTGGTTTATAAAACTTGACTGTACAGAGAAATATCCTCGTATTTTTCCCGTCTGAAATCCTGTCAAGTTATGGTCAGAAACATCATCTTATAAAACAGATCTCCTAGTGGGTATCCGAAATGGATTAAATGCCTTATAATTAGTAAGGCAGAGATTGTGATTGTGGTTATTTTTTTTTGAAGACTAATATCAAAAATATGAACTTCACTTTGTTTTTTGTTTTTTAAGAACTACTACCCTAATAAGGAAAGTAACTGCTGACCTGGAATAAGAATTCTTGGCCCAAACAGCCAGGGTTCTGGACTATTCTGATCTTCAGATAGCCCAAGGGTGCTAAGAGCTGACTGAGTCTGGATCACTTGAAAGAGTAACAATGCCAGGCCATTTCTTGCTGCACCACTCACCAACTGGAATCTCTCATGCAATGGAACGGTAGACACCTTAACAACTCTCAGTGGTGCCACAGGGCGCCTCAGGCCCAGTATCACAGCAGTGTCTTCAGGATTCCTGTGTGTGTAGGTAAATTAAAGTGCTTTCGCTAGAAAAACGGAAACTTAAATACTGCATCAGGCCTTCCAGCATATTTCCTTAATCATGATACTCGAGTCCCCTAGTTCATCTTCGGAGGAATCAGAAGTCTGTGAATAAAGAGTCGACACACAATGGGAATGCAGAGGAATTAACTGAACAGAAGTACTACTTAGCCAAACACAGAGAGGCAATTTCTTTTTAGCCTAAAACAAAACTGTCATCTGCATATGTGAAATGGCCAGGCATTTTGGAAATGAATTCGCACAGAGAAACCTTCAGCAGTGTAATTACAGGATAATGAATTTTAGGCTATGGGCAGAGGCAGGCACAGACTTACATGTTCCTGACACAGTTGGCAGCTGTGAGAGCCCAGGAGCTGCTCATTTTGAAACCACTGCAGATCTGACTGCCACTGCTCATGATCACAGCCTGCCAAGGCATGGTATATCACGTGATTTGCCAAAACTGAGGGGAAAAATAAGCACCATTAGTTTGAGTGGATCTGCCATCTGTAGACAAATTTTTTAAAGTTTTACATCCCCCCTCTTTCTGCTAACCAGGTCAGCATTGTGAACCATGACTAGTAAACACAACTTCTACATGCTTTGTGTTTACACATTCTTCTTGAAAAAAAAAAAAAAAAAAAAAAAAAAAAAGTATTTCTCTTAATATGTCTTCAAGATCTTAGTTTCTTTGTGTCCTAGCTTTAATTTGTTTAGGTAAAATGTTGTAATTCATTACAGCATTCTTCCCCATTGCAACCTTTATAAAGATACTATCTTAGGTATTTAGAAGTTGTTGAAGTAGATAGGCAACAAAATATAATGTGATTCGAAGAAATTACATAAGTAGTGAACATGTTGGAGATAAGGCACTTGTCTCTAAATTGTAGGGAGCTTACCTTACTAAGCTTATAATCTTAGTGAGATATCAAAACAATGGTTTAAAAAGAAAACTCAAGTTTGAGTTTCAGGAAAGAGCTAAAAAAAAAAACTAGATAGATAGATTGATTGATAGATTAGATAGATAGATTGGATAGATTGATTAGATAGACTAGATAGACAGACACAGATAGATAGATAGATAGATAGATAGATAGATATAAAATACAGATTAAATTAGAAGCATGTAAGTCAGTGTAGTTGTTTCTGAATTAGATTTGGAGGATGCAAGCAAAGAATTATGGCCTCCTTTGTTTTTTAAATGTATTATACACTGTAGCTATGGCAATAGTAGACAACTATAAAATACATCTTATTGTGATTACATGAAAATTTAATGCATGAGACCAGAAGAGATCTGTCAGTTTCCAAGGAAATAAGGAAAACAGGAATTTGAAACAGACATTGCTAATGTTGTGACATGTTTTGTACCAGCTCAGGGAAGGAGGAAAATGATAATCCTAGTGTAATGCAGTCTAGTGTACTGGCACTGAAAACACATTATTTACCAACTACCATTCTGTTTCTAAACATCATATTGTCTTTAACTTATTGTACACTAAATTTAAAATAGTTCTGTTAGAAATATAAGGTGTTGTGTGGTAAGAAAGAAATGACTTTGTGTTAGGAGAGTGTGTCTTAATGTTAGTTCCATTCATGTATTTAAATTGCACTCTTAAGTTCTGGGGTACCTGTGCAGATCTTGCAGGATTGTTGCATAGGTACACATGCAACGCCATGGTGGTTTGCTGTCTCCATTCCCCCATCGTCTACATCAGACAATTCTCCCAGTGTTATCCCTCCTCAACCTCCCTGCCTCCTGCTGTCCCTCCCCTCGCTCCCTACCCACCAACAGACCCCAGCATGTGATGCTTCTCTCCCTGTGCACATATATTTTCACCGTTCAACACCCGCCTACATGTGAGAACATGCAGTGTTTGGTTTTCTGTTCTTGTGTCTGTTTGCTGAGAATGATGGTTTCCAGATTCATCCATGTCCCTGCAAAGGACAGGAACTCATCGTTTTTGATGGCTGCATAGTATTCCATGGTGTATATGTGCCACATTTTCCCTGCCCCATCTATCATTGATGGGAACTTGGGTTCGTTCCAGGTCTTCACTATTGCGAACAGTGCCACAGTGAATATACGTGTGCATGTGTCTTTATAATAGAACAATTCATAATCCTTTGGGTATATACTCAGTATTGGGATCATTGGGTCAAATGGAATTTCTATTTCTAGATCCTTGAGGAATCGCCATGCTGTCTTCCACAATGGTTGAACTAATTTACCCACCGAGCAACAGTGTAAAAGCGATCCTATTTCTCCACATCCTCTCCAGCATCTGTGGTCTCCTGATTGTTTTACTTATCCTCATTCTAGCTTGTGTGAGGTGGTATCTCAATGTGGTTTTGATTTGCATGTCTCTGATGACCACTGATGCGCAGCATTTTTTCATATGTTTGTTGGCCTCATAAAGGTCTTCTTCTGAAAAGATGTCTGTTCATACCTTTGCCCACTCTTCAATGGCTTTCTTCTTTTCTTGCAAATCTGCTGTAGTTCTTTGTACATTCTGGTTGTTAGCCCATGTCAGATGGGTAGATTGCAGAAATTTTTTCCCATTCTGTGGGTTGTGGATTCCCTCTAATTATTGTTTCTTTTGCTGTGCAGAAACTGTTAAGTTTAATTACATCCCACTTGTCTATTTTGGCTTCTGTTGCCATTGCTTTTGGTGTTTTAGTCATGGCAGTAACAGTTCCATTCATGTATTGCCATGAGAACTTGACGACTTCATTCTACTTATTTAATATCAGAGTAAACAATTAAGATGGCTATAATAATAATCTTATATGGTCTTTATCATACAGTAATCTATCTCATGCAGGGATACTATGGAAATGGAAACATATACCGAGTAGGAAATGCCTTTGTAAGCCATAAGGAAAACAATTCCTATGATTTGGTAGATAAAAAAAGTCTTTCATTTCTCAGGAAGAGCTTTCCATTCCCCACTCCTTCCCTCTGTTCTTCTCTATTTCTATTCTCTTCTTTTTTTCACTTCCCCTACCAACTTTTTGAGCCTTACCCTGAGGTTGTGGCAGACAGATGAACTGTGGCAGAGAGTTGAACAGAAGCAGGAGTGGAGGTGAAAGCTGAGGCATTTGCGGAGGTAGAGAGTGAAAGAGACATGGAATCAGAGATAGTCATGGGCCCTTGCTTGTACCAGGGTGCATGGCTAAGCCGTGTCACTCCCTGGAGCCAGAAGAGGAAAGAGTAGACTTTTCTGAAGACATAGGGCTTTGTGTAGTGTTCATTAAAGTGACTCAAGATTCCCACTTGCACCCAAACATCCTTTGGCTATAGATGGCACACCACAGGTGCCCAGAGGTCACCCTGCAAGAAAAAACAAACAAGATATCAATAATTATTTTGAAGGAGGGCCGGAAGTAACTCTTGGTGTTTCAGTTATTCCTTTATCTCCCTGATATTCACACTCCATCAATTTGTCACCTTAGAAACAGGCTCCCCATAGCTTTTTGGCTTCCACATAGCTTTTTGGCTTCCACAGGGAAAGTGAATTTATTCAGCCTGGGCCAAAA
This sequence comes from Saimiri boliviensis, assembly GCF_048565385.1. Lineage (NCBI taxonomy): Eukaryota > Metazoa > Chordata > Mammalia > Primates > Cebidae > Saimiri > Saimiri boliviensis. Next base: position 15,864,208 of record NC_133471.1, on the reverse strand, counting down.
TTGAGCACAAGTGCAGACTTGTAGGATGCTCAGATGCCTTTTTTTTTCTTTCTTTCAGAATTTTAGCACTTCCTGATGGAAAACAGAGAAGAGGTGTTAGTGTGGTTTGTTTTCAACTTTAGCCTAGATTAGAGGGAGAAGTATGGTGACTGGAAAGGAAAGAAAAATCTTGTATTATTCATGTAAGGATAATATTATCTTTCCAAACATGGTTCTCTTCCATCCAAGTATCTTCTTAATTAGTCACCCCTCATAAGGACCAGCAGGGTAACCAACAGTCATATAGTTAGTTGTATGTTTTTCTCTGGTTTGTCTCTTTCCTCCAGGCATGAAGGAAGCAGCCAGTGTTGAAAATGTAGAGGGTGCTTCAGGAAGATCAAGCCAGGTTGTAGAGGTCCCATGGGACATAAGTAGAGTATGGCATGGTCACTGCTGACAGTTGGAGCTTGGGCAGGATCCTGGAGATCAATAAGCCCCACTTGGACCAGGGCCAGGGCCAGGGCTTCTGACTTATTCTGAAGAAAAAAAATCAAGAAAGAGTCTTATTATTCCCACATCAATGTGAAAAAAGCCCTGGAGATCATGTGAATCAGATGAAATCCAAGTAAGCACTAAAGTACAAATAGTACTTTTGACAGGATTTTCAAGGGTCATTTGAGACCGGATGGAACACATGGTGAGACTCCATCCTTGCAAAAAAATACATACACAGAGGCAGTGGTGTATGCCTGTGTTCTCAGGTACTCAGGAGACTTAGGTGGGAGAACCCCTTAATCTTGTGAGTCTGAGGCTACTGTGAGTCATGCCATTGCACTCCCACCTGGTTAACAGAGTAAGACACTCTCTGTCTCTCTCTCTCTCTCTCTCTCTCTCTCTCTCTCTCTCTCTCTCTCACACACACACACACACACACACACACACACACACACACACACAGCAGCTGTCATAAGGGTCCACCATTCTTTCTGTGGAGCCAGCATAGAAATGGGAGAAAGACAGTTTCATGGAAACTGTCCAAGGAAATTCACCGATTTCTGCCTCCCTGTAACTGGGACACTTGGGGACAAGACCAGGGCATAATCCACACTCTGCCAAAGGGATCCACATGTGGGATAGAGTGAGATTAGTGTTACTTCTTTCCTGTTTCTGAAATCTTAGGTTTTTAGTAAAATGCTCGGAAATTTAAGTATCTTCAATTCTGAGAAAATACTTGGAAATATACTATATTATAGTGTAATTTTAGAAATAGTACCGAGGGTATGTGCATACTTTCCCATCACATAATAATTTAATGTGTGTATACATATATATGTGTGTGTTTATATATTTTATATATATATATATGTATACATATATGTATGTATGTATGCATGTAAGTGTGTTTACGTGTGTGTGTGTATGTATATATATATATATATATATATATATATGTATATATTCATTGTATATAACCAAGTTACTAGAATCCAACATATTATATGAGTCTACTGTTTTCCAACTGTGTGTGTATGTATATATGTATATACCTCAAGTGGAGTAATAAACCAACTCTAAGAAGTAAGACTATCCTTAAAGTACTGTTTTCATATTAGAATTGTGTTTATAAAACACAGCTCATAAGCTCTATTTGGCCAAAATAAGATATTCTCTGAATATTTAGGCTTCTCTGTTGATTCATGCAATGATCTAAATTTTGCTATTGCAAAGGTCTGAGAACATAACTTCTGATTTGACAAACTCCAGTTTTAGTCTCCAACAAGAGTCTTAGTACCAAGTACCTTAACTCAAACATATGGCCAGGCTAAACTTGCCTGTGGTTTCATGAGAAACAACTGCTGTCTTGAAGAGCCAGAAAGCCTGGAAACTTTCTTTCCAGATCACAGCTAGTTGACACTCAGCCATGGAAACCTTGAGTTCTGAATGCCTAAGAGGATGCTGTCCAGGCTTGCATCCAGGTTGAGATCCAGGCATCAGGAGAGGTTGTTTTGTTACAAGTGTGGCTGGAGCAGCATGCAAGGATGAAAAGGAATGAGAAAGAATGGACTCTTCAGTAAATGTTGAGGAAGATATTTCCTGAAGAGGATTAGCAGAAGAGGCTATGGATGGGAGAAGAGGAGAGAAGTCCACAGGAGAAAAAACCCGAGCAAGATGGAAAAATGCACAATGAAGGAAATGTTCAAGAAGAAAAGACTGAACAGGAAGGGGACAGTGTCCATGGAGATGGAAGAGAACAACATGTAAGAAAGGAAAAGGATGAAGAAAGAGAGATAAGAGAGGTAGAAGGGGTGTCAGGCCTTTCTTCTGTCTTGTTCTTTTTAAATTTCCTGCCACAGCACTGGCCCAAAAAGCTTCCAGGAAGCCAAACGCTTGTAAGCGGTGTTGGTTACAGAGAATTAATTTTATTGAATTAATTTTATTTTATTTTTAGAAGAAACTATGGATGCAGTTACTGATTAATTCTTGTTTTACTTGATAAGTGTTCTTTTATTATTTTGAGAAGAAATGATGGAACTCTGTATGGATACATTCTAGAATTAATTTTATTTACTTTTTGAGAAGAAACTATGCATCTATGTATTGATTCATTCTTTTGGTTAATTAATTAATTTTATTTTTTGAGAAGAAACTATAGAACTAAGTGCTGATTCATTCTAGTTTTTATAAATTAATTTTATTTGTTTTTTAGGAAGAAACCTTGGCTCTAGGTAGAAATTCATTCTCACTTTTTAAAATTGATTAATTTTATTTATTTTTTTAGAAGACATGATCGATCTGAGTGCTATTCATTCTTGTTTTATTAAGTGATTTTATTAATTTTTTTCAGAAGAAACTGTGGATCTAGGTGTTCATTCATTCCTACTTTAATTAATTTTTTTGGAAGAAACGACAGACGTGGGTACTGATTCATTCTTGTTTTATTTCATTAATTTTATTCATTTTTTAGGAGAAACTGTAGTTCTATGTATTGATTAATTCTTGTTTAATTAATTATTTTGCTGTGAGTTTCTCACTCTGTGTCACTCAAGGTGTGAGACAATATTCCCAGCACATGACATCATTTTTTTTTTTGGAGACAGGGTTTTGCTCTTGTTACCCCAGACTGGAGTGCAGTTGCAATATCTTGGCTCATCAAAACCTCGGCCTTCTGGATTCAAGTGATTCTCCTGCCTCAACCTGCCAAGCAGCTGAGATTACAGGTGCCCACCACCACACGCAGCTAATTTTTGTATTTTTAGTAGAGACAAGGTTCACCATGTTGGCCAGGTGGGTCTGGGTCTCCTGATCTTGTGATCTGCCTGCCTGCACCTCCCTAAGTGCTGGGATTACAGGTTTGAGCCACTGCACCCAGCCCTATTATTATTATTATTATTATTATTATTATTATTATTATGAGATGGAGTTTTGCTCTTGGTGCCCAGGCTGATGTGCAGCAGCACAAACTGAGCTCACTGCAACCTCCACCCTCAAGTTCAAGAGATTCTGCTGCGTCAGCCGCCGGAGTAGCTGGGTGACAGCTGCCGGCCACCATGCCTGGCTAAGTTTTGCATTGTTGGTAGAGATGGGGTTTCACCATGTGGGTCATGCTGGTCTTGAACTCCTGGCCTCAAGTTAGATTTACTTATTTCTAGGAGTAACAGACTTTGTAAGTGTTGAGTAGGACAGATAACTCAATGTCTACACTCAAAACCTTCATTACGGGCTGGGTATGGTGGCTCACACTTCTAATCCCAGGACTTTGTTAGGCTGAGGTGGCTGTATCACCTGAGGTCAGGAGTTCGAGAGCAGCCTGACCAACATGGTAACACCCGGCATCTACTAGAAATACAAAAATTATCCAGTCCCAATGGCGGGTGCCTGTAGTCCCAGGTACTCATCAGCTTTAGGCAGGACAATCGCTTGAACCTGGGAGGAGGAGGTTGCAGTGAGCTGAGCTGGAGCCACTGCACTCCAGGTGGACAGCACATGGAGATTCCATCTCAAAAAACAAAACAAAGAAACAAACAAACAAAAAAAACCATAATCTAAATCTGACTAATGGCTCTTCTCTAGCTGTCCCCCTGATGTTGGCAAGGGACAACATGAATTTTTTTTCAAATTTTAAAATGTTTTCAATGTTTATTACTTTTGGAGACTGAGTGTCACTCTGTCACCCAGGCTGGAGTTCAGCAGTGACACCTCAGCTCACCACAGCCTCTGCCTACTGATGTGAAATGATTCTCCTCCCTCAGTCTCCCGAGTACCTGGGATTATAGGAATGTGTCACCACACCTAAATAATTCTATATTTTTAGTAGAGACGGGTTTCTACATGTTGGCTATGCTGGTTTCGAACTCCTGAACTTAGGTAATCCTCTCTCCCTGCCTACCAAAGTGCTGGGATGACAGATGTGAGACACTGTGCCCGACATTGATGATGATGCTTATTATTATTGACACACGTCTGGCTTGTTGCCCAGGCTGGAGTGCAGTGGCTTGATCTCAGCTTACTGCAACCTCTGCGTCCCGGGTTCAAGTGATTCTCCTGCCTCAGTCTCCCGAGTAGCTGGGATTATAGGCACATGATACCATGCGTGGCTAACTTTGTATTTTCAGTAGAGATAGGTTTTCACTCTGTTGGCCAGGCTGATCTCGAACTGCTGGCCTCAGTTGATTGTCAGTCCTCAGCCACCCAAAGTGCTGGGATTACAGGCCTGAGCCACCATGCCTGGCCTCCCAGCTGGTTTTTCCTCTACCTCCTTTAACTTTTATGCTTGCAAACTCTGAAGCATGTGAGTCCCTTTCCTCCATACAGAAAACGTCCCACTTCCCAGCCCTTTCCAGAAAGCTGTCTCCATTTACTGGAAAATTACAGTTCGGTAGCCATAATCCACATACACTTTTGTCACCAAAGACCCACTTTTCTCTCCAGAATGCCTGTTGTCTTTTGCAAAGGGCCTTTCATTTTGCAATCAGGAGGGATTTCTGAAAAATTAATTTTGTGTTTGCCTTTGGAGAATGTTTCTGATGAGCATGATAGATTTGTGCCTGACAGGCTGAAGTTATCACAAGCCTGGGAGCATACTGACATGGTTATTAGGCTCAGTAATACCCCTGCAAAGACTGCCTCAGAGGGTACACAGGTCAATGTTATTTCTAATCAGGACCCAGAGTGAAGCTTTTCCTGTGTTTATAAGCAGGAAGTATTTTTCCCCTATGATTGTCTTCTTTTTAGAAGTGTCTGTTTTTATCCTTCACCCCCTTTGGATGGGTTCAAGCTGACACAGAATCGAGAAACAAAAACTGAATGTTCTCACTCATAAGTGGGTGTTGAACAATGAGGACACATGACACAGGGAGTGGAGCATCACACATGGGGCCCTATCAGGTGGGTCAGAGGGGCTAAGGGAGAGACAGCAGGGAGTGGGAGACTACGGGAGGAATAACAGGGTGTTTGTGGCTAGGGGAGGGATAGCAGGAGGTTAGGAGCTAGGGGAGGGAGAGCAGGGAGCTGGGGAGCTAGGGATGGGACAGCAGCCTGTTAGGCTCTAGGGGAAGGGTAGCAGAGGGTGGAGGGGCTAGGGGAAAAATAGCAGGCGGTCCAGTCTAGGGCATGGTTAGCAGGGGGAGGGGGGCTTGGGGAGGAATAGCAGTGGCGGGGGGCTAGGGGAGGTACAGCAGAGGTTTGGGGAGCTAGGGGAGAAATATCAGGGGTGAGGGACTGGGGATGGAGAGGAGAGGGTTGGGTCTAGGGGAGGAATAGCAGGAGTTTATTGGATTCTGTAGGTATAGCAGGGGTGGAGGGCTAGGGGAAGGATAGCATGGGGTTGTGGGGCTAGGGGAGGGATATCAGAGGGTAGAGGCTAGAAGAAGGATTGCAGAGGATGAGGGCCTAGGATATGGACAGCAGTGGGTTGGGGAGAGAGGAGGAATAGCAGGGGATTAGGGGCTAGGGGAGGGATAGCAAGATGTTAGGAGCTAGGGGAGGAAGAGCAGGGGGATAGGCACTCGGGGAGGGATAGCAGCAGGTGGAGGGCTAGGGGAGGTATAGCATGAAGAGAAGTCCCTAATGTAGATGACGGGGTGAAGAATGCAGCAAACCACCAAAGCACCTGTGTAATAAACCTGCACCTTCTGCCCATGTACCCTAGAACTTTAATAATATATATATTTTTAAAGCAGGAGGTTCTTTCCCCGAAGAAGCAGATACCCACTTCTCACTCAGGGCCTCTTGGGACACCGTTTTCTTTTCTATTCTATTTTTCTTTTGAGATAGAGTCTCACTATGCTGCCCAGGGTGGAATGCAGTGCCCAGGGTGGTACCATCTCGACTCACTGCAACCTCTGCCTCCTGGGTTCAAGCTATTCTCCTGCCTCAGCCTCATGATTAGCTGAGGTTACAGATACCTGCCACCACACCCAGCTAATTTTTTTTTTTTAATATTTATAGTAGAGACAGGGTTTCACCATGTTGGCCCACCGGTCTGGAATTCCTGACCTTAAGTGATCTACCCACCTCGGCCTCCCAAAGTGCTGGGATTAGAGGCTTGAGCCATAGCACACGGCCCAGGAAACTATTTTCAAGATGAGAAACAGTTAAACTGTTGCATGTGACATTATATGTATTTTGGTAAAATCAAAAAGAATGGTACAGGAATGATGGTGGTGAGCCTAGATCATACCACTGTGCTGCAGTCTGGGTGACAAAGTGAGACTCCATCTCAAAACCCCTGCAGTTCCTGAGTGTCAGACCAGGGAAACTTTGCTTGATCCTCCCCTGTATGCAGACACAGAAATGACTCACCATAAATAAAACAGGGCAGAACAAAGGTTTGGAAAAGACCCTCCAGAAGAGATTATCACTGTTCTGCAGGAACCTGAGGTCCAGCAAAGCAGAAAGAGCTGGAATGAACAAGCTCCCTCTGCAGAGAACTCAGAGGCACTGCAGACGGCCAGGTGGGTTTGCTCTGAAAAATGAAGAGGCAAGGAAGAATTATTTTCTGAGAAAACTTTTGATAAAATTATCAATTTTTAGGGTAACTTTTTAACCAATTTTTATAAGAGAAGTTACCAAGTTTGATTTCAAGTGAGTAAGTGAGTAACTCATCTTATGATGTTGTGTTTTTATTGGGTCTGTTTGTAACACTGCATTTTAGCCTGGGTGTCAAGGAGAGACTGTTTCAAAAAAGAGGACGAAGTGTGTAATGGTCTATGATACTCTGACCCTGGAACATCTTAATGCAGATTATCTGCACGAGGAAACAGTTTTTGTAATCCCAAAGGCCAAGAAGCCCAAGATCAAGGCATAAACAAATACAGTATTCTGGCAAGGTCCCATTTCCTGGATTTTAAACAGCCCTCTTGCTGAGTCTACACCTGGTAGAAAGGGCTTGGGAACACTTTGGATTCTTTTAGGAGGGAGCTATTAACATTCATAAGTGCTGTCTTCCTGACCTGATTACTTCCAATCAAAGGCCCTGCTCCCCTTCCATAGAACATCCAGTAGAACATTCTCCAAGTTGAGCTTTATGTATTTTTTACATGGTGGAGTGAGGATGGCAGTGATGCTTTAATGAATTCCTTGGTTTTCACTTTTCAATTTCTTCAGAGTTGCCATTAGGTATTAGAGGCCTGAAGATGATTTTGTAAGATGTGCCTATGCAGTCATCTAGCTTCCACTTACAAGGTTTGGGGGCAGTTGGGCAGTGTTAGTTTTCAGCGACGCTAAATCATGAAAGAGGGGCATAACATTGCAATTTTAGTTTATACAGTTGTAGCTATATATGGGATAAAATGAGAATTAGATTATGTATGCTCCTAAAACATGTAGGACAACTCATATGGACTTTCCTTAGTTTTCTATTGAAACAGAATTCTCGCTGCAGTTACTACTCTTGTTCACAAAGTCAGTCTGGTCTTATCCTCATTGTTTTATCCTCATTGTTTACCTAAGTGCAGTAAAAATGGTCACTGACCACAAAGGCCATCATTTCTTCCTTCCTTCCTTCCTTTATTCCTTCCTTCCTTCCTTCCTTCTTTTACTACCATCCCTTCTTCCCTCCCTCCCTCCCTCCCTCCTTCTCTCCCGCCCTCCCTCCCTCCCTCCCTCCCTTCTATCCTTCCTTCCTTACTTCCTTCATTATAACCTGTGTAAATGAGAGACTGTGTCTGGCTCACTGCAGCCTCAACCTTCTGGGTTCCAGTGATCCACCCACCTTAGCTTCCAGAGTAACAGAGAACACAGGTGAATACCATCGCACCTGGCTAATTTTGTATTTTATTGGTTTTTAAATATGAAGTTTCAGAACCTTTCAGAACCTGGAGATTCAGTTGAATTCCTCTTCTCTCTTGAAGCTACCAATTATCTTGAGCTTTCCGAGCTTGGCAAGAAGTGACCTGTCTTTCTCATTTGTTAGGTTAGGAAATCTATAACCAATTACCAGTATGGCTTTTCTAAGAGGCCCTTAATATGTACAGCGTCTATGGTCAACTTCAGTTCTTAAAGCTACCTAGTTACATGGTTAGAGCTGCTTCTAAGCAAATCATTCTTAAATGCATTTGTTGTTTCAGACAAGGATTTATAATACAATCTGTTTCCAATTAGGTTTTGCTGAAAGGAGAACACATGCTTAGTCAACTTCAGGAATGACCATATTGATATAAAATTGTTGATAAAATCTTAGGGGTCTACTGAATGTAACATAGCTTAGTTAAAAAATGTGTAATTCCAAAAGGAATACAAATTTAGTCTCTATTTATTTGATCATTTGTTTGTTTGTTTGTTTGTTTGTTTGTTTGTTTTTCTGACAGCTTAGCAATCGTCTCTCACCCAGGCTAAAGTGCAGTGCCTGATCTAGGCCACTGCACACCGTGCCTCCTGGGATCAAGCAATTCTCCTTTCTCAGTCTCCCAAGTTAGGCCAGCACTAATTTACATTCTCACCAAAAGCATGCAAGGATATCCTTTTCTTTGCATGCTCACCAGAAACGGTGTCCACTTGTCTTTTGGGTAATAGCCATTTTGACTTACGTGAGATGAAATTTCATTGTGGTTTTAACTTGCATTTGCCTGATGGATTAGGGAGGATGATATTTGTAGTATGCCTGCTGGGAAACCATATTTCTTAGCTTAACAAATGAGTTTTCACGTTGTTAGCCCATCTGTTTTCATGCTATTGAGTTGTTTGAGTTCTTTACATAGTGTAAATATTCATTTGTTATCAGATGCATGGTGATCCAATAATTTCTCCCATCCTGTCTCTTCCCTCTGTTTAGTTTCATGCAGTGTGCTGAAGCACTTTAGTTTATAGGACTCCATATTCTGTTTTTCTTATGTTTTTACTGTGTTTTTGCCATCACTTTGAGAAAATCTTTCCCCACGCTGATGTCATGGAGCTTCTTTCTTGTGATTTCTTCTGGTATTTTTATCATTATATGTCTGACGTTAGAGCCCAGTGAGAAATAATCTATGTTCTTTAAATTGAGGTGGGATTTCCCCTTCTCACCGTGGCTGGAATACAGTGGCTCAGTCTCTGCTCACTGCAACCCCGCCGTCCTAGTTTAGGAGATTGTGCTGCCTCAGCCTTCCAAGTAGCTGGGATTACAAGTGTCCAACACCATGTTCGGCTTATTTTTATTATTACGTTTTTGAGATGGAGTGTGGCTCTGTTGCCCAGTGTGGAGTGCAGTGGTGCCACCTCTGTCACCAAAGTTCAAGACATTCTCCTGCCTTAGCTTTCTGAGTATGTGGGACTACAGAGTCAGGCCGCCATACCCTGGTTATTTCTGACCAGGAGAGTTCACAGGACTTTTTATATGTTTAATAGAAATGGGGTTTCACCATGTTGTGTAAGCTAATCTCTAACTCCTGACCTCAGCTTATATGCTCACCTCAGCCTTTCTAAGTGTCGAATTGCATGCCTGAGCCACAGGCATCCAGCAAAAACAAAACAAAACAAAACAAAACAAAACAAAACAAAACAAAACAAAACAAAACAAAACAAAACAAAATTCAAGTTTAAACTACTTTACATGCATATCCCTATTTCTCCGCACCCATTTTATAAGAGAGATGTAATTTTGAGTTGTGAATTCTTGCTTTCTTGCTTATTTGGGAGAAGTTTGGGAGCTGCAAATGTAGCAACCTTGTTGGGATCCCCTGAGTTTGTTTCTTTCTTTTTTCTTTAGCTTAATTTTCTTGTTTTCTGCCAGTGCTGTGCAATTTCAGTGAGTAAAATTTGTAGTATTTTATGAAGTGAGGTAGTGTGATGCCTCCAGCTTTGTGCTTTCTACTGGATTGCTCTGACTCTGCAGGATCTTCTGTGATTTCACAGCAAGTTTAGGAATTTCCGATTGTCTCTGTATGAAGAAAGACACACTGACATTTTTTACAGGGGTCGCAATGAATCTGTAGATCACTTAGGTAGTATTGATGCCAACGTTATTTTAATAAGGGGTGTGCATGCACTTGCTCAAGGACAAGTGATGCTGGGTGTCCACACCAATTCCGAAGTGGGTCTTAATGGTGAGCCAGATTCCCTCCCTGGACACTTACAGATGGTCCGCGGCCATTTTGCCATCTCTTTGCATTTTCTCCACTTTGAGCCTCGGGTGATCCTCCAGATTCCCTGTGGCGGTCTCTCTTGTCTGGGGGTCCGGGGCAGTGTGAGTGAGGATGACAGAGGGGAGACAGTATGTCAAGGGAGACTGCGGTCACGGAAACAGAACATGATGAGCCTCGGAGAGCCATTCTGGGAGGACATCGACTCTGACAGGTGTCGGGTAGATGTCGTCCTGAATGGAAAAGGGGCCCTGGTTGAGCCCGAACTGAGCCCCAGGTGGTAGCCAGTGTCATGGCAGGGAAGCCAGCTGTCAAGGGATGATGAGACAGCTATCCATTGAGCCTTCCTTCTGCCCCACTGACCTTAGATATGTATGCCTCCTAAGCGGGTTAAGGTTCCCCAGCCTGAAGTGTGGGTGTTAAGGTTTCCCTGATGCAAATTTCTCCCTGAGCCCATGGATGGCCTGGGATTCCTCACTGCAGTGTGTTCCCTGACCCTTGGCTTATCCATGTATGTCCCAGCTCCAGGACCTACAGGCCTCTCAGAGCCCAGCCCTGGGCTGCTCATCTGGCCTCCTCCCTGTTGCCTCTCTGGGGCCCCAACTTCCTCGGGTAGTACATTAGGGGATTGAGCCCCAGGCCCTGGCTGATGATCTGGGGGAATGCGGAAAGGGGTCCATGACCGGTGGGATCATGGTGGAAAGCCAATTCCTCTAGGCCAAAGAGTGACCAGCAAGGTGCTTTCCCATAATGGGGCTCCCCACAGTGGCCCCGCCTGAGAAATCTCTCCAGACCCTGGGCAGTCACGGTCAGCCAAACAGCTGAAGAAGCTCACACAGGCAATTGTCATGACTGCAGGTGGGGGCTTGGCCTTCATGATCCCAGAACCACTGGACTGAAGTGTAACAAGACACCCTGTATCCAGGAGGGAGAGGAGTCAGCAAAGCTCATGGGAGGCCTAACCTCCCTCACACCACCTCCCTACCAGGCCGGAGGCACTCATTACCATGGATGTCAACGCCATACTCCTTAATGATTACTTCATTGTGGAAGTAAAGGTTGTGACAGATGGAAAACTTTGTTCTGGTGCCGGCACCTATGGTGGCTGGCTGAGTTTCTCCACCTACCTGGCCAGGGAAGAGAAAGAGGAGGGAACCAAAGGGACCATTTCACCCACCAAGCTGGACTGAGGTGGCCCACTAGCTAGAGCGAAGCATGTGCGCCCCTATTCCGAGCTCTCCCCTTGAACCCGCCCCCCATCCAATCAGGGGGACCTCAATGGGACCCAGAAGTCAGACCCCTCCCCTAGACCCAGGCTTCCCTACTTGAGCTGCAAACCCAGCATGCAGCTCTGCAGGAATTCATCATGGTTTCTGATGTGGGTTGACATCTGGCTGTGCTGCACCATCTGCCGCTGGCCAAGGAGCCTCCAGATGATTGGGTGGTGGGCGTGTCAGGAAACACCCTGGAGCTTTGCAAAAGCTGGAGGGTGTGGGGTAGGGCTATCCTCCAGGCCTTTGGCCTGGCACCCTCCCTTGCTGGTCCTCTGTCTCTGCCCTGGGTTGGGGGCACCGTCACGGCTGTGGTGCTTGGGGACTGATGGAGCCAGGCTGAGAGAGCCTGCACTGACCAGGGGCGGGGTGCAGAAGAAGTGGACAGCAGGTCAGGGGGCGGGCTAGTCTGTTGTAAGGCTGCTGCTGCCTCAGGGTTCCCGATCTTCACGTGGCCCCCATGTTGCTGTGTGCTGGACAGGCTCTGCTGCCGTCTGGGTGTGCCGTGCCCTCTTCTCCTGGTCTCCCTGAGGGGTGGGCATGTTCCCAGGAGGGAACCGCTGTGGGTCGCAGGGACTGCAGGGCTGTGTCTGGCCCTTCCCATTGGGCTCACGTGAGTGCAACGGAGATGATACTTGTTCTGGGCCTACACACCTTTGTGTGCAGCGCCGGCAGAGGAAGGACAGCATGTCTGGGGAGCTGCTGCCTGCCTTGCAGAGGACAGCAGCCTTGTGCACTGTGAACCTGAGTCTTGATGTGCTTGTGTTTTGGGGGTGAGTTTGCTGGAAACAGGCACAGGGAGCAGGGGTGGTTCAATGGCTGGCATGGGCATTCCAACTTCCGTTATACCTTTATCAGGGAAATGTGCCCTTGGACTCTGCTGGGCCTGAAGGGTCCTTGGCGCTGCTCTTCTCCCTTGTGAGTGCTGTGCTTGGCTCCTGGTCTAGACCATCTGCTCTCATGGCACTGGCAAGCTAGCTGCCCTCCTACGTCAAGGAGCCTGGCCTCAGTTCCCCTCGCTGTCCCATGACCCTTACCCCCTCACTGTTGTGACCCTCTGCGCCTCCCACTGGGCTCTCCTCTCCCACTTGCCCTGCCCCAGGAGGCCTGAAGCCCACCTGCTGCTGCCTGACATCCCGAATGGGTAGCTTCAAGTATATGGCTCTGGCCCAGAATCCAGGGATGCCCTGTGGCCTGGCGCACTCATGGAGCCCAGCTCCAATGGTGGGTGGAGGAGGCTGCAGTCAACAGTGAACTGTGACAACAGAAAATTGACATCTTGGACCAGGGCCAGGGCCAGGGCTTCTGAGGTTTTTTCAATTTGTCCACATCCTCACCAACACTTACTATTTTCCTTTGTCTGTGTTTTGAGTGTAATGATCTTGGCAGGTACACAGGGATCTTTCTGAACCATTGTTCCCGGGAAGACAGACCTTTCCAAACTGGCAGCACGGATGGACATTTCTCCCGAGAATGTTCAGGGAAACCAGTCTCTGCCACCTACTGTCTTCTAGTGACCCCCAAGTTTCTCTTCAAAGAATCAGTGTGTCAGCACATTCAGGTCTCCTATTCTTTAAATCTCTATTTTGTTTGTTTGTTTTGAGATGGAGTCTGGCTCTGTTGCCCAGGCTGGTGTGTAGTGGCATGATCTCTGCTCACTGCAACCTCCGCCTTCAGGTTCAAGCAATTCTCCTGCCTCAGCCTCCCGAGTAACTGGGACTACAGGTGCCCTCCACGACACCTGGCTTTTTGTATGTTTAGGAGAATCGGGGTTCCACCATATTGGCCAGATTGGTATCAAACTCCTGACCTGGGTCTCCGCCCACCTCAACCTCCCAAAGTTCTGGGATAACAGGCGTGAGCCACCACACCTGACCTGAATCTCTGCTTTAATATTTAACTTCCTCATAATTCCAGTAAACAACATTCTCCACGGGTTCTAATCAGTAGTTCACATCTGCTTGCCGCTCTGCAGCTCTGTCCCTACTCATCCCAGTCACCTGATCACAGGTGGCTGCCTGTTCTGACCGGCCCTCAAGCGTCCTTCCCTCCAAAACACACACCCTGCCACCCCACCTCAGATCCCTGCTCTCTTTAAAATAGCCAATTGGGATTAGTCTGGTTTGTGTGGTCTAACCCTAGCCGGAAGGGGAAGGACACTGCAGTAGGAATGACTCCCATCAGGCATAAGTACCCCTTCCCTGTGTCCAAGAGTGGGATCACCATTGCTCTACCTGTGAGCCACATGCTTCTCAGGAAGTAAACTGCCTTCCTTAGAGGAAGTATCTTCATGAGCTATTTTTTGCACCATCGACATTTTACTTGTAATATACTGTAATGTCTGCAGCTGGGAGATCAGGCTCATAGTGACCAGGGATCAGACACCTGAGAGATCAGGCTCATAGCCACCCAGCACCAGACAGCTCAGAGATTAGAGATCAGACAGCTGGGAGTTCAAGCTCATAGTGACCTGGTATCAGACAGGTGAGAGATAAGACACATAACTATCAGGCATCAGACAGCTCAGAGATCAGGCTCACAGTGACCAGGGATCAGAGAGGTGGACAGTCAGGCTCATAGTGACCAGGGATGAGACAGCTGGGAGATCAGACATAGCAATCAGGGATTAGACAGCTCAGAGACCAGGCTCGCAGTGACCAGGGATCAGACTGCTGGGAGATCAGGCTCATAGCGACCAGGGATCAGACAGGTGAGAGGTCAGGCTCATAATAATCAGGTATCAGACAGCTCAGAGGTCAGGCTCATAGCCAGTAGGAATCAGACAGCTGGGAGATCAGGCTCATAGTGACCAGGGATCAGACAGGTGAGAGATCAGGCTCATAGTGACCAGGGATCAGACAGCTCAGAGATCAAGCTCATAGTGACCAGGGATGAGATAACTGGGAGATCAGACTCAGAGTGACCAGGGATCAGACAGGTGAGAGATCAGGGTCATAGTGACCAGGGATCAGGCAGCTGGGAGATCAGGCTCATAGTGACCAGGGATCAGACAGGTGAAAGATTAGGCATGATCATAGTGATCAGGTGTCAGACAGTTCAGTGGTCAGGCTCATAGCCACCAGGGATCAGACAGCTGGGAGATCAGGCTGAAGTGACCAGGGATCAGACAGCTCAGAGATAAGGCTCATAGTGGCTAGGAATTAGACAGCTGTGAAATTATGCTAATAGTGACCAGGGATCAGACAGGTAAGAGATCAGGCTTACAGTGACCAGTGATCAGACAACTCAGAGATCAGGCTCATTGTGACCAGGGATCAGACTGCTGGGAGATCAGGCTCATAGTGACCAGGGATCAGACATGTGAGAGATCAGGCTCATAATTATCAGGGATTAGACAGTTCAGTGGTCAGGCTTATAGCCACCAGGGATTAGACAGCTGGGAGATCTGGCTTATAGTGACTAGGGATTAGACAGCTGGGAGATCAGGCTCATAGTGACTAGGGATCGGACAGGTGAGTGATCAGGCTCGTAGCCACCAGGCATCAGACAGCTCAGATATCAGGCTCACAGTGATCGGGTATCAGACAGCTGGGAGATCAGGCTCATAGTGACCAGGGATTAGACACATGATGGTCTGGACAGGTAACATGTAGCCCTCCCAAAATTCTTAAAACGTTCACAGAGAACCTTAGGCACCTGAAAATATTAGCAGCAGAGACTTATTTATTTGTGACACAGTAGCCAACCGAGAGGTAACCATACTTAATATCACACACACACACACACAGACACACACACACACACACACACACACACACTCAGGGTGACCATAAAAATATGTTTTAAAATGCAGGATTGTCCTTTACAAAACACTTGTCTCACAAATCTGCCAGCCAAATGTCTCACTGTGGGTGTTTCTGACATGGGTGGGAGGCCAGGCAGAGAATGAGGTTGGGGAGAGATGGGTGGGGAGTCTCACACTTTCATCCATCTGTTTCTGAATCACAGTTCTGTGTCAGAACCCGCAGTATTTGGAGACTATGTGATTTGTTTGTTTCTTTGTTTTGAGATGGAGTCTGCTTCTTTTTGCCCAGGTTGAAGTGCAACGGTGCAATCTCGGCTCACTGCAACCTCCACCTCACAGGTTCAAATGATCCTCCTACCTCAGCCTCCCAAGTAGGTGGGATTACAAGTGTGAGTCACCATGCCCTGCTAATTTTCTTTTTTCAGGCTGGACTGCAATGGTGCAATCTCAGCTCACTGCAACCTCTACCTCCCTGGTTGAAACAATTCTCCTGCCTCAGCCTCCTGAGCATCTGGCATTGACCCATCAAGCCTGTATATATATATATTTAAATGCAGTCTCACTCTGTGGTGCAGGCTGGAGTGCAGTGGTGTGATCTCGGCTCACTACAATGTCCGCCACCCAGGTACAAACAATTCTCCTGCCTGAGCCTCCAGAATGGCTGGCAGGACAGGCACGCACCACCACACCCAGCTAATTTTATATATTTAGTACAGACAGGGTTTCACCAGACTGGCCTTGAACTCCTGACCCAACAATCTGCCTGCCTCAGCCTCCCAAAGTGCTGGATTTATAGGTGTGAGCCACTGCGCCCAGCTCTGGCTAATTTTCTGGCCATACAGAAATGCCTCTTCACCCCATATCCTAGCACCTAGCACCTTTTTTCCCTTGTATGCGAAGCAGTGGGTGTCAACTTTGCTTTCATTGAAACACAGTGATAGAGATGGGTTCTTCAGACCTTGCTTTCCTGAGAAATGGTTTCCTCTCAAGATGAGATGCCTTTCCTCCAAGGCAAGAGGAATGAGGTAATCAACCATAAACCTGCCAGCCTCCACCACTCTCGGGTATCCTGGTGGTGTTACTTGAAATTAGTGTCGTGTTTAAAAACTCCGCAGACCCTCACAGGGAGCAGGTGGTGTAAATGGTCCGAGAGTGAACTCGAGCATTCTGTCCCATCTCTAGACCGAATAGTCTGTATGTGAGATGAAGCTGCACCAGGCCATGAGAGACAGGTCTGATGGCAAGAAAAGCACAGGATCTGTAACAATAACCCAGGGACTTTGCTTCGAGCTGGAGAGGTGTGCAAACTTTCCCAGGATCAAAGTGCTGTAAGGTGGGTCCTTTGCTAGGTTGTCCTATGTAGATGGGTGTCCGGAATGTTGGTGCTTTGGAAAAGTACTCCCTGAGATCCAGCTTTGAGGCTTTTAAGAAATAACCCTAGTGAGGGCAGGGCCAGGTGCCATGGCTCACACCATCATCCTGACTCTTTTTAAGAGGCTGAGGCAGGTGGATCACTTGAGGTCAGGTGTTCAAGACCAGCCTGGCCAACATGGTGAAAGCTGTCTCTCCTAAAAGTACAAAAAGTAACTGGGTGTGTTGGCAAGGGCCTGTGATCCCAGCAACTTGGAAGGCTGAGGCAGAAGAATCATTTGAACCCAGGAGGCAGAGGCTACAGTGAGCCAAGATGGCCCCACTCCACTCCAGCCTGGGCAAAAGAGTGAGACCATATCTCAAAAATTGTTAAGAATAAAATAAAAATGAAAATAACCTTGAGTGTCGAGCATAGTGGCTCACACCTGTCATCCTAGCATTTTGGGTGGCAGAGGCAGGCGGATCACCTGAGGTCAGGAGATCGGGACCAGCCTGGCCAACATGGTGAAACCCTGTCTCTAGTAAAAATACAAAAATTACCCAGGTATGGTGGTGGGTACCTGTAGTCTCAGCTACTTGGGAGGCTGAGGCATGAGAATCATTTGAACCCGGGAGGCTGAGGTTGCAGTGGGCCGAGATTGTGCCACTGCACTCCAGTAAGAGTGGGTACGAGATTGGGAGTCAGTCTCAATAACAATAATACAAATAAGAAAAAAAAAAAAAAAAAAAAGGAAAGAAAGAAAAAGAAAAAGAAAAAAACAAACTGTGGTGCACAGGATTTCCCAGGAGGGGTTGAGAGGAGGCAGCAGGTGGCCCTGAGTCCTAGTGACAAGCTCCAAGAAGGAACATGACTTCTTTCTCAGATCCCAAGGTCTGAACACAGATCTGAATTCTCCACCATGACGCTGGAGGGGTTTCCAAGATGTTTTATCCCTAAAACATGAAATCACAGGTGTGCATTATGATAAAAACTACAAAGGGAAGGAGAGGATGCATGGAGATACTCCATGTAGATGAATCATTTTTTTTTTTTTCTTAAACTTGTTGAGATGGAGTTTTGCTATGTCACCAAGCTGAAGCACAGTGGTGCAATCTCACCTTACTGCAACCTCAGTCTCCCGGGTTCAAGTGATTCTCCTGCCTCAGCCTTCCAAGTAGCTGGGATTACAGGTACCTGCCAGCAGGCTTAGGTAATCTTTGTATTTTTAGTAGACACGGGGTTTCACCATGTTGGCCAGGCTGGTCCCAAACTCTGGATCTCAGGTGTTTGGGACTCCACCTGCTCCAGTCTCCCATAGTTCTGGGATTACGGGTGTGAGCCACCATGCCCAGTCTCTTTTTGTTTGTTTTACACAGTATGTAATGCTAGGATTCACTGATCAGAAAGCACTGGGGACCACTTTGAGCAGTCATAGAAACAGGAAGGAAGATATGCCTTGGGATATCCAGTACTTAGAAAGAGAAGAGAGATGAAAACTTACAACTTAATCCAAGTGCAATTACTTTCTCTGAGGAGGTATCAGGTATGCCATGAGGCCCATTTAGAAACATACCAGGCAAAAGAAAAAGTCAAGCTTATTAAAGAAAATGAGCTAACATATTTGCCAAATGCCAGGGAGGAGCCGCAGAAAGTAATCTGCCTGGACCTGAGGTGTCAGAACATATTTGGGTGATGGAAAAAAGCTTATTCCCATCAGCATCTCTCAAGGAACAGGCTGGCCAGCATCATAGCATTTGGGAACCTCCAGAAAAACAGGGAGAGAGAGAGACAGACAGACAGAAAGGGGGAGAGAGAGAGAGAGAGAGAGAGAGAGAGAGAGAGAGAGAGAGAGAGAGAGAGAGAGAGAGAGAGAAAGAGAGAAAGAGAAATAGAGAGAGATTAAGAGAGAGACAGAGAAAGAGAGATAGAGAGAGACAGAGAAAGAGAGATAGAAACACCTATTCATCTGAGTGTATGTTTTGGAATAAAAAGAACAACTAGCTAACTATTGGAGAGATGGAATCAATGAATATCCACATTGCTGTCATTGCAGTTTACAAAGTCAGAAAGAAAGAAAAAATCAGCCTGGCTGGCTCACTCCTGTAATCACAGCAATTTGGGAGGCTGAGGTGGCAGATCACCTGAAGTCAGGAGTTTGAGACCAGCCTGGTCAACAGGGTGACACCCCATCCCCACTAAAAGTACAAAAATTAGGCTGGTGTGCTGGCAGGTGCCTGTAGTCCCAGCACTTGGGGAGGTGGACGTGGGTGGAACACCCAAGGTCAGGAAGGTGAGAACAGCCTGGTCAACATGGTGAAACCCCATCTCTACTAAAAATACAAAAAATAGCCAGGTGTGGTGCTCAGCGCCTGTAATTCCAGCTACTCGGGAGGCAGAGGAGGGAGAATCGCTGGAACCCGGGAGTCAGACCTTGCACTGAGCTGAGATCGCGCCACTGCACTCCAGCCTGGGCGACCGGTGAGACTCCATCTCAAAACAGCACAAACAAATTAAAGATGTTGGCAGTGTTGGCTGTTTCTGAAGACTCTAGGGGAGGGTTCTTATTATATCTCCCAGCTTGTAGTGGTTACTGCAAATATTTGGTGTTGTCTGGTTTCTAACCTCATCACTGCAATCTCTGCCCCTCTGTTCACATAATCATCTCTTTATGTGTCTATGTGTTTGACTCCTGTTTCTATAAGAAGCCCAGAACTAACGTATCAGGGTCCACATTCATATCTTCACATTTTTTATTTTTTTGAGACAAGAGTCTGGCTCTATTGCATAGGCTGGAGTACAATGGCATGATCTCAGCTCAGTGCAACTTCCAAAATGATTCTCCTTCCTCAGACTCACAAGAAGATGGGATTACATGTGCTTGCCACAAAGCCCAGATAATTTGTGTGTGTGTGTTTTTAGTACAGACAGGGCTTCCCCATGTTGGCCAGTCTGGTCTCAAACTCCCGACCTCAGGTGATCCTCCCACCATGGCCACCCAAAGTGCTGGGATGACAGGTGTGAACCACCGCACCTCTCTGTCTCTCATTTGCAGGACTCTTATAGTGCTGCAATGACCCCGTTCTTTTTAAATAATTTATTTACTTTTTGAGACAGAGTCTTGCTCTGTTGCCCAGGCTGGAGTGCAGTGCTGCGATCTCAGCTCACTGCAACCTTGAACTGCCTCAGCCTCCTGAGTAATTGCAAATACAGTCGCCCACAGCCATGCCTGACTATTTTTTTTTTTTTAATTTTTATTTTTAGGTGAGACAGATTTCCCATGTTGGCCAGGCTGGTCTTGAACTCCTGACCTCAAATGATCCACCCTCCTCCATCTCCCAACATGCTGGGATGACAGGCCTGAGCCACCACAACTGGCCGACCCCGTTCTTTATGAGATACTGTGAGCAGAACGAACAGATTTTTGGAAGATGCACGGTTTTTGTAAAGCTCACTCAGACAGACTTTCTCCCAGCCTCGTGCATGGCCAATATCATACAGGAACGATGAAAACTTAAAGAAGAAGGAAGAAACATCTCTTCTCCACAACAGATGTTGGCAGGTGCTGTATGTATGACAGGGTCAGGAGTTCGGCTGTGGGGATATTACCTGTTTATGCCTCTCTCAGGTGTGGGAGGTGGAAAGTGAGTCAAGAGGAGGCCTGGCAATGACGGCCTTTGCCAGGCATAAAGACCAGCTTGGCTGTGGAGAACCCCCACCCAAGTGGCACTGAAGGCACTAAGAAGCAGAGACCCAGATAGATCAGCAACATGAGTCTATCCAGGGTGCCAGCAGCCTTCCAAGCTGAGGGCCTCAGGGGCAGATGGCATCCCGGGCTGAGGGCCTGCCTCCAGGAGACTCTGACCCATGTGTTTATTCTCCCTGAGCATTGATGCTTATTAACAAAATGCGTTTATCTCATCACACAAGAACAGACCAAGTAGGTAGTTGGTGCCCATTTACCACTGATCCCAAACTAAAAACTTTTCTCCCTGAGGGGCCACGGGGACAGAGTCAGATGTCAGATGCTTAAAGAATTGTTTTATCTCTGTATGATATTTGTATGTTGTCCTGCCACTTGGGAATGCCCCCAGTAGTTTTCTAGTTGGTGAGAAGGCAGCTAGGTTTTTCTTGCCACGGTTCTTCCTGGCAAACAATATATTCTATCAAACAGTCATCAATTCTCAGCAGCAGGGATCTCTCCAAACACAGGGCTGTCAAAAAACACAGCCAAAGATGGGCTAGTGATTGTCTTCTTGGATCTCTGCCTGAAAATCAGCTGAGAAAATGCACACAGCAAAATGTGGGATGATGGCTGTATTTGTTCCTTGGGCTGCTCATAAGAGACTGTCACCCACAGGGGGCTTTCAATAAGATATTTCCCTCTCACTCTTTCAGAGAACAGAAGCCTCAAATGAAGATGCTGGCAGGGCTGGTTTCTCCTGAGTCCTCTCTCCTGGGCTTGCAGACGCCATCTTCTCCCTGTGTCCTCAGAGGGTCGTCTCTCTGTGTGTCTGTGTCCTCACCTCTTCTTAGGAGACGTCTTACTCCATTTGAGGCTGGTATCACAGAAAACTATGGTCTAGGTGGCTTATAAACAACACACGTTGATTCTCTCACAGTCCTGGAGGCTGAAGGCCTGAGATCAAGGTGTGAGCAGGGCTGCCTCCACCTGATGCCTCTCTCCCGGGCTTGTAGACACCATCTTCTCCCTGTGTCCTCAGAGGATCATCCCTCTGTGTGTGTCTGTGTCCTCATCTCCTCTTCTTATAAGAACTCCAATCCTATTTGATCAGGGTTCACCCTAAGGATATCATGTTGACCTTACCAATTAGCCCTGCAAAGATGCTGTTCCAAATAAGGTAACATTCACTGGAATCTGGACATCACATTGTTTTTGGGAGACACAATTCAGCCCACCATCTTATTCGGAAACTGCCATTCCACAAACACCATGACAATTTTGTCAGCCTGGTTGGTTTTCTCTGCCTTTCTTGCTTTTCACCTTGTGACTGATAATTTTCATTTACAGGCAATCGTCCCTTCTTAATTAGAGAATCAATTTGGCTAAATGGGACGCCAATGCACCCACTTGGTATCAGCTGGGTAACAAAATCCTTCCTTTCTTAGGGTTCCAGTGATACTTATTATGGAAAGTGAACAGCATAAAAACAAGTGCAGATGGTTGTAGATGTGTGGTGTTACTTCTGAGGCCTCTGTTCTGTTCAATTGGTCTATATGACTGTTTTGGTACCAGTACCATGCTGTTTTGATTACTGTAGCATTGTAGTATAGTTTGAAGTCAGGTAGCATGACATCCCCCAGCTTTGTTTTTTTATTGCTTAGTGCTATCTTGGTTACGTGGGCTTTATTTTGTTTCCATATGAAGTTTTGTGGCACCGTTTACAGCAACAAAGACTAGAAACCCATCATATTTCCCATTACTGATAATCTGGATAAAGAAAATGTGGCTCATACACATTAGGGAATACTATGCAGCCATAAAAAAGATGAGTTCATGTCCTTTGTATGACACGAATGAAGCTGGAAACCATCAATCTTAGCAAGCTGACACAGGAAGAGAAAACCAAACACTGCATGTTCTCACTCGTAAGTAGGAGTTGAGAGATGAGAACATATGGACACAGGGAGGGGAATATCACACACTGGGGCCTGTCAGAGAGTAGGGGTTACGGGAGTGATAGCAGGGTGTGTTGGGGCTAGGGGAGGCATAGCATTAGGAGAATCACCTAATGTAGATGATCGGGGTGATGAATGCAGCAAAGTAACATGCCAAGTGTATACATATGTAGCAAACCTGCATGATCTGCACGCATAACCCAGAGCTTAAAGTATATTAATAATAAAAAACAAACAAAAATACACATGTGGTGCATTCTCTGGGGCACCCATTTATAGAATCTTTGGGATTTTCTCATAATGCATTTTTCCCTGAATGTTTTTCTTCAGCTTCTCTGAGTTGAGGGGACACAGCCCTGTCTCTACTCTCCCCAGTCAGGGGGTGTTTTCAAACCAAAAGGGGTTAATAGGATCCCCGGCAAGTCACCTCACCATGCACCCCATTTTACTCCCCATAAAAACAACAACAACAACAACAACAACAACAACAACAAAAACATTGTTTATTCTCTGGCAAGATCGATGTTGTTCATATCAGCTTTCAAAATGACAGATAAACACTGCCAGTTAATGAGTGCTATTAGTAGATACATATCTGTAATTCCATCACCAGAGTAATTTCTTTTCCCATAATGCAATTTGCAAATGTGAGTAATTCAGTAGTTTCCACCTCTGCAGATTACCAGCTCAGCTTTGCCTCCTCCTCGCTCGGATAATTTGGGGTGGTTGGAGGCAGTCTGGCTCCCTCCAGAGCTGGAACTCTCCAGAGCCGATATTTGCTCGTCTTTCTGGATTCTGAGCACATCTTTTTTTTTTTTTTTTTTTTTTTTTTTTTTTTTTTTTTAAGAAACAAAGGCTCTGTGTATGGATTCTTTCTCAACTTATTTAATTAATTAATGTTATTTATATTTGAGAAGAAAAGATGGATCTATGTGTGGATTCCTTCTTACCCTAATTAATTACTTTTATTTACTTTTTGAGAAGAAACTATGGATCTATAGATTCATTATTCTTATTTTATTTAACTAATTTTATTTATTTTTTTTTGAGAAGAAACTATGGAATTTGGTGCTGATTAATTCTTGTTTTACTTTGTTAATCAGTTTTATGTTTTTGAGAAAAAATGATGGATCTATGTACAGACCCATTCTTAGTTTAACTAATTGCATTTTCCTTTTGAAAAGAAACTACACATCTATATGTTGATTCATTCTTTTTTATTTAATTAATTAATTTTGTTTTTTAGAAGAAGTTATAAAAAAGAAGTTATAGATCTAAGTGCTGATTCATTCTTGTTTTATTAAATTAATTTTATTTATTTTTGAAAAGAAACCATAGATCTAGGTAGAGATTCAGTCTCACTTCATTTAATTAATTTATTTACTTTTTTGAGAAGATATGATTCATCTAGGTGCTCATTCCTTTTTGTTTTATTTAATTAACTCATTGTATTAATTTTGTCAGAAGAAATTGTGGATCTAGGGATACATTCATTCATTCTTACTTTAATTTATTTTTTAGAAGAAACAACAGATGTAGGTGGTGATTCATTGGTGTTTTATTTTATTAAATTTATTCATTTTTTGAGAAGAAACTTTAGATCCACCTATTGATTCATTCCTATTTAATTAATGAATTTGCTGTGGCATTCTCATTCTGTGTCACTCAAGGTGAGAGAATATTCCCAGCACATGACATATATATATATATATATATATATATATATATATATATATATTTTTTTTTTTTTTTTCTTTTTTCGGAGATGTGGTATAGCTCTTGTTACCCCAGACTGGAGTGTAGTGGTGAGATCTCCATTCACGACAAGCTTGGCTTCCTGGGCTCAAGTGATTCTCCTGCCTCAGCCTCCCAAGTAGCTGAGATTACAGGTGCCTACCACCACATGCAGCTAATTTTTGTATTTTCAGTAGAGACAAAGTTCACCATGTTGGCCAGGTTGTTCTGGGTCTCCTGATCTTGTGATCTGCCCACCTGAACCTCCCTAAGTGCTGGGTTCACAAGTGTGAGCTACCACACCCAGCCATATTGTTTTTATTATTATTATTATTATTATTATTATTATTATTATTATCATTATTCTGAGATGGAGTTTTGCTCTTGGTGCCCAAGCTGGTGTGCAGCGGCATAAACTCAGCTCACTGCATCCTCCACCCTCAGGTTCAAGTGATTTTCCTGCCTCAGCCTCCAGGGTAGGTGGGTTACAGCTGCTGGCCACCATGCCTGGCTAAGTTTTGCATTGTTAGTAGAGATGGGGTTTCACCATGTTGGCCATGCTGGACTTGAACTTCTGGCCTCAAGTTAGATTTACTTATTTCTAGGAGTAGCAGACTTCGTAAGTGTTGAGTAGGACAGGTAACTAAATATCTATGCACAAAACCTTAATTTAGGGTTTCGGATTGGTGACTCTCACGTTTAATCCAGGAACTTTGGTAGGCTGAGGCGGTGTATCACCTGAGGTCGGGAGTTCAAGACCAGCCAGACCAACATGGTGGCACCCAGCGTCTACTAGAAATACAAAACTTATCCAGGCTGAGTTTCTCAGCCTGTATGGCTGAGGAGAAAGAGGACAGACTCAAAGGGACCAATCATCCAGTTGGACTGAGGTGGCCTGGTATTTGGGGTGGTGCATGTGTTTCCCCTGCCCAGTTCTCTCCTGAGATAGGCTGGGGGCTCAGGAGGGCACCCCACCCTGAACCAGACACATGAACCCTTATGAAGACCCAGTCCCCATTGCCTGACCTGCAAATCAGTCACGTAGCTAAGCAGGACTTCATACCTCCTTTCTGATGCTGGTCGACACCTGGGTGTGCTGCACAATCTGCCTCGGGTTAAGGAGCTTTGATATGATTGGCTGGGCGTGGCACAAAACACCCTGCAACTTTGCAAGAGCACCAAGAGTGTAGGACGGGTATGCTGAGACCTCGGGTCTGGAACTCTTTCGTGGTGGTCCTCTCTCACTGTCCGGAGTTGGGGCACTGACGTGGCTGTGGTGTTCTTGGGGGCAGGTGGAGCCTGACCAAGAAAGCCTCTACTACCAGCAGCCGGCACAGAAATAGTGAGCAGCCGGTTGGGGGCAGGGTGGCGTGGTGTGAGGCAGCTGCTTCCTAAGGGTTGCTGAGCTGCACAGGTGGTGCTGCTGTCCAGACATGCAGTGTCCTCTTCTCCTGGCCTCTCTGAGGAGAGCAATGGAGCTCACACATGTTCAGGACCTACACCCCCTTAGGTGCAGCCCCACCAGAGGGAATAAAATGTGTCAGGGGTGCCAGTGCCTGCTTTGCTGAGGACAGCAGTCCTTTGCACCATGAAAAGCCTTGACTACCTTGGGCTTCTGGGGTGAGCATGCTGGGAACAGGTGTGGGGGCAGGGGTGGCTTAATGGTTGTCACGGGCATACAGACTCCCTTTCCTACAGGGGCTTTCCCAGAGAAATGTGCCCTTGAACTTTCTGCTGTGGTTGAAGGCTTCATAGTGAGGCTATTCCCCCTTGTTAGTGATGAGCTTGGCTCCCCGTCCCTACCCTGTGCTCTCACGCAGGCACAAACAAGCTGCCTTCTGACTTACCAGACACTGGCATTGGCTCCCCTCCCTTTCCCCATCCCTGCCTTCTGCCTTAACTCTAGCACCTCTGGCCTGGCTCCACCAAAGCCTGCATTGGGAAGTCTGAGCTCACCCCCTGCTGCCAGCCATCCCAAATGGGCAGTTGCAAGGATACTGCTCTGGTTTACAATCCCCTGGCTCTGTGCACTAGTCACCCTCTCCAACCTCCAGGCTGAACACAATGTCCTCCTCAGGCCTCCTACCTACACCTGACTCTGCTGCTCAACACACGTCAGGGAACCCCTACACCGTGCGGACCAGTCCTTGAAAAACCCGTGGGCCTCACCATGCTGAGCATCCGTTGCTAAAGCTACGTGGACCCAGGGCTCCGGGGATGGCCCACCGTGCTGCCGTCCCACGCATTCACCTTGGGGCCCTGGGTCCCAGCGGGATCAGCTATGCCCAGCAGCCCAGAAGATACAGGGCAGGCCCTGGACCTGCGAAGCCCTGACGGGAGCGGTACATGCCGCTGTTGCCTGCTGGCGGGAACTTCTGGGTCGGCAATGCAGTGTCTTGCGTGCACACAGCACAGCGTGTACACAGTCCATCCACGGGTGACCCTGGCAGCTGGCCTCCGGTGTGCCTAGGACCCAGCATGAGAGGAATGCTCCTGGGAGTCCAGCATCCTTAGGGAGGAAGCATGGCACTCGGGGTCTGTATTCGCCTAGACTGCCAAGAGTGCAGACAAAGTCCACCCCAGGAAGGTTCCAGGCGGCTTTCTTCCCACGCGCCTGCCCCGCCCCACATCCCCCAAGCCTCCTCCGCTGCCGCCCTTGCCGCAGCAGCCAGCGCTGGTCCCTCTCCCTCTCCTCTGGATCTGCAACATTCAGGACCATCTGCCTGGCCTGCCTTAGGAAGTGAGACGTTTCATGTGTTTGCTGTGGGTCAACGGCCTGCCACAGTCATGATGGCATTTAGGCCGTGGGGATTCCAGGCCCACAATTCCAAAGGGCTGGCTGCCCGTCTGGCCTGTGGGTGAACCCAGAGCCACTGGGCGGAAACTCGGCCAGCACGTCACCTGTGGCTCGCCAGAGGAGGGTGGAGCTGCGGCCACGCCCCTCCGCCCTGGAAGACCGCCACCCACCGTCGCACTGATTGGCTGCCGACAGAGGCTGTTTCGGCTACTTCCGTAGGGCTGCGGTGGGGGGGGGGGATCTTTCTTTCCCGCCCAGTCCGCTTCTGGGCCTCTCAGTCGGTCGGGGCTAGAGGCTTCCAAAGCCAGATGCAAGCAGCCTGAGGGCCCGGTGACCCAGAGGCTGTTTGTCCTGCTGAGAAGCACCTGTAATTTCTGTTTCTCTGCTCAGGTTGGTCTCGCCAGGCGTTCGGACGTTGTCAATGAAAGCGGCTGGGGTTTTCAGTGTGCGGGCGTTGAATTATGGGAGGAGACGGTAGAGCGGGCTGCACCTTAGCGCCCGTGAGAAACTCGGGTTTGTTAAACTCACGGATGTTTCTTGAGGATTCTTCCTTTTACTGTTGGACGTGTCCGATGTGGGGGCAGCTTGTGGGAGAGGGACCTCGGGCGCCATTGTTTTCCTGTGCACGTTTTATTGAAACGGTTTTTCTCTGTCAGTGTGGTCATAACTCAAATACACAGGCAGTGTACTTACGCAGTGTGACCAGGGAAACAACGAAAGCTTGTACTTTTAGTTAGCACGTTTCAAATGTCAGATTTTCTTCACAGGAAGTAGCGTGCTAAGGTTGGCATAAATTGCCTGACTTTCAGGTTTGTAGAAGTCTGGAAGCATGAATAATCAGTTTAAATTTGCCTCTTTTAAACCTGTAATTGTCCCCCTCCTTCCATGACAGTATTTGAAAGACGTTTCTTGTATCTCTGGTTCTGTTAATAATTTAAATGGAAGAAGTGTTTGCAATGGAGATCAATGGTGGTACATAGGCGAAAATGGAAGCAAATAGATGCGCTTAAGGTTTTGTATTGACCTGGCAAACTGACGTACTCCTGTAATCCCAACATTTTCGGAAGTGAAGGTGTAAGAATGACTTGAAGTCACGACTTGGAGGCTATCCTGAGTAACATAATGCGGGTCGTTTAATCTGCTGCCATTCTGGCACCAGGGACCGGTTTAGAGGAAGGCAGCTTTTCCACAGACTAGGGGTTGGTAGTGGGAAGAAGGCGAGGAGTGAGAGGCGGCAGCTTAGCATGGGGCACGGCGTAGGGTGGGGCTTCTGCTCGGAACAGCGTGATGGAGCGGTTTTGGCTTTCAGCAGGGCTGGATGGAGCACAGGGTGGGGTCGCAGGGTGATAGGGAGGACGGTGTCATACAGTGGTACTTAACGTCATTCTCAGACATTACATTCTCATGAGGAGATTGCCACTGAGGTTTCTCGCATGCATAGGCCAGAGCACTGCTCCTTGCCTCTGTGGATCCCAGCGGAGGCGGGGTTCAGTGACTTAGAGTGCTTCACCCCTTGTTTTGCAGCTGGGTCCGTGAAAGGCCAAAGATTTTTTATGGCTGAAAGCCAGAGTTTGTGGATACCCGATCTGGTTAGTGTATATTTCAAATCACTAAAATATTGCACAGTATTTAAAAGGTTCTCCCCTATTAAAGCCTGCAGTTTAAGTAGCTCAGTTTAATCATTTATCAAAATACGAGGTTTTGCGTGGCAGTTCACCCTTGAAAAGTGACGGCACTTTGGTAGCCCCATGCTGGCATATCACTTGAGCCCAGAAGTTTCACAGTTGGTCAGCATGGTACAAGCTGGGTCTATTGAAAGACACACACACACACACACACACACACACATACCCTTGCACACGCATGCAACTTTGCACACACTCCTTCACACACACACTCACACACACACCCGCTCTGGTAGCAACACACACCCCAGCACACACACGCACCCCTGCACACACCAGTGCACACACATACACACACCAGGTCTGGTAGCAGGCCACTGTAGTCCCAGCTACTTGGGAAGTTCCTATGTAACAGGATCACTTGAGGCTTGGTGGAGGAGGCTGCAGAGAGCAATGCACATTGGCAGCAGGAAACTTACCACTTAAAAATAATTGTACTTCATAAATATGTAATTTTCAAATAAAACGATTTAAATTGGGGATTCCTGTGTATTTCCACTTTGTAAAATTAGAATAGCTCTGTTATCTAGTTTTTTCTAAATAGTTTTTCTCAGATATGTAGTGAAATGCACCATTAATCCATGAAGCCATTCTGCCTTTTGCTCTTTATGTTACAGATTTTTCATATAAGATGTAAAGTACTTTAAAAGAGGTCAGCCCCTATAAAGGAATTTCACATCAGTTTTCAACACAGGGTGTTATACAATTTAATCTTTTCACTTTTTATTGTAATCTAAATATAGATTATTTTTTACCATTTACAACAACATTATGGAAGCAGATCACCCTGGCAAGCTTTCCATTGATGGGTTCACTAAATAAGCCAATGAAAAGATGCTAAAAGCGGTATTCGGGAAACATGGTCCGATGTCAGACGGTAACCCTAAAAACCAACATATACGTATTTTGTTCCAAAGTGAACATATACTTAATATATGTAATTGGTTACATAAGTTTTTTGTTTGTTTTTAAACTCCTGTTTTGAAGTTTCTGTACAGTATTCAGAATATTGTAATGGCAGCAGGTGAAGGGTCTGTGGTAAAGTTCACCTGCATACTATTGCCAATTGGATAGTGTTGTAACCAGTGAATTAGAAGAGGAGCACCACTCTCTAAGTTCCAAATTAAGAGTTCTTTATTTGGCAGTGACTGGTCAGCCCACTGCCAAAACCTCTCAGCCCTGACGAAGGGGCTTGATTTCACTTTATACGTTTATTTAGGTAGGGGAGGGGGAGGCTAGCTGAAGCAGAATTTTACATAAGCAAAACAAGCAGGTTAGATAAGGACGCTGGTAACCGGAAGGCAGGAGGTTCCCAGGATGGTTGGTTGCTAACGGTATTTGCATACGAGCATCTAGAGAGGTAGCGGGGGAACTTTCCATACACTCAATCACCGAGGAGGGCATTGAGAGTAGCTGGTAGACTTGCCAAGCAGGAGATGTTTACAATGGTTACAGGTACTGGGGACAGTGTGAACCACTCTTAAGGATTCAAAGCTTTGAATGCAGTGTGACCCAGGAATGCACGTGGAGGGGGCGGAGTCATGGAGGTAGAAGCTAAAGGGAGCATGTCATGCTCATGGCGAAGACAGAGTCAGTTAGGCTAGCACAAGCTAGGTTATTACAATACAAGCAAACGTAAATTTGTTTGTTGGTAGGGA